>NC_133648.1:60604560-61204560 GCF_009905375.1 Apium graveolens | reverse complement strand
TGCTACTGTTTTTACAGGTTGCTAATCCCAAATATTTGCAAGTGTTGAAGAAGGGTCCAAAAATTCCTATGGTTATTGAACCAGAGGTAATAGAGAATGATGTGGTGATCACCGAAGCGAGAACTTATGTGAAGGATCCTGAGGACTTCTCTCCTGCTGAAATAGAAGAAGCTTCCCTGGATGCTAGCCTTCAATTAATCTTAGTAGATTCCCTTAATCCCCTAATGAACAGACATGTGATGAATTGTAAAGATTCTAAACATATCTGGGAAACTATTGAGATTATTAATGAAGGCACAGAGGAAGTTAGGGAGAACAAACTAGAAATCCTAACCTCTGAGTATGAATACTTCAAATCTAATCCAGGAGAAGGAATCACTGAAGTGTTTGAGAGGTACAATGCATTGATCAACAACCTGAACATTAATGGTAAATACTATTCCATCAGGGAGGTCAATAAAAAGTTCCTTTTAACACTGCCAACTCATCTCGAACATAGAATCACTGCCATAAGAGAAGCAAGAGATCTGAGTGAGATTTCTTTGGAAAGGCTCTATGGTGTGTTAAAGACTTATGAGTTGGAGCAGATTCAGCAGAAGGAAGTTTACGGGAAAGGAAGAGTGGTCAGCACGTCTACTGCTCTGGTAGCTGATGAACAACAACAACAACAACCACTATATCAACAACAATCTCAACAGTCAGATAGAATGGTACAGTCTTCCAAGGTTGAAGATAATGTGATAGTAGCAGAATTTGATTCACCTACTACAAATCAATCAGGAGATGATTATTATTCCTTGGAAGAACTGGAGCAATTGGAGGATGAGTCAATGGCCCTGATTGTCAAGAGATTCTCAAATGTCAGATTCAAAAGGAATCCCAAGTTCAAGTACAAGTCCAACTACAACAGATTCCAGAAAGGTGGATCTTCATCCTCTAACACCAGCAGTGGTGGGTATAAAACATGGATGGTTGATCGAAGCACCATTCGATGCTTCAACTGTAATGAGTTGGGACACTTTGCCACAGAATGCAGGAAGCCAAAACAAGCAAGGAAGAACTCTTACGATTCTAATCAGAAGAGTAAATCTGAAAGGGCGTACCTGGCAAAGGGAAGAAGCTGGGATGATACTGACAGTGAAGATGAAGAAGTTGGGAATCTTGCTCTCATGGCTAGTGATGCAAGCACCTCATCGTCAAGAAAAGAGGTAAAACTTTCTGATGCTGAAATGGTTTATCATCTAAGAGGTAACTTAGATTGTGCTCGTCGTGATAATGAATTGTTAAATCAACAAATCAAAGACCTTGAGAAAGAGGTCAATGAATTAAGACTTGTGCACATTAATCAAGATAAACTTAAAGACCAAGTATCTTTTCTAGAGAATAGAGTTGACTGTTATAGACAACTCGAAACTATTCTCAAAGACAAGATCACCGGTCTTGAGGCTAAGGTTAAAGCTTACTTTAATTCTTGTTCGAAGTCCAAAGAGTTTTACAATAAGCAAGCTGTTAATCAAACACATGGAATAGGTTATGATTACAATGCTGCTATTGGAAAATTAGGCATAAACTCCCCTCCTCATGTATGTGCTAAAGGCAGGGAAGTACCACATGTGCTTAAGGGTGTTGATGAACCCCTCTATAAGGAATCAATTGCTGAACCATTTGATGAGACCTCTTTTATTATTCAAGAAGAAATCCGTGCTGAAGATAATGCTAATGGGAAAGCTGTCTCCAAGTCAAGTGTGTCAAAAGTTCCAGTCAAGGTTGTGAAAGCAACTGAGACTAACTCAGACACACATGAGTTGGATAGCACAAATGCCATGTCTACCATGCATAAGTTGCCTATTGTTAATCCTTCTCATAAAGCATGTGGTGTTCCTGATTGTATGTCTTGTGCTTTTAATCTGTTGTTTGCTTATTTTAATGGTAAGCATGCTTCTAATGATAAGACTACTCCTCGTCAGCATGTGAATAATAGAAAGCATGATAGGTCTAAGACTGCTAGTCCTCCTAAAGCTAGAAAGGAGACATTTGTGCCTAAGCCTAAACATAAATCTGATAAGGCTGTTTTAAAGGTCAAATGTTCAGTCATTGAGAATGTTGAGAATAGTGAAATTAAGAATGTTGTTTTGCCTGATAAAGGCCAATTTTACAAGTATGCCGGACCCAGCCAAGCTTGGGTTCCGAAGAAGTTCTAATCCATTTGTATTGCAGGGCATTAAACAGGTACAACCGGTAGTGTGGATTCTTGACAGTGGATCGTCAAGACATATGACCGGAGATAGAGCCCTGCTATCAAATGTGGTTGAGAAAGCTGGCCCAGTGGTTACCTTTGGAGATAACAGCAAAGGTTTAACGGAGGGATATGGCTGTTTGCAAGCTGGAAATGTTATCATTGAAAATGTATATCTTGTGCAAGGACTTGAACACAATCTGCTTAGCATTAGTCAGTTCTGTGACAACGGCTACAATGTTTTATTCGACAAGATGAAGTGTCAGATTCTGCACAAGAAAAGTGAAAAACCCTCCTTAATGGGAATACGGAAAGGAAATCTGTTCGTAGCTGACATGAACTCTGGAAGCAATCTTGAAGTCAATTGTTTCTATGCAAAAGCATCGTCAAATGAGAGTTGGCTATGGCACAAGAGACTTTCCCATCTCAATTTCAAGACAATGAATTCTCTTGTCAAAAGAGAATTGGTAAGAGGTCTGCCTCAGCTGGAATTCTCTCCAGAAGGACTATGTGAGGCTTGCCAGAAAGGAAAGTCAAAGAAAGCAAGTCACAAAGGCACTGACACATCTTCCATAACTGGTGTTCTGCAATTATTGCACATGGATTTATTTGGTCCAGTTAATATCCTTTCTATGTCAAAGAAGTGTTACTGTCTTGTGATAGTTGATGACTATTCCAAGTATACGTGGGTTTTATTTCTTCACTCTAAGGATGAAACACCACAAGTTGTGATTGATCATATCAAGATGATTGAGTTAGATTCTAACGTCCCTGTTAGAGCAATAAGGTCAGATAATGGAACAGAATTCAAGAATGCACTTCTAAATGGATTCTGTACAGACAAAGGGATTACCAGACAATTTTCAGCTCCTAGAACCCCTCAGCAAAATGGAGTGGTAGAAAGGAAGAATCGTACATTGATTGAAGCTGCAAGAACGATGTTAAATGAATCAGGTCTTCCAATGTACTTTTGGGCTGAAGCTGTCAATACTGCATGTTATACTCAGAATCGAACTCTAATCAACAAAGACTTCATGAAAACTCCTTATGAGATTTTGAATGAACAGAAACCTTCTATCAAATACTTTCATGTATTTGGTGCCAGATGCTTCGTGCTCAAGGATGGAGATGATCGTCGTGGTAAGTTCGAGGCAAAGGCATATGAGGGTATTTTTGTTGGATATGGAAGAAGATCATATAGAGTGTATATCATTGATCAACACAAAGTAACTGAAAGTGTCAATGTTACATTTGATGACACTAAACTCCCTAGTATCCAAACTGAAGATCCTTCTGAGAAACTGAAGTTTGATGATACGTCAGATTCAGAGTCAGAACATGGTCAAGAACCTGAGGTTGTTGCTGTTGAAGAACCTGTTAATCCTGATAATACTCAAGGTAATAGTGATGGAAACTCTGGAAACAATGGAGATACCACTGCTACTGACGGAGAATCTTCAAGTCAACATGGCAACAACTCAGGGGGAGATGCTGAAGGATCATCTAGTAGGACACAACATCACAATGAATTTCAAGGCGAATCATCAAGATCAAATCTTCCAAGACAGACTGTCTGGAATAAAGCTCACCCTTTTGAGTTGATTATTGGTGATCCAGATGTTGGAGTCAGAACTAGACGTGCTACTCAAAATGAGTGTCTGTTCTCAGGATTTCTTTCTGAGATGGAACCTAAGAAAATTGAAGAAGCACTAACTGATCCAGATTGGGTGATTGCTATGCAAGATGAACTCAATCAGTTTGAAAGTCAACAAGTCTGGAAACTGGTACCTAGGCCTGTACACAAGAAAGCTGTTGGTACAAGGTGGGTATTCAGGAATAAACTAGATGAAGATGGTGTGGTTACAAGAAACAAGGCAAGACTGGTAGCTAAAGGGTATTCTCAAGCTGAAGGTATTGATTATGATGAAACCTATGCTCCAGTGGCTAGACTTGAGGCCATCAGGATATTTCTGGCATTCGCAGCATTTTCAAACTTTAAAGTTTATCAAATGGATGTCAAGAGCGCCTTTCTGAATGGAAAGCTGGATGAAGAGGTATATGTAGAGCAACCTCCTGGTTTTGAAGATCCAGATCATATGGATTTTGTCTTCTTTCTTTTCAAGGCTATCTATGGGCTAAAACAGTCACCAAGAAAATGGTATGACACTCTCTCTGAATTTCTTATTGAAAATAGCTTTATTAGAGGTGTCATAGACAAAACTCTCTTTTCTAAAAAACATAAGAATGATACTATATTAGTCCAAGTCTATGTGGATGATATAATATTTGGGTCTACTAATGATAATCTCTGTAAGAGATTTGCTAAGTTAATGCACAGCAAGCTTGAAATGAGCATGATGGGAGAGCTGAAGTTCTTTCTTGGATTACAAGTAAATCAAAGGTTAGATGGAACATTTATTTGTCAATCCAAGTATCTCAAGGAACTCCTCAAAAAATACAATCTAGAGGATTCTGCATCAGCAAGGACTCCATCAACTACAGCTGTCAAGCTTGGACCATGTGAAAACTCCATTAAGGTAGATGTCACAAGCTACAGAGGTATGATTGGCTCGTTACTCTATCTTACTGCGAGTAGACCAGATATTATGTATGCTACATGCCTATGTGCAAGGTTCCAAGCGGATCCTAGAGATATTCATCTCGTTGCTGTTAAACGAATCTTAAGATATCTTAAGGGAACACCAAATCTGGGTATTTGGTACCCTAAAGAATCTGATTTTAACCTTGTCGGATATACAGATTCAGATTATGCAGGAAGTGTTGTTGATAGGAAAAGCACCTCAGGAAGTTGTCAATTCTTAGGAAGCAGGCTAGTCTCATGGTACAGCAAGAAACAGCAAACAGTTTCCAACTCAACGGCCGAGGCTGAATATATTGCTGCTGGAAGCTGCTGTGCTCAGATCTTGTGGATTAGGAACCAACTACGAGACTATGGCTCTGTATTGAACAAGATTCCTATTTTATGTGACAACACAAGTGCAATAGCCATCACCAACAACCCTGTGCAGCACTCGAGGACAAAGCACATTGACATCAGGTATCATTTTATTAGAGAGCACGTCATGAATGGTACTGTTGAACTATTTTTTGTTCCAACAGAAGAACAAATAGCAGATATTTTCACTAAACCACTTGACGAATCCACATTTACCAGATTAGTTGGTAAATTGGGTATGTTAAATAGTTTTTGTGATTAATTTAATTAATATCTGGAATCTGTTCTTGAATGAATTTACAAATGAATTTTTCATAAATGAAAAATTCATTTGCAAATTTATTTTATCATTTTATCATATTTCTTGCTTATTTCTATGTAATATATATTATCTTATCTATGTTATTTACTCTACTTGTTAATTTAAAATATCTCAGAATATTTTATTTCCTCTAAAAATATTTTTCTATGAATTTTATTTGCTAAAATTCAACAGAAATCTATTTTTGGAATAAAAATAATTAATTCTGAAATATTGTCTTTATTTTCTGTAAAAATTTTAAGTATTTATTTCAGTTTTACTATTTTGTAATATAGTTTCAGTACATTAATAGAAGTCTGTACATATTTGAGTGTTTTTTTTCTACTGCAATGACAATCGGCAAGACAATTGAATTGTCTTGCTGAAAATCATTTCAGTACTTATATATATATATACTTATTTTTATAATTAATTCTGTGTGAAAACCTTTTATTTCCAGAATGACAATCGGCAAGACAATTGAAATTGTCTTGCTGGAAGTCATTTGCGAATATAATTGTCATTTCAGTGTTTTTCAGTTTAGTTTTATACTGGCAAGACAATCGGTATGACTATTGATTGTCTTACCAGTTATAAACATTATATATATCTATTTTATTTTTATTTTGCCTGGTATGACAATCGGTATGACTATCAGATTGTCATACCAGTTATAATTTTTATACTAGATATCCATCATTTGAGAACTGCTGGATATTCATCCATGTTGAAGACTCAAGCTGCTGACTTGATTCAAGCTTATTGTGAGAAGAATGTTAAAAGGTACAATCAACTCAAGAATAAGTTGAAGACAGTTGGAGTTCAACCAGTCAGACCTGCAAGCTTCACTTCAGAAAAGGATCGTGTTTTTGACAAGGAATTGCTTCAAGATTTAGAAGGTGAAGTCAGAAGAGAAGACAACTAAAGTCAATTAGCTCAAAACTCAATGTAATATGATTAGAGCGTTATGAATCAAGATAGACTAATGTAGTTATATATTCAGGCTAGAGGAACATCTATCTTGTATTCACTTGTAAATTTCATTTGGAATCTGGAAAATGTTAAATATAATCCAGAACTTTTCTGCTATTTATTTTACATTACTGTTTATATCTTTTTCTTATTTGTTAGTTGAGTTATCCTCTAGGTATTTGTTGTTATTGTCTAACAAGCAAATAGGGGGAGATTGAAAGGCATATGTCATAGCCTACTCGTTTATTCGAGTATTTAACTCAACTCAAATAAGAATGTAATAAGTAAATAGTGGATCAAGCATCAGAGAGATCTCACAAAGTAACATCTGTCAAAGAATAAAGAAACATTGTTCATCTGCAGACTTGAAGATTCACTGGAAGAAGTTCAAGAATTTGATCATGCCTCAGTGATGTAAATCAAGATCGTGGATTCAATCAAGTGACAGAGATCTCGTCAAGGTATCATTTATTACAAGGATTCAATCAGAACAACAGAGTCAAGACATGAAGAAACGTCATGAAAGTTAGTCACTCATGAACCAGACAGTACATCGAGTGTCAGCATTGAAGTGACGGAATTGATTCATAAGTCTCAGTGACTTTCAGAAGATTGTCAGAAGAATGGTTGCTGCTCAGCGTTAGTATTAATTCTCCATTAATTAATTAATCATATAATTTAATTAAGAAAATAAATTATATCTGCAAGGATTAATTTATTAATTAATTGAATTAAATTGATTAATTAATTTAGAATTAATATTAAGGAATTACAGAATTTTAATTGGTTTAAAATCTATTTAAATTGAAACAAGGCAAACTGATTGTATTAGTATGACAATCGGTATGACAATCAATAGTCATACCGAAAGTCATGCTAATTCATTTAATTGTCTTGTTAGAATTTTTATTAGATTAAAAATCTGTTATCAATCTTTGCAAGACAATCTGAATTGTACTTGTGTAACAATCGGTATGACAATCAATTGTCATACCGAAAGTCATGCTGGTTCAAAGGATTGTCATTGCAGTTCATTTGCATTCGGCTGTTTACTTAAAAAGAAACAAAAGAAGCAGAAGTGAACATCATCCAACTATTCAGCAATCAAACAGAACACACCACAAGAACAAAAGAAAAAGCAGCAGAAAAATATTTCATCTATTCTGCAACTTCAAGATCAATTTTCTAGATTGTAAAGTTAAATCCAATCAACTAGAAATACTTATCTTGTTCTTGTATATCTATCTAGCGGATTAAAATCCCTAGAACTTAATCTCAAATCGCTTTTAGCATTTGATCTTTTAATTACAAAAATAGAAAAAGTTCATGTCGAATTTATTCTAAATTTGTAATAATTGATTTGAGATTAATCCCTTGTAACCGATACCGTAGTTGTAACACCTTTCAAGTTTAATAAAAGTTTTATTTAACTTGAATTTTGTTTCACAATTTTATTCCGCATTTTATTCGACGAAACGGTATTGTTTGCATTCAACCCCCCCTTCTACAAACAAATTGGGACCTAACAAGATCATTCAAAAGACATTGATTGTAAGGAACTATTACTATCAGGAAAGGCCAATGAGGTGGCTGACACTCTAAGTGTAAGAGAGCAATTATAGGTGCTCGTGCCAGAGGAATACAATAATGATGGTTAAAGACGTGAAGGTTGTATTATGGTGTGAAAGATTAACATTTCTTTTCATGATTGTGCGATACTCAACTGTAATAGTAGTTTGGTAAAGATTTAATTCATGTTATCGCCGTGAGAGGGCTACCTATCTTAGAAGGTCCTATCTTGAGATAAGTCAGGATCATGTTACGAAAGGACTAAATGAACTTTGAGCTTCATGTCTCCTAATAAAGACATATGGTTAGTAATGGTATTAAACTGATATCGTTGCTTTGATTGAAACTCCTCTGCAATTCTATCTGCTTCATGTCATATATACGTCAAGTTCAGGACTCTTCTTCATGAATCACAAATGGTGATTATATTATCTCCTTAGAAGAATTCGATACGACAGGTATGGACTCTTTATGGTTAGCTATTAAGATTCCAAGGAAAATGAATGACTACCGTAGGTACGCGGTGGACTATAGTAATGCATAAATGATTCTTTGAATAATGAGATGATAACAACCTTGAGAGTTGTATCGTAATGGATGTTAAGATTGAGTACCACTAATTGGGTCATTGTGATGTATAAGTTATCATTGATAGACTAATTAAGTCAATTATCTACCTATTAAATATTTATTCCTTCTTATCGACAGAAAGTCGTATTACTATAGGAGGAAGGTTGTGGGGCAAGCGTAGAATTCTAGTAAAGACGATGTCTAGAATGAAATCCCATATTCAATTTTTGATGTCGAGGGAGTTTCAAAGGTGATTGTTTATAAGCTCGAGCAAGAGCATGGATCCATAGAATGATGGATAGAATAACAAAAATATTTAGGCATGTGAAATACGATGCGATAATACTTGATGTTGATATATATACATATATGTTTCATTCTCCTGTGATAAACCTCTATAATTCAGAGGTAGATTCCAAGCCTCATATTTTATGGCAGTATTTTTTATATAATGCTCTTAAATTCATTCTTTTTCTCTCATTTTCATTTCGTGTAAGATGAAAAGAACAACCCTTCCAGAAGGGGAGGTATTGCCGAATGACTATCTATCTGTGTGATAGAAGCCTTGTATGATACCACATATTGTTTAATTGCTTATCAAGTACTAAAGGTTGGCCACCTTCTATACTAACTATGCGATGTAACAAGTGTTCATGATTATAGTGATTCCTCAATAAAATCTTTTACCTCTATAGGATGGATCAAGCTTTCGAAGATAGAAGCAGCTAGAAAAGAAGTAGTATCAGTGTGGTGGTATTCGGAATGGAAACGCGTTCGTGATACTAAGGTTGACGTGTTTATTAAAAGGTTATAAAACTCTAGTGATTAAAGGTATATCCAGAATAGTATTCTGTACAGAAGATAGTAACGATTGCAAACTGGAAAAGAATAAGTATTGAGAAGCGAAAGCTGTAGAGCTAGATGATATAATGAGAGTCTGTGTGATAAACTTGAAAGATATTTGGAATGATCACTTAGTACGGATTGAGTTTTCTTACGACAATAGATTTATGTCAGTATCGGGATGGCGCCTTAAGAGGCCCTTTAGGGAAGATAATATCGATCTCTCTTGTATCAAGATGAAGTTGGAGTGCGCAAGATGCTCGGACCAGCAGGAGTCCAAAGGACCAAGGATATTATGAATTCAATTCGAGGATGGCTGGTAGCAACCCAAGATGGACAGAAAAAGTATACTGATTTGACTCAAAAAAATAAAGAGTATGAAGTAGGGGACATAATGCTGTTAAAGGTATCCCCTTGGAAGAAATTGATGAGATTCGGAAAGAAAGGGAAGCTAAGTCCACGATTTATTGGACCCTTGGAGATATTAAGACGTATTGGGAAGTTAGCATATGAGCTAGCCCTACCCTCGAACCTGTAGCAAGTTCATAACGTGTTCCATGTATCAATATTAAGAAAGCATAATCTGAATGTCAGACATATAGGAGAATAGGAGCGCATAGACATGCAACCAGACTTGACCTATATGGAGTAACCAGTAAGGGTTATGGATTGAAATGAGAAAGTGCTTAGGAACAGGGTTATCAGACTAGTCAGAGTTTTCTGGTAAAACCACAATGTGGGAAAAAAATTGACTTGAGAGTTAGAAAGCGTAATGCTTGTAAAGCATCCCCAACTGTTTTCTATCTGATTCTGGGACGGAATCCTTTTAAGGAGGGGAGACTGTAATAACCCCAATTTTCGGAAATATTTGAAACCCTGATGAATAGTAACTTTTTTGCTGATGATGCTGATTAAGGAAAATTATCAAATCACACTATATAGGAGTACTGTTATGGAAATTCTGAGATCGTAATAGTATTCCATAGAGTAAATGAGTGTATGTAAAGGTCGTCAGAATTTGGATTGGAACACTATGGTTTTTCCCGAAAATCCACCAGATACCGAAAGGATTAAAGATAAGGTAACATAATTAAAAGGATTTTTATTTAAGGATTATAGCAGAGGATCATTAAATGAATATAAGATATTAATAAAGGTCCTGGGAAGCCCAAGTAATAAGATCCCGGATATGATCCTTCAAACTATTAACGAGAACGAGACTTAAGCGAACCGTAAAACAAATAAGCGACCAATAGACAAGCTTGTACAAGAAGCCAATGATTATGACATCATCAAACCACAAAGGATTGACACATGGCAAGAAAGTGAAGCATGATGGATGATGTCATCAAGGGAGAAGATATTAATGCAAGGATCAATTATAGCCAAATGTTTTAACCTTGGTTAAACCTAGGTTAAGGTAACCAAGGCCAAAAACACAACACAAACTCCAAGGAAATCAAAGAAGCTTTTTCATTTCTCCATTTCATTATTTTGCTTTCGGCCAAAATAATACCATCAACTTCAAACTGCCATATCTCCTTCAATACTCACTAAAATATTGTGTTCTATAGCTCGTTGGAAAGGTATTGAGATGGCCTACAACTCTTGTTCACAAGTCTCATCCAAATAATCATGGTAAGACCCTCATTGTTACAGTTCTTTCAATCGGACTAATTATAACTCCAAAAGTTCTAACTCACTTCTTGAACTCCTTTGCAAGTTTGAACATGATAAACGTAGATCAAGGCTCTCTTAAGGATTACAATCTCTTGTTAGTGGTTTAAGGATCTAAGGAAGGTATAAACTTCAAACCCTAGCTTTGATTTTATGATTCCATTAAGTTTTATTGAAGCATTGTTAGTATTAAGGCTTGATCTTTGATTATAAGTAATTTTGGTGGATTTG
This sequence comes from Apium graveolens, assembly GCF_009905375.1. Lineage (NCBI taxonomy): Eukaryota > Viridiplantae > Streptophyta > Magnoliopsida > Apiales > Apiaceae > Apium > Apium graveolens. The sequence goes on along the minus strand of NC_133648.1, from coordinate 61,193,205 downwards.
GATTGGTTTTGAATATTGGGTCTTTGATTGGTTGGATAAATTTGTAAAACTTGGAGTTGGGGACTGAGTTTGTAGTATGATGGTTGAATATTGTTGTGTTGTTGGTTGTGAGTGAATTGATGAGGATTTAGAGTAATTAAATTGGAAATCGCGTAAACATAACCGGTGTAACGCCCGTTTGCATATAGACTTTTGTGCTTAGTATTCGTAGCAGAAATATCACTGACCAAACTATAAACTTGGCATGTTTAGCTAGATCATGTCGTAAGCTTCATTTTGGTATGTGGTCGCTTAGATCCGATGTACGGTTTAGGAGAAACGACTGTTTTAAGTTACGGCATTTCGCGAATGAACCTTTACCCCTCACTTTACTTTGAGACCTTGTTTAAGGCCATTAAAAGACTAATTGGAATATGAAACAATTATGTAAGGTGGATTAGGCAGCTGGTAAAGTACTCGTGAAAGAGTCGCTTAAAACGTTTAATGGTTAATTTTATAAAAATAGTGGAGCTGAGGGTACTCGAGCGACTTATGTAAATCGTTAAGCGCAAAAGTGAACGTTATGGTCTAAGTGGATAAAGTCTAGTTTCTTAAGCGAATGTGGTTTAATTCCGTCTTATGTTGTTGTTCATAGGGTATCGGACCCACTCTAAGCTTAAGTCTACCCCGGAACACTCAGGCAAGTTTCTACCTGTTATACTGCTGTTGTGATGTAATATAATGATGCATTATCTTGAGATAAGTGCATGGTTATTATTAGCAAGTCTTGCGATATATTGGAGCGTGTGGATATGATATATATATATACATATATGCATGCCTGTTTCATAATCTTGATATTTCATTGTCAATTCAATTGTTATAAACTATATAATACATATGCTAGAGATAGGCATTATTTGCGTATACCCTTAGTATAGTGGACCCAAAGTTGAACATTTTCCTAAAACCAGGAGGCGAGGTTCCCGAGTATATATTATATACTCCCTCTGTCCCTCCCATTTGTTTACACTTTCCTTTTTGGGGTGTCCCTTCCAATTGTTTACATTTCAAAATTTTCCAAAAATAGTAAAGTTTTTATAATTTTTAAAATAACTACATCCACTACTTATCTACACTATATCCACTTTATACATATAATATTAACCGGTCCCACTACTTTTGTGACGACTGAGAATTTTGTGACGTAATTAAGTCAATAAAGAATGCGTTATGAGATATGATTATAATTATATGACTAAGTGCTGATTAATTGTCTTTTCTGTATATTAGAATATAGGAGCGTGGATATAAACGTTCCAATTTAAAAAATCAGCTTAGAAGTTAAGCTTGTGGTGTCGGGCCGTCAGGTAGAACGGAACCCGTCCTAATAAGAAATTAAAGAATATAAAATGTGAATTATGTGTGATTGAATGAGTAAATAAAGTATTTCGTCCTAAGTGACGTGTTGATTGGTAAAGATAATGAGAAGCATAATCGAAACGCTGAGCGTCGGACCGTCAGGCTGAACGTGACCCGGTACACGTAAAAGAGGATAAAAACTAAAGAGGGATAAATTCTATGATCAGACTTGAGTCGTTATGTGATTATATATGTCAAATTGTTGTCTGTGAGCATGGCTATGTGATCTGTGATCGTTTTTGTGAATTTTAAAGGAATTACATGATTTAAATAAAGGTTTAATTAACCTTCGTGCATTTTTATAAAATCATTCGAGTAAGATAAAAACATGGGATTTGTTCAGTTATCTTCGTAGTGGTCCTAGAGACTTTTTAAAAATGATAAGTGAATTTATTTGATGGTCTTTGCATTTTTAAATTGATTTTATGGGGAAAATGTTATTATTAAAGCAAGTTTGCGAAATTCATATAAAATCAATCGTTCGCTCAAAAATTCATTATGAGTAATGGTTGGAAAGCTAATTTCGAGGCCTACGTATTAAAAATGTCATTTTCAATAATTATCGACTTCCCGAGAGAGAGATATTTTATATTTAATCCTTGTTTTATTTTAGTAAAAAGAAGGGACAAATAAGAATGAAAAGGGAATTAGTAGATTACAAATTTGCCCTTGTTTCTAAGTGGTATATAACCCACTTTCCTTTCTTTTTTCTTTCTTTTGTGCACTCACTTTCTCTTCTCTCTTTTCTCTCTTTCTCTCCCGAACCCTCTCTCACTCTCTCTCTCTCTCGGCTACTCTCTCTCTCTTTTTCCTCTCGGTATATTGTCTCTCCCTCTCTAATTCTTTGAAACCCTCCATGAATCTTCATCCTTATTCCATACAAGAGCTTCAATTCATGTGCATGTGCGTGTTTATGCTTGCATGCGAAGTGTGTGTGTGTGTTTGGGTTCGGTTTGAGCCGAGACCCGGGGTTGCTTGATTAATTCTTGTTTCTGTGATTATTGTGATCATATTGCATGTAGTGTTGCTGTTTTTTTTAGAAAATCGAAGGTTTTATGGTTGGATACCCTCGAATGAGGGCACCACCGTGAAGCCACCGCCACCGGTGATGAACTCCGGTGAACCGGTGGTCAGTGATGATGTAAACACTGAGCTCTACTACACCAAATACTTATTTTTGATTATTGCATGTGTCATTCTTGAAAAACCCGAATGGTTTTGATCTTTGAAATTATTGATTTGAGTTAACTTGTTTAAAGTAATTATGGATTGTTATTAGGTTGGTTAACGGATTAAAAAGGAATGAAATTGTTGTTGCATGCTAGGTTTAGGTTCGGGTTTTGTGCTAATAAGAAGAGGAATTTGATTTTGTGAGTTAATCTTGGTGAACACTATTTTATAAGGCCTAAAAAGTGATTGCATGTTAGTTTTAAAGAAGATCAAGATGTGCATGTCATTGATTTGTCCTTGAGTTGTAAATTTGAGTCTTGCTGAATGGAAATTGAGTTTAAAAAGGGATTCATTTGATGAATAAGTGGATGCATGTTGATTAAATGGATTGATTAAGTTGAAGTCACTAAGTAATGCATGGTTTGGTGATGTAATGGATAGAATGATTTAATAAGGGATTCAAACAAGAAAGAAATATGGTATATAACCTTGCATGTCGAAATCTATACTTGCATGTTTGATTTATGGAAAACCCCAATGGGTTCTAAGGAGTAAAAGAGGAATCAAGTTGGTTTTTATCAATTATATTAATGGCTAGTGAGAACTTGATTGCATGATAAAGATGGGGTAGTGTTTATGTTCGAATTTTGATGATCAAAAGAAGTTGTTGATTTTGATTCTTAATATGTTGTGATTCGGATTCTTGATTGAAAAGAATGAAATTTAAGTGCGTAAATGACCCTTGTGAATTGCATATAGTTGTGTTTGATTACATGAGGATTGAAATTGAATGTACTTGGCTGTGTTTTGCATATATGGTTCAAATTAAAGAGTAAACGAAAAGGAAAACTTAATCATTTGATATTAAGAGCTATAAGTGATAGCTATGGTCGTAAAAAGAGTTATGTTAGTGTAATTGAGAAATAGCCGAGGTTAAGCGAGTACGCTTTGGTTGTTAAGTGTATAAGGATATAAAAGTTGCAAGAAAAGGGTTATGCTATATGCTATGTGCTATGTGCTTATGTGTATAAGCTATATTCGTATACTCAAGTCAAAGATATAGTCGAGTTATCGTATTGAGTGATTGTTCCGGGAACGAGAGTTGAGAATCTGATTAAGGTTTTGGTTTTATTGTAGATTCGGAGCGTGAGGGCATTCAGGCTAGGAAAGGAAAGGATTTACTAGGTGGCAGTAGTTCAACCTTCAGGAAAGCAAATTCAGGCAAGTAACTCTGATTACTTGTGTAAATTGTTATAAAGAGAATGTTGTTCATACCATGTAGAGTATTGAACTGTTTAAGTATGAAACCCTTGTTTTATGAAACCCTGATATTGATTTGAAGTACCCTTGTTCTTGATAATATGGTATTGATAAGCTTATCGATTTCACCCCTTGATAATTTGTCCTTTCTTTTCAAGTTACCTATTGATCCATGAATTATATTGAACCCTTTGATTATCCTTGTTAACCCTGTTTAATGATACCCTGTTTCTCTTGATCACCCTATTGATCCCTAAATCAATGATGATCCTTCTAATTTAGTGCCTTGTTATCCTTGATACAGAATTCTTATGAATTGTTCCTTGTGTATCTTTGAATCACTCCCTGAACTTTGTTTCCTTAAAATCTGAATTAAGAATGAGTTTCGACTTGAAAGAGTCCGAATGATTTCAAATGCTTGGTAATGATAAAAATGGATTTTTGAAAACCTATTTGTTTTTCCAACTCAAGGTTTTCCAAACGAATTCCTGATGGATTGGATTAGGACGTAAGAGGCTAGTGGGACTAGTCCAGTCATGGTAAGAGGCTAGCGGGGCTAGTCCAATTTAAGGCTGAAATTATGCCGATTGGTACCTTAAAGACCGGATGGAGGTCGGTACGGGCTCGTACATAATGAAATAAAAAGATAAAATGATCCAATCAAGGGTTCTAATTGATTATTTTAAAAGGGAACTGAAACTTTTGTTCGGTAAATTGATTTTTGAAAATGAAAATGGTTTATATTGCTTTGGAAAGAGTTGATTATGTTATCGTGAAGCTTAAAGCTCGAGAACCCTGATTCTTGAAATTGTTGATCATATGATTGATTCTATATATTGAAATACTATTGCTTTCCTCTATCAAAAGATCTATTCTGATCCTTTAATGATTTGTGATGAATGTCGGCTTTCGTCCTGCTTTGAGCCTTGTTCCTTGAAAGCCCCACACTATCCTTCAAAAACCTTTCCTTAACCCAAAAGATGGAAATCTGCCACCTAGATCAAATAAAGTAGAATGCTCTGAGATTGGTAAAGCATATTGTGATTTGATATTGTGCTATATAGTTACTTGCTGAGTTTTATACTCATTTATTTTGTTTTAATCTAACCATGGCAGTTAAGCAAGAAGATGGCCAGGCTTAGGCGCACTGCTCGTAAGAGCGTACCTGGTGGTCCCTACCGTGTTGAGGGCTTCCGGTTGCCAGAGCAGGTAGTGGTAATTATGAGTGAGCTCGCGCCTTGAAAGAAGTGTATAAAGATACAATGGGTTATCTGTCGGTTCCCAGCCGGAATCGATATTGTTTATTTAATAATATTTTGGGCTTGTAAGTTATATTTTATGATTGGTAGCTGTAATCTTGTCTCATACTTTATCCTGTTGATCCTGTTAGTAGTTAATCGGGGTTATACATATTTAATTATTAGATTAAAGGTGTGTGAGTCCTCATTTCCTAACCCCGAGATTGAGGGCGTCACAAGTTGGTATCAGAGCTACAGGATCTAGTCCCTGAGACAAGTTAGGATTTAAAAAGGGGTATTTTGGGAATATATCTATATCACGAGAGAGTTCGACTCATATAGAGTTGAGTTAGACTATTAGGTATAGTCTAAGGAAAGTGTTTATTGGTAAAGCGGAAACTAGAGTTAGGGTGTGAGTTAGCTGGAAGCTTTATTTAACCATAACATTGTTTTTTGGTTGTTGTTTTTTGTTTTCTCTCAGGATCCTAGTAGTGGTAGTGACTCAAACTCAGAGATTAGTTTGACTAGTACCCCTGTGGACCCCATTCCACCCTCTCCCGAGGAGCCTGTGTATGTTAGTTCAGACCCAGAGGAGGACCCTTCTGAGAGTAGTGAGATCCCCATGCGGATTTCACCCTTGAGGCCAGATTCAGAGACCCTTGCCCCTGAGCCAGAGTCGGAGATGCCTAAGACTGTTTCTGTCAGTATTGGTGGCAAGTTAGCCCAGGATCGAGACTTTGTGTACTCCCGCATTCCTGAGTTGGGAGCTTTGGTGGATAGACTAGCCAGAGAGTCTAGGCAGAGTGCTTCTGTTATGGATGATGAGTGGCGAGTTCGGGTGAAGATGGTGGAGCAGGTTGCCAGGAGGAGATTGGATGAGGGACCATCCACTAGTGATGCTGATGCTGAGGCCCGGAGGCAGCATAAGATCATTCGCTGGATGTTGGTTGTGTTGAGAGAGATTCTAGATGATTAGACGGGACTGTTGGTTGAGCCCGTAGATTGTTGTTTTTCAGCGCCGGTAGGCTTTGGGATACTTGGTCAGATGCCGGGATCCCTTTTTCATTTATCTTGTTGTAATTTTAGATCAGTATTGTAGTAGTAGTAGTAGTTGGAAGTTAGGGGTAGATAGGGGGATGTTTTCCAGTTTTTCCTCTGTTTAACCCTGCTATTTATTGTACCTCATCTCAGAACTTATGATATCCAGAATTATCTCTATATACCCTTGTTTAAATAAATCCATTGTCTTGCTTTCCATTGTGCACCTTGATTATCTTATAAGCTGTTCTCAATACCATGTTTTAATACAACCATGTTTTCGTGTAACCATGTTTAAAGATCATAAAACCCTGTTCTGTGCCATGATAAAACAACACTGATATGAGAATTATGTAGTAATAGGATTGCATGTGCAAATTGGGTAAAACCTAAAACCCACAAAAGAGATTTCATAGAAACTATTGTTATATATATATGCCATGCCATCGTATTGCTAAATAATTGCTCAATCAGGTTTGTAAGAAATGGCCAACTCACCAGATAACCAAGAAGAAGAAATCCCCACCTAAGACCCAGAAATAAACCCAGAAACCACCATGATGAGCAGACTTGCTCAGCTTTTGCAACAACCTGTGGCCCCTAAAGTTGGAAATTTCAAGCACTTTCAATCTGTTCATCCCCCAGAGTTCTTAGGTTTGCCAGACCCGATTAAAGCTCAGTCGTGGTTGAGAGAAATGGAAAAAGCTTTTGAGTTAGCAGAAGTTAAGGATGACAAGAAAGCTCAGTACGCAAGTTATTACCTTAAAGATGAAGCAAGTTTCTGGTGGGAGTCTTCTAAGGCGTTGTTAAGAGGCAAAGACTTATCATGGGAGAAGTTCACCGAGATGTTTTTGGAAAAGTATTTGCCAAGCTATATGCAAGATCAGTTGGAGATGAAATTTCTGGATCTTAGACAGGAGGAAATGTCAGTAGCAGAATATGAAGTGAAGTTTTCAGAATTGTCAAGATTCGTACCTGAGTACGTGAATACAGAAGCGAAGAAGGCTAAGAGGTTCCAACAGGGACTTAAGCCGTGGATTAGGAGTCAAATAGAAATGTTGGAGATCAAGAATTATGCTGCTTTGGTTCAGAAAGCAATTATAGTGGAAGGTGAGCGGGAAGCTGCAAGAAGAGAAAATGAAGGAAGAAAGAGGAAGTTTGAAAGATCTGAGCAAGAGCAAGGAAGCTCAAAGTTCAGAGGGAAGTTTGGGAAGAATGGTGGAAGTCAGAACCAAAAGTTCCAGAAGTTTAGACCCGGTAATGGATCTCAGAAGAACCGTTTCCAGAAAGTTGGACAACCGGGGAAGGATAGCAGACCCCAGATGCAAGAATGCAGGAATTGTGGAAAGAGACACCCGGGGAGGTGTAATAAACTGGATATAACATGTTTTAAGTGCAACTAGAAGGGGCATTATTCTTCAGAATGTCCAAATGGAGTAAGGAAGCCTGATTCGACATGTTTCAAGTGTGGCAAAGTGGGCCATATGGCCACGAATTGCAAGGAGCCTGTTCAGAAGGCTAATGTTCTCAGAATTGCTAGACCGCCGTCTCTCCCAGCACCATCAGCTCAACCCAGAGCTAGAACCTTTAACATGACAATGAAAGATACGGTGCAGGAGGTGGACGTGATAGCAGGTATGCTTGTTATAAACTCAGTAGAAGTAAAAGTTTTGATGTATTCTGGAGCAACTAGATCTTTTATCTCTGAAAGTATTCTTGATAAGTTAAATTGTGTTGCGTACCCTCTAGAACCTGATATGATTATAGAGGTAGCAAATTAAGAGAAAGTTGTTGTTAGTAAGATTTGTCCTGATTGTGATGTGTCTATAGAAGGTCGGCACTTTTCTGCTGACTTAATTCTTTTTAAGTTAGGAGAATTTGAGATTATACTAGGAATGGATTGGTTGTCAAACCATGAGGCGCAAATAGAATGTAAAAGTAAGAAGGTGAAGTTAAGAACCAAGGATGGTGAGGAAGTGATATTTTAAGGAAAGAGGCAAGAGAAGAAATTTCTAACGACTATTGAGGCAAGAAGATTAATACGTCAAGGATGTGAAGTTTATTTGGCTCATGTCGTGGACGTGGAGAAAGAATCTGCGAAGATCGAGGATATTCCGGTCGTTAAGAGATTTTCTGGATGTGTTTCCTGATGAATTTCCTGGACTACCTCCAGACAGAGAGATCGAGTTTGCGATTGATTTGGCCCCTGGTACGGAACCAGTGTCGAAAGCTCCATATCGCATGGCACCGGCCGAGATGAAGGAATTGGCAACTCAGTTGCAAGAATTGTTGGACAAAGGAGTGATCCGACCGAGTGTATCCCCGTGGGGCGCACCGGTGTTATTTGTAAAGAAAAAGGATTGAAGTATGAGGTTGTGCATTGATTACCGCAAACTGAATAAGTTGACAATCAAGAATAAGTACCCTCTACCGCGGATCGATGACTTGTTTGACCAGTTAAAAGGAGCTTCATGTTTCTCAAAGATTGATTTAAGATCTGGGTATCATCAGTTAAAGATTAAAGCGGAAGATATACCCAAGACAGCGTTCCGAACGAGATACGGACATTATAAGTTTTTGGTAATGGCATTTGGCTTGACGAATGCGCCAGCTGCATTTATGGATCTTATGAACAGAGTATTCAAGCAGTATTTGGATAAGTTTGTGATTGTGTTTATCGAAGATATACTGATTTACTCAAAGACGGAAGAAGATCATAAGGAGCATTTGAGGATATCCTTGGAAATTCTGCGAAAAGAGAAACTGTATGCGAAGTTTTCAAAGTGTGAATTTTGGCTAAAGGAAGTGCAATTTCTTGGTCATGTAGTTAATAAAGAAGGAATTAAAGTGGACCCAGCCAAGATAGAAGCTGTAATGAATTGCGAAAGACCCAAGACTCCGACGGAAGTCAGAAGTTTTCTGGGATTAGCCGGATACTATAGAAGATTTGTGCAAGATTTCTCTAAGATTGCCACTCCGTTGACAAAATTGATGAGAAAGAATGAGAAGTTTGTTTGGAAAGAAAAGTGCGAGGAAAGTTTTCAAGAGTTAAAGAAGAGATTGGTAACCGCCCCGGTGTTGGTATTACCAGATGACAAAGGGGAATTTGTGATATTTAGTGATGCTTCATATAAAGGACTTGGATACGTGTTAATGCAGCATGTGAAGGTAATAGCATATGCATCAAGGAAACTCAAGCCGCACGAGCAAAAGTATCCAATGCATGATTTGGAATTGGCAATAATTGTGTTTGCCCTTAAGATTTGGAGGCATTATTTGTACGAGGAAAAGTGCGAGATTTATACGGATCATAAAAGTTTAAAGTATATCTTTACTCAGAAAGAATTGAATATGCGACAAAGAAGATGGTTGGAATTGATAAAAGATTATGATTGTGCGATAAACTATCATCGTGGAAAGGCAAATATGGTAGCTGATGCTTTAAGTCGAAAAGAAAGGTTGAATATGTTAACGTCATCGGAAGAATTAATTAAGGACTTTGACAAGATGGAAATAGAGGTGCAGACTCCAGAATGTGGAGGTGAAACTATATATGCAATGCTGTTTCAACCTGAAATTTTGGAAAAGATTCGATGCTGTCAAGAGCAAGTGATGAATCGCGAAAAGGATAGGTTGACGGGAGAAGAAATTAAAGCTCAAAAGGATGGAAAAGGGATATACCGTGTTAACTCACGTATTTGGATACCTAATGTCGTGGAACTAAAGCACGAGATTTTGCAAGAAGCGCATAACTCGAGATTTTCAATTCACCCTGGGAGTACGAAAATGTACCAGGATTTAAAAGGAAATTATTGGTGGCCAAACATGAAAAAGGAAATTGCGGAATGCATAAGTAAATGTTATACGTGCCAGAGAGTCAAAGCGGAACATCAAAGGCCAAGCGGATTGCTTCAGCCATTGGACGTACCCGAATGGAAATGGGAGCATATAGCAATGGATTTCGTGGTAGCATTACCCAAAACAAAGTCAAATCATGATGCGATTTGGGTGGTAATCGATCGGTTGACAAAGTCAGCACATTTCTTGCCGATAAACGAAAGGTTTTCATTGGAAAAGTTGGTCAAATTGTATTTGGATGAGATCGTAATGCGTCATGGAGTTCCTGTATCTATCGTGTCTGATAGAGATCCAAGGTTTAATTCGAGATTTTGGCAACAATTCCATGATCATTTGGGAACGAAATTGAAAATGAGTACGGCATATCATCCGCAGACAGACGGATAAAGTGAAAGGACAATTCAGATCATTGAAGATATGTTGCGAACCTGTGCAATAGATTTCAAAGGAAATTGGGACGATCATTTACCCTTAATTGAGTTTTCCTACAACAACAGTTATCACGCGAGTATTGGCATGCCGCCTTATGAAGCATTGTATGGAAGAAAGTGTAGATCCCCTACTTATTGGGACGAAGTTGGTGAGCGCAAGTTAATTGGCCCAAAGCTAGTTCAACAAATGAAGGAAAAAGTCGAAATGATACAAAAGAGATTAATTGCACCTCAAGATCGACAGGCAAAGTACGCAAATCAAGAACGGAAAGATGTGCAATTCAAAACTGGAGACAAAGTCTTATTAAAGATATCTCCTTGGAAAGGTTTAACTCGATTCGGAAAGAAAGGAAAGCTGAGTCCAAGGTACATTGGACCATTTGAAGGATTGCGACAAGTTGGGAAAGTGGCGTATGAATTGGCGCTACCTCCGCAAATGCAACATCTGCACAATGTGTTTCATGTATCTCTTCTGAAGAAGTATAATGCTGATGCGAGCCATTTGATTGAGTTGGGACCAGTGGAAATCCAACCAGATTTGTCCTATGTGGAACAGCCAATGCAAATTTTGGATCGAAAAGAAAGGACGCTAAGAAATAAAGTTGTACCTCTAGTTAGAGTGTTGTGGAGAAATCCATTAGTCGAAGAATCGACTTGGGAATTAGAAAGCGAAATGAAAGAAAAGTATCCCCATCTATTTGCTTAGATTAGATTCTGGGGATAGAATCCTTTTAAGGATGGTAGATTGTGACGACTTAGAATTTTGTGACGTAATTAAGTCAATAAAGAATGTGTTATGTGATATGATTATAATTATATGACTAAGTGCTGATTAATTGTCTTTTCTGTATATTAGAATATAGGAGCGTGGATATAAACTTTCCAATTTAAAGAGTTAGCTTAGAAGTTAAGCTGTGGTGTCGGGCCGTCAGGTAGAACGGAACCCGTCCTAATAAGAAATTAAAGAATATAAAATGTGAATTATGTGTGATTGAATGAGTAAATAAAGTATTCCGTCCTAAGTGACGTGTTGATTGGTAAAGATAATGAGAAGCGTAATCGAAACGCTGAGCATCGGGCCGTCAGGCTGAACGTGACCCGGTACGCGTAAAAGAGGATAAAGACTAAAGAGGGATAAATTCTATGATCAGACTTGAGTCGTTATGTGATTATATATGTGAAATTATTGTCTGTGAGCATGGCTATGTGATCTGTGATTGTTTTTGTGAATTTTAAAGGAATTACATGATTTAAATAAAGGTTTAATTAACCTTCGTGCATTTTTATAAAATCATTCGAGTAAGATAAAAACATGGGATTTGTTCTGTTATCTTCGTAGTGGTCCTAGAGACTTTTTAAAAATGATAAGTGAATTTATTTGATGGTCTTTGCATTTTTAAATTGATTTTATAGGGAAAATGTTATTATTAAAGCAAGTTTGCGAAATTCATATAAAATCAACCGTTCGCTCAAAAATTCATTATGAGTAATGGTTGGAAAGCTAATTTCGAGGCCTATATATTAAAAATGTCATTTTCAATAATTCTCGATTTCCCGAGAGAGATATATTTTATATTTTATCCTTATTTTATTTTAGTAAAAATAAGGGACAAACAAGAATGAAAAGGGAATTAGTAGATTACAAATTTGCCCTTGTTTCTAAGTGGTATATAACCCACTTTCCTTTCTTTTTTATTTCTTTTGTGCACTCACTTTCTCTTCTCTCTTTTCTCTCTTTCTCTCCCGAACCCTCTCTCACTCTCTCTCTCGGCTACTCTCTCTCTCTCTTTTTCCTCTCGGTATATTGTCTCTCCCTCTCTAATTCTTTGAAACCCTCCATGAATCTTCATCCTTATTCTATACAAGAGCTTCAATTCATGTGCATGTGTGTGTTTATGCTTGCATGCGAAGTATGTGTGTGTGTGTGTGTTTGGGTTCGGTTTGAGCCGAGACCCGGGGTTGCTTGATTAATTCTTGTTTCTGTGATTATTGTGATCATATTGCATGTAGTGTTGCTGTCTTTTTTAGAAAATCCAAGGTTTTATGATTGGATACCCTCGAATGAGGGCACCACCATGAAGCCACCGCCACCGGTGATGAACTCCGGTGAACCGGTGGTGAGTGATGATGTAAACACTGAGCTCTACTACACCAAATACTTATTTTTGATTATTGCATGTGTCATTCTTGAAAAACCCGAATGGTTTTGATCTTTGAAATTATTGATTTGAGTTAACTTGTTTAAAGTAATTATGGATTGTTATTAGGTTGGTTAACAGATTAAAAAGGAATGAAATTGTTGTTACATGCTAGGTTTAGGTTCTGGTTTTGTGCTAATAAGAAGAGGACTTTGATTTTGTGAGTTAATCTTGGTGAACACTATTTTATAAGGCCTAAAAAGTGATTGCATGTTAGTTTTAAAGAAGATCAAGATGTGCATGTCATTGATTTATCCTTGAGTTGTAAATTTGAGTCTTGCCGAATGGAAATTGAGTTTAAAAAGGGATTAATTTGATGAATAAGTGGATGCATGTTGATTGAATGGATTGATTAAGTTGAAGTCACTAAGTAATGCATGGTTTGGTGATGTAATGGATAGAATGGTTTAATAAGGGATTAAAACAAGAAACAAATATGGTATATAACCTTGCATGTCGAAATCTATACTTGCATGTTTGATTTATTAAAAACCCCGAATGGGTTCTAAGGAGTAAAAGAGGAATCAAGTTGGTTTTTATCAATTATATTAATGGCTAGTGAGAACTTGATTGCATGATAAAGATGGGGTATTGTTTATGTTCGAATTTTGATGATCAAAAGAAGTTGTTGATTTTGATTCTTAATATGTTGTGATTCGGATTCTTGATTGAAAAGAATGAAATTTAAGTGCGTAAATGACCCTTGTGAATTGCATATAGTTGTGTTTGATTACATGAGGATTGAAATTGAATGTACTTGGTTGTGTTTTGCATATATGGTTCGAATAAAAGAATGAACGAAAAGGAAAACTTAATCATTTGATATTAAGAGCTATAAGTGATAGCTATGGTCATAAAAAGAGTTATGTTAGTGTAATTGAGAAATAGCCGAGGTTAAGCGAGTACGCTTTGGTTGTTAAGTGTATAAGGATATAAAAGTTGCAAGAAAAGGGTTATGCTATATGCTATATGCTATGTGCTTATGTGTATAAGCTATATTCGTATACTCGAGTCAAAGATATAGTCAAGTTATAATATTGAGTGATTGTTCCGGGAACGAGAGTTGAGAATCTGATTAAGGTTTTGGTTTTATTGTAGATTCGGAGCGTGAGGGCATTCAGGCTAGGAAAGGAAAGGATTTACTAGGTGGCAATAGTTTAACCTTCAGGAAAGCAAATTCAGGCAAGTAACTCTGATTACTTATGTAAATGGTTATAAAGAGAATGTTGTTCATACCATGTAGAGTATTGAACTGTTTAAGTATAAAACCCTTGTTTTATGAAACCCTGATATTGATTTGAAGTACCCTTGTTCTTGATAATATGTTATTCATAAGCTTATTGATTTCACCCTTTGATAATCTGTCCTTTCTGTTCAAGTTACCTATTGAGCCATTAATTATATTGAACCCTTTGATTATCCTTGTTAACCCTTTTTAATGATACCCTGTTTCTCTTGATCACCCTATTGATCCCTAAATCAATGCTGATCCTTCTAATTTAGTGCCTTGTTATCCTTGATACAGAATTCTTATGAATTGTTCCTTGTGTATCTTTGAATCACTCCCTGAACTTTGTTTCCTTAAAATCTGAATTAAGAATGAGTTTCGACTTGAAAGAGTCCGAATGATTTCAAATGCTTGGTAATGATAAAAATGGATTTTTGAAAACCTATTTATTTTTCCAACTCAAGGTTTTCCAAATGAATTCCTGATGGATTGGATTGGGACGTAAGAGGCTAGTGGGACTAGTCCAGTCATGGTAAGAGGCTAGCGGGGCTAGTCCAATTTAAGGATGAAATTATGTCGATTGGTACCTTAAAGACCGGATGGAGGTCGGTACGGGCTGATCACCCGTACATAATGAAATAGAAAGATAAAGTGATCCAATCAAGGGTTCTAATTGATTATTTTAAAAGGGAACTGAAACTTTTGTTCGGTAAATTGATTTTTGAAAATGAAAATGGTTTATATTGCTTTGGAAAGAGTTGATTATGTTATCGTGAAGCTTAAAGCTCGAGAACCCTGATTCTTGAAATTGTTGATCATATGATTGATTCTATATATTGAAATACTATTGCTTCCCTCTATCAAAAGATCTATTATGATCCTTTAATGATTTGTGATGAATGTCGGCTTTCGTCCTGCTTTGAGCCTTGTTCCTTGAAAGCCCCACACTATCCTTCAAAAACCTTTCCTTAACCCAAAAAATGGAAATCTGCCACCTAGATCAAATAAAGTAGAATGCCCTGAGATTGGTAAAGCATATTGTGATTTGATATTGTAGAATTGCTATATAGTTACTTGCTGAGTTTTATACTCATTTGTTTTATTTTAATCTAACTATGGCAGTTAAGCAAGAAGATGGCCAGGCTTAGGCGCACTGCTCGTAAGAGCGTACCTGGTGGTCCCTACCATGTTAAGGGCTTCTGGTTGCCAGAGCAGGTAGTGGTAATTATGAGTGAGCTCACGCCTAGAAAGAAGTGTATAAAGATACAATGGGTTATCTGTCGGTTCCCAGCCGGAATCGATATTGTTTATTTAATAATATTTTGGGCTTGTAAGTTATATTTTATGATTGGTAGTTGTAATCTTGTCTCATACTTTATCCTGTTGATCATGTTAGTAGTTAATCGGGGTTATACATATTTAATTATTAGATTAAAGGTGTGTGAGTCCTCATTTCCTAACCCCGAGATTGAGGGCGTCACAACTTTACTCACTTTTTTAACTTTTCTCCACTACTTTATCATTTTTCTTAAACTCCGTGTCCAACCCAAATGTAAACATTTGGGAGGGATGGAGGGAGTAGTTTTCTATAACTATCAATCGAATAAAGTATTTCAATAGTTTTGAATAATAATCAAACTTATTTTCGATTATTCAAATAAAGATCTTACTTTCGTATAAGTATATCTTTTGTTATTTATTATACGTTTCAAGTATGAGTTTTAAAACTTCTACTTCATTTGTTTTTATAAAAATTATCCTTTATGGGAATATTATTTATATAATAATATTCAAATATTTTCTAACATATCGGGACTGATTTATTTTATTAAATCATCATTACTCCAAACATTCTTAAAAATGTTTTCGAGTCTTCAAAATGATTTTTAAAGTTCGAGCGGATCCCAAAACTCATTTTCAAATTTAAGATCTTCCTTTCGAAGGGGATTTAAATACTCGCTCAAAACCTAAGGTATCCAACTCCGTGGTGTATTTTTGGTGCAACGAAGTTGCTAGTTTGATAAAAAAGTTTGATTACTTGCCCAACTGTTCGAGAAGTAAGCTCAATCGAAATGCGTCGGCATAGGCGCTATGTGCTCAGTGGGAGTCCATCAAAGTGTAAGTCGCTTAGTGGGAGTCCATCAAAGTGTAAGTGGCTGAGTGGCAGTCCAACATAAGGTCCTAATGCGTCCAGGGTGATGACCAGTGGGGAATTCATCCATTTACTAGTAGAAAAGGTGACTTAGTTGGTATCTTTACCTGATTAGCAAGATATCAGGTTTATGCCAAGGTTTTCTTCTTTCCAAATTCATTGGATATTACAACTCTATTTATACATTTCATGAAAGAGGTTTTCAAGGAGTGTATGAGAGATATATATATAGGTGTGTGTATATATCGGGACTTAATGAAGTATCTCGTAACTTCATTTCTTTCAAATGATATTTCAAAGATTGAATATATTCAAGTCTTATCTTGTGATCTCATCTATGTGATGAACTTTTAAAACTGATTATACCTTGAACGGTGGTAGTTCAAGTAGTATTCATAAAAGATATAAGTATATTAGAGTATCTTGTAACTTCATCTTTTCAACTTATATCTAGTTAATGATTATCTTATGCATGACAAAGATTTTCAGAAAAACGTTGAGACAAGGTTAGATATATGAGATCACCTTGCAACGATATTTTTATACAGTTATAAACTGGAACTCTGTGTATATTATGCATGGAAGAGGATTTCCAAGATTTTATAAAGAATATATACATATATACTGACTATTTTGCGACTTGGTCGCGATAAGATATCAAACTTGGTTCATTTCTTCTTGACCAAGACTTTCGTGAGTACTGTGAGAATGCTCATATATTGTTAATTCTTATACATGTTATTTCGGTGGGCTTGTTGCTCACCCTTGATTTATTCTTTCATCATACAACAACAACTAGACAAGATGAACAGGACCAAGCTCCCAATTTGTGAGCGGATAGGAAATGTTTCGCAGTTTTCCATAGGCATTGATGTCGTTGTAGCTAAGGTAGGAACTACCAATAGGATAGGCTTTCAACTTTTGATGTACCAGACTTATGTATATTTATGAATTGTAATAATGGAAAAAAATATGTAAATTTATTCAAAAACCCCTTTTGAGGTGTAATGACTTATAATTGTGGAATAAAATGACTTGTGTTATTTTTGGTATTTATCTCTGAGACTATAACTTGTGGTGTGTATATTGTGGGGTCACATTGCGCAGTAGTTGGTTGTTTATTAAGATTAAGTGTTACTAAGGGAAATGGAACGCGTGATAACCCGGATCCCCAACCCCAGATTTGGGGGTATTACAACAGGTCTAGAATATGCAGATGACCCTGACAAATTGAGATTTGAAAATGATGTACCTTATGCTGAACTTTTAAATCCTGACTCTGATACAGTAAATCCTGATATCACTCAAAGCTCTGAGGTTCCACATAACAGTGGAAATTCTTCTAACACTGAAGCATATGTTGAGGGGGAGCAACATGACTCAAATCCAGAGACTACTATAAGTGATTTAACTCAAGCAACATCAGTAGAAAGATCATCAAACTCATCTTCCTTAAATTCTGATGAGTCAAATACTGATAACAATGGGAACACTGATTTAGGGGGAGCATCAGGAAATAATAGTGGTACTAATCAAAGAAATAACAGAGAGTTCATGGATCAAGGGGAGGTTCGACTTCAAGAAGTCAACTTCCATCTGCAAGAAAATGGTCTAAGTCACACACACCTGACTTAATCATTGGAAACCCTGACAGTGGTGTAAGAAAAAGAAAATCCGCTCAGAATGATTGTCTCTACCATTTTTTTTTTATCTCAAAATGAACCTAAGAAGGTTGAAGAAGCTCTGCAAGATGTTTTCTGGGTCACAACAATGCAAGAGGAGCTCAATGAATTTAAAAGGAAGAAAGTCTGGACTCTTGTGCCAAGACCAAAGAACAGATCTGTAGTTGGCACAAAGTGGGTGTTCAGAAACAAAACTGACAGTGAGGGCATTATTACAAGGAATAAAGCAAGACTGGTTACAAAGGGTTACTCACAACAAGAAGGCATTGATTATGATGAGAAATTTGCTCCAGTTGCAAGGCTTGAGGCAATTAGAATCTTTCTTGCCTATACTGCTCACAAGAAGTTTAAGGTGTTCCAAATGGATATGAAGAGTGCATTCTTAAATGGAGAACTCGAAGATGAAGTTTATGTTGGACAGCCTCCAGGGTTCATCGATCTGAGGTATCCAGATCATGTCTACTTACTGGATAAAGCACTATATGGATTGAAGCAAGCTCCAAGGGCCTGGTATGAAACACTTGCTCTATTTCTGCTAGAAAGTGATTTCACAAGAGGTACATTTGACAAAACTCTCTTTTATAAATACCATGGTAAGGACTTGTTATTAGTATGGATATATGTTGATGATATCATTTTTTGATCTACTAATGATAAACTCTGTGAGAGATTTGCAAAGCTAATATAGTCCACGTATCAAATGAGTATGATGGGAGAACAGAGTTACTTTCTGGGGTTATAAGTTAAAAAGACTGATGAAGGGATCTTCATAAATCAATCCAAATACACCCGAAATTTACTCAAAAGATTTGGAATACAAGACTGCTCAACTGCATCAACTCCCATGGCCACTACAACCAAGTTAGATTTAAAAATTGGTTCTTCAGTAGATATAACTAACTACAGAGGTATGATTAGCTCACTCTTATATCTGACTTCTAGTAGACCTGATATCATGTATGCTACATGTCTCTGTGCAAGGTTCCAAGCTGATCCTAGAGAACCTCCTCTATTAGCTGTGAAAAGAATTTTTAAGTATCTTAAAGGCACCATGAATCTTGGATTATAATATCCTAGAGATTCAGATTTTAAGCTAATTGGATATTCAAATGCTGATTTTGCAGGATCCAAAATAGATAGGAAAAGCACTTCTGGAAGCTACCAACTTCTTGGTGGTAGATTGGTTTCTTGGTATAGCAAGAAACAAAAGTTAATTTCCACATCAACTGCAGAAGCAGAATACATTGCTGCAGAAAGCTGTTGTGCTCAGATTCTATGGATGAAGAATCAGCTGCTGGATTATGGGTTAGACTATTCTTTTATTCCTATATATTGTGATAATCAAAGTGCTATTGCAATGACAGGAAATCCAGTGCAGCATTCAATGACTAAAAACATAAGCATCAGGTACCATTTCATAAGGGAATATGTGGAAGCAGGTACAGTGGAATTGGTCTTTGTTCCAACAGATTAGCAAGTAGCAGATATATTCACTAAACCTCTCTGTGAAGCTACTTCCACAAGATTGGTGAATGAATTGGGAATGATATCAGGACAATACTCAAACTCTGATAATTAAGACTGTTGATATTATTAAAGCATGGTATCTTATTATGTGTCAGTACTTGTTAGATACTGATTATTGTGCTAAATGTTGATACCATAATAACATGCAATTATCTTCCATGATCTTATGTGAAAACTGTATGTTGAACTACTGATTGTGCGTACATGCTCTGTTATTATTTAAACTTGCTTTGACTGATAGATTTTGTCAGTAGTTGATAAATTCTGATATTGGTCAACCCAGTTTGACTGATAAATCCTGATAGTCATAATTAAAATACTGATAATGGTCAAACATGATTGACTGTTATACTTCATTGATTATTTTGAATTTATTCGAAATTAATTGTTACGCAGTATTTTTAATTAATCAGTGAGTTAGTTGAATATCTTTTAATTGCTTAAATGGGTTAGCTACTAATGCAAGTATCTAGTAATACCTGAGTACTTACATTGGGAATAGGAATCTGAAGAGAGATATTACTTTTTGTTTACCTAGATACGCATAATCGTGTATTCGTATTATGGTTAATTATTACATGGTTAATCAAAGAGTCCCTTCAGTTTCTAACTTCTCTGCTATAAATACAATATAACGGACCCACACTACTAACTAGCAGAAATATGCATAATATTAATTAAACAGTAAAGTACTACAAAAGATAAAATATTAAAGCTACAACCCTTAACTACAATCCCCGAATACACAGGAATGAGTTTGAACAACATCTAACATTATTACAGACCAAAAATATCTTAAGTCAAATTTCTACCGTATTTTAAACCCAAAGTTTATAATCCTTAGGGAACTACTAGTTCCCTATCTGCTCCAACATCTGACGGCATGCATACCCCGAGTCCCCAGAAGTCTTACCCGAGGTTTGCTTGAAACGAACCATCTTCGGGTTTCACTGAAGGGATAACATCAATAAGAATATTAATGAGCAAAACGCTCAGTAAGTGAATAACAGTGAATAACAATGCATCATATACTCATTAAAATGATAACAGAAGATAATCGATAATAAGAAATCTCAAATAAAAGATCAAGTTTTTAGTAAGTGTATGGAATTGGAAATCACACAGCGCTATGATCAATGAGGGGTGATCAGCCCACATCAAAGCTTTGAACCACATAACAAGTGATTCACAACTATTGAGGATCCTCGGCACACATTGGCCAAATAAAACCATCAGGCTCCCTGCTACTGATATTTTTAACAATGACTGGCACGTCAGTCTTACCAGAATATACCATCCAATTCTTTTTAATCAATTCATTTTAATTTCGAAGGGTTCTTGATCAAGGACAAGATAACAAGGGTTGGTATTGTCAAGGATCAAGTGACAAGTTTTCAAAAGAGGGAATGTTATTAAGATCAGGGTTCCCGAAAGAAATAATTCAAATTTATGAGGGGTTTAGGGTTCACATGATATATTAAGGGACTTTTGTAGGGTATCCATGAGGGTATGAGGTAATATGTGATTAAACGGGGTGAATTCAAGTATGAAAGCGATTAACTAAATCAAGGTCAAATCATTGGGTGATATCGGGGTCTAATTAATCTTATTGATACTGTAGTCATGCATTCACAGGATAATTAATCACAGGAACAGGATTATAAAGATAAATTGAGAGTTCACTTTCCTGGACTACGCTTACTGAGCTCTTGAATGGAATTGTTTATGGGCTCCTTTTCTGGCCTCCTACTTGAACCTATAATAAATAGTATCCTCATTACAACTCTTGCTAACTACCCTTTCGCGTATACTATAAATACATATATATACATATATACACATATACACATATATATATTCTTAATTTCTACTAATTACAAGTAATATATGCATCACATAACCCACATAACACATAGCAAGAAATGGCATGGCAATTTTATCACTTAATTAATAGTGCACAACTAGACTCTATTTACGACCTTAGTCACTTAAATAATTAATCATATAACACATAATTATCATGACCAATACTTCTAATCCTCCTTTACAGACCTCAACTCAACCTAAAATTAGTAAGGCACACTTATGCCTCACTTCAAATGATTCACAAATGCAATGCACACTATTTGACTTACCGAATGCACACATTGGCACCAATTGTGTGCCTTGGCAAAAATATGAAGTTCTACTTTGGTCCTTTTCTATATTCTGAATCCTATAACTTCTTATTACTTTAATCTAACTTTAACAATTGGTTTGACATCAATTCCTCACTTAAAAGACACACAAATGCAATGCACTTTTCTAAAGCTCCAAAGGCAACTCTAATGGTGACTCTCGGGTATTTTAGTAGAAATAAGGTATCTCCACCTTGGTTCTTCACTACAAACCAACTCTCAAAGGTTATTAAGACTCTAAACTAACTCTCAAAGTTGGAATGACTCAAAGGCCTCACTCAGGCCTCCCTAGGCCTTAAGTGGAAGTTGACAAAAAACTGCCTTCCCTGATTTCCAAACTGCCCTGATTTTACCAACTTAAAACTCATTTATCTAGTTCATTTATTGATTTTAAAGGCTTTTTAAGCTTTCTAAGACTTCATTATACCTATTTAGACCAAGTACCCATGAAGGCTTAACCTATGACATGATGATAATCAACCAAAAATCAAGCTTACCCAAATCTGCCCTGTTCTGATTGCTCTCGGGTTTGTGTGTGTGTGTGCCTAACCAAATGCAAGTTTTTATACAATATAAAGCTACTGGACTCAAGTATGAACCAATATCCAACTCCCTTGAGCTCAGGCCTACCAAGGCCTTGCTAAAACTCACCTAAAATGACCTAAACTTCTAGTACAAAAATCTGCCCAACTAAGATCAATGAGACTCCTTCCACCTTAACTCCCTTCATTATACCAAAACCAAATAACAATCGACAACCAACCAAGGAAAGCCCTAACATACACTAATACCTACTGACTATCAACATTTTAAGTCTCATTTTCAATTTATTTAGCATGAAGATCACTTATAAAAATAAGTAAGGTATCACATCACGTGGCAAGCCATCACTTAGCATTTTTAAGCAAAAATTTGAAGTAAACATGCATGGTAACTTCATGACACCTACTGACCTTAAGCTCATATCATCATTTATAATATAAAATAGTATTTTATCAAAGGAAACATGGCATACAACTCACAAAAATCAAATATCAATAAGTTAAAAGAACAATTATAATAGTAATATCATGACTTCGATTTGTTAAGCAAAAATTCGAACCATAAACCCTAAATAATCACTTGATATCTACTGAATATAATAACTTATCATCATGGAATACTTCATCTAGAATTTTATAACCAAAAGCGATAGCATGCATCTCATACAAGTCAAATACTAAATCACAAAATCAACAAGTATGGTTTCTACTTTAAAAATCACTTATAAATCAACATGCAAGTATTATATCCAACATGCAAGTGCTAAAATCAACATGCAAGTACTAAATTTAAGGTATCTTGATGGAAAAATATAATTCAAGGGTTTAATCTTAACAAAACCATATTTATAAAGAGTAAGACTTTAAAAATCATCATGCATGGTCATTTTTCATAAAAACTTCCCAAAATCAACACTTTATATTCGGCTCTTAAGAAATCATTGCCAAATGTTTATGAACAATGAGTATGACTTGGTAAAATAGAGGTGTAACACCTCTCCAAGATCATATCTTGCTCATTTCTATAAGCCACCATGGTTGCAACCTTGAGTTCATAAGAATTAAGACCTGAACCTCAGCTTTACCAACATGCACACACAAAACTCACCTTAAAATGATGTTACTCCACTAAATGATGAATTTCTTAGCTTGACTAACTTGAGAAGTGAAAGAAGATGAAGAAAATGTGAAGAAAATGGCAAGAATGGGGGTGGGGATGAGCTTCGGCCGAGAGGGAGTGAAGAGAGGAGAGAGTGAGGTGTGTGAGTGGGTGTGTGAGGAAAAATGAGAGCACTCGGTTTTTTTACTAAAATGTGATACTGGAATGGAGAATGTACATAAATGTCCCTCTTGCTAGTAATGACAAAAATGCATGCAAGGTTAAAGAGGTAATCTTGTAATTTAGTGGGGTTAGAATTGGCGGTCTTAGCCTTGGACCCTATTATAAGCTAAAATGCATGCAAGGGTATGCTAGTAATTCAATAATTAATAAAAGTATGATTAAAAAGAATGGATTTTAATAAATAAAATACAACTCCATAAATCACAAAATTAATACCATAAATACTATGAGATTTTAGAAATTTTATAAAATTGTTTTCAAAAATTTTGAGCAAGAATATATTTTAAAAGAATTTTCTAAGATTAATTTCCTATTAAACAAGCCACAATAAATATAATTAAAAATTCTAAGTCACATAGGAAAATTGCAAGTAATTTGATTTTTAAGCCGAGTGATAATCTATCGCTTAATCGCAACTACAATAACTCAAATATTATTTACTCACATAACAAAATTTGCTTGCGTACAATTAATCATACGCCTATAAATAATCTAATAGTATTCACAATGCCACACAATGAAGAACATATACGAACACATTGAATTCACATAATTCCTGATATCCAATACACATAAAAATTATATAGCACAAACAGAATATTATATTACATTCATATCAAATATTCACAGGCGTTACATACAACCCTCCACTCTCAAATCTTCTCACTGCTTTTTCACTTCAAACACTCATATTTCAAGTCTTGTTGAACACAACTCCTCATCTTCTCAAATGTTCATGGCTCAACGCCTGTTTTGCACTCGTACAATTGCTGGAACTTACTATCCTGCTTTCAAGCTCGATAAGTGTCATGTAAATTATGACTTCTGGGGACGTAGAGTCAAGATTAACAATCAAATCTTTAGTCCTCATGATATTTCATCATCAGTCTATGAAGAGTTATCAGGTGACAACCGATTGGATCTCCAGTTCTTTCAGATAAAAACCGTTCTTGAGGAAGAGTGTTTAACCAGAGAGGCTCAGCAGCAAAGACTTGAAGCTCTTGAGCTGCAGGAAAATATCATCTCTCTTGCAGGCACAATGAGTAGGATTTATCACCGTCGAGACTTGAAGAAGCAAGAAGTATTGAAGAAGTTGAAGATATGATAGTTTTTAGGAATAGTTTCTAGCTTGTGTTAGGACTATTTTATGATTTTGCTATGTATTCATCTTCTTCATAATTAATGAAAATCCTTACTCTTCTTTTGCTCTCTTATTTGGCTACTTGTTTCCTTTCTTGTGTGTTTTTGAATGTTCTTAACTGTTCATAATCAGTACTGCATGCTTAATTTCAGATGTTTTTAATAGTGCATGTGAAGAAACTAATCTCTATTTAAGTTCATGTGATCACTTCAGTACAGATTGAGCACACTACAGGAGGTAACTGTTGTTAAAGAAGAAATTTATGAAAGATTTAATTCTGAGTTCACAAGAATTATAATCTTTGAGTGTTGCATTCTATCCAAATTTTTTGAAACTTTCTTTTTCTCATCAAGAAAGTTGTCCACACTCAATCTCAATGTCATAAATCTTATATCTTAAATTTCTTCTCACAACTGAAACACTTGAATTATTTTCTCAAATGTTGCCAAAAATCAAGTGCCATAATTCTTGAATTGTGCTCACCACTCAGAAACAACATTTAGCTGGTTAGAGACTACTTGTTGAGGTAGATCTTAATGATACTAACAGAGACACAGAGGTTTCATCAGTTTTTACTGAAGACTCTATGATAGCTTTCAATAAACACATTCAAGTGTTAGTTCTTTGCAAGAAGAACAAGGTTTGAGATCATGGTACATGACAATAACCTAATCAAATTCTCTCCAATTCAAATGGAGGTTCTCATTATTGATGAACAACAACTGTCATAACCACAGTGTTAACTGTGAGCTTAATTGTGGATTTAGAAGGTATAAATATTGTTTTTACGTTATCAGCATTTATTTTAAATACTGATTTAGTCTTTTTAGCATTTATTTTTTAAATCATGTTGGTATAATTACTTCTAAACCTTATTTAAGGACTACCTCTAATTGTATGATCACAGATCACCCTTCTTTAGCCACATCTTATTTCTGTAGGACAATCTTTCTGAGCCTTTTTCTATGAGATGTGTGAAAAGATTGAGAGAAAAAAGAATTGAAGAGAGGCATGATCCTTCCTGGAAAAAGGAGAGGTAGATGAGAGATAGGATTTAGTAATCCTTGTGAGGAAGCTCTAACTATTAAAAATCATGAGATATCTGGTGTGAGGAGTAGTGAGACTACTTTAAAAGAATTGAGAGATTAAGTTTTATTTGCGATATGTTTGCAAGTGCTCAGAGTACTAAAGAAATAGATGCTGAACAACAGTCTGTTGAACCTCAAGTAAACTATGAAGTACCAAAGGCTATTAATCTCCCTGCAAGTCTAAGTACTGATACTTTCTCTTGTTCCATATATTCTACTATTCTACCACATGAGACAATCCCTATTTTTGTTAAAAAATAGTCCATTTACTCTACTTTACCATCACCTGAGATAATCCCCGTTGTTGTTGAAGATGTAGTAGCACAAAAGTCCATTCATAAAGTTTCATCCATTTCAGAATCACCACAGCATTTTACAGGAACTGAAGTCCTGAAAGTTAATCTTGAAGCTCTAATTCATTGATCTCCAATACTTGAAGATGTGGAGTTAACTGCTGAAGGTGTGGAAGCTTCTGAAGCTACTGGATCATATACTGCACCAATTTTTAATTCTATTCTGCATGCTGAAGCTGGTGATGAAGTTCAGCAATTAGTGCAAAATCCAGTTGCTATTGAAGAATCTAATGATGGTGAAGAAGGTAATATTTCTAATGCTATTTTAGATCCTGAGGATGATCTTTTCTTCCCTGAAGATATACCTATGCATGTGAGACAACAAAAGCTGAAAGAGTTAGATGCGAAGAAGAAGCAAGATTATGTTGATAATCTTTAGAATGCTCATTGAAAAGATGATACATACCCTATTTCCAGAACACAGCTATTACACATCTGAAAATAGCAGAACAGAAGATTACAAATGATGATATGTTGAATCATATGAAAGCATCAACTTTAGTTATCAGATCCTTACACACAGCTCAAGAAGCAACTACTACTCAAATCAATCAGATCAAAGAATCGTTGATTGCTTCAAAGTTGACTACTCATCAAGAAATTCAGAAACAAATTGCACCAATAGTTGTCAGGAAAACTGCAATTGAAGCTAGTCAATCTAGATTGGAAACTAAACAAGCTTAAATATCTGATCACCTTACAGAAGTACAGAATTCAATAGAGCTGATTCTTTCTCTACTGCTTGGTGATGATGCCGAAAAGGGGGGGAAATTGTTAAATTTAAATGCAAACAACTGATATTGACAAATACTGATGGAGGTAATAAGGGGGAACAGAAGGATAGTAAAAGGAGAAGAGGTGAAGAGCTAGTTGGAGTTAGTGGTTCATAAAAAGCAATCACTAGATTTCAATCTAGACAAGGTGGAAAGAGTAAGAGAAATGAAATAAGAGTAGAAGAATTGACTGTGACTACAAATATGCAACAATATTTACAAGTCACGACTGCTTCTAATAAAGACCAAGGCATTCTGGAGATAGAAGTTGGTGCTGAAGCAAATCAATATCTTCAAACTCTGAAAGTTAGAGGAAGAAAGACAACTATGTTCTACAAGGATCCAAAGATTCAATTATTTGAGTCTGAGGTGAATAGAAGAATATTTGCAAGAGAAAATCCTGGAGTTGATCTTGAACAGCTAAGGCAAATGGAGGAAGACTTTAAGAATTCAATGAAGACATCAAATGTTGATATTATTATTATGTCTCAAGTACTTCATGAAGATGATCCTTCTAACAGACCAACCAGAGGTGTAGTTATAAGGGAAATCAGTCAGGAAAAAGATGAAAGATCTTTCAGATCACAAGTTATGGTAACTGCTGATAAGAAGTTTAAAGGGAAAGAGAAGATAGGAGAGAAGTCAAAGATTTCAAAGTCTAAAGCCAAAGCTGTTGCAAAGAAGAAATCAGTATCTAAGGAAACTAAATCTCAAATACTGATATATCCAATCTATACAGTAGTTTAAGCTTATGATACTGAAGAAAAATGTGAAGAAGAAGAAGAAATCAGCCAAGCTCACTGAAAAAGGAAGATTTATGTAGCTGATTGGGCTGATGAACTGAAATTAACCTCTAATATTGCTCAAGTTAAAGAAGCAGTTCAGAATGAAGAGTAAAGTCTGATATTCACTGAATCAAGATTGAATATGCATACTTAATTCCAAAATTTAGATAGTTTTGACATCATCAATTGGAACTTGTCCATATTTCCATAATGAACAAGTTGGGGGAGATTGTTTGGAGCAATTGATGATATCAAGCAGAAACTATCAGAAGTTCACGTCAGAACTTATATCAATGGATGATGATGATGTCAACGGATGATGATATCAATGGATAATGATATCAACGGATGATGATGTCAACGGATGATGTAATCAGTATTTGTCACATCAGTTGATCTTCGATAAGGAAAAGGAAACAGGAACTCAAGGTAGTGAAGGACTTTATCTCAGAAGCATTGTATTAGGTTTCCTTGTTATTAATAGAATAGGATTCCTTATACATTGTGTAGTTGTGCTCTATATAAAGCACATATTAGGTTCATGCTATATGCATTGTGATATTATTATATCTTTTGCATAA
The DNA here is from genome assembly GCF_009905375.1 of Apium graveolens. Taxonomy (NCBI): domain Eukaryota; kingdom Viridiplantae; phylum Streptophyta; class Magnoliopsida; order Apiales; family Apiaceae; genus Apium; species Apium graveolens. The sequence continues at coordinate 61,165,240 of NC_133648.1, read as the reverse complement.
CCTAGCAGCTCTTAAGGATATTTGTTCATCCTTTCAAGAGAGTACGTTTGGAATAAGTTTTTATCTGATAATATAAAAACTGTCGATTTTATTGAAGTTTTGTCAAACTGATTGAATTAACTATATTCACCGCCCTCTACAGTTGATTACGGGCCTAACATAAGTCACATATCAATAAGTCACATATCAAGATGTATAGAGATATCTGTCAAGAAGTCAAAAATGACTTGTAGAGAAGTCCAAAGAGATATCGACAAGTCAATCTGCTTATAGAGAACCAAAGAGATATCGACAAGTCAACCAGCTTATAGAGAACTGAAGATATCGACAAGTCAATTCTATGTGAAGAGCTGGAGATATTGACAAGCCAAACTATATGTAGAGAACTGAAGATATCGAAAAGCCAAACTGCATATAGAGATCTGGAGATATCGACAAGTCAATCCACTTGTAAAGAACTGGAGATCTCGACAAGTCATTATACTTATAGAGAAGTAGAGATATCGATAAGTCATTCTAAATATCGATATGTGACTTCTCTATACAGTAAAAAAGATCTCGACAACAGCTTCAAAATTCAGAATACAGACAACTTGAAGATCCAAGATTATCAATCAACAAAATATTCTATCATTGAATTGGAAAGTCTACAAATGTAAATTGAAGAGTGCAAGATCAATGGCCAAGATAAACTGGACAAAGGAAGCTCACAAACCTAGAAGATTACATGCATATATGCTGCATTCAAAATGGAAACAGACAAATAGACTTTAGAATATGTGTTAGTCCATTTTAGTGTAATCTTTGTAAGCTTTGCATGTTGTTCTATAAAACATGTCATGAGTCCTTTGTTTAGAAGTAACAAAACAGATTTAGGAATATTGTATACGCTCTAGAGAAGTGTAATAACTCGAATTTTTGAGACTTTGTAAAAATGTTTGATGAATAGTAACCCTGGCGATCGGGGAAAACGTTTTAGCCCACACCATGTTATGCATAAGAAATTCAGTTTCCGAGTCGATATCGTGATTATACGTACCAAATGAGTGTATGAAAAAGCCATTAGTTTTTGAAGAAAATGAACTTCGTAAAAAGAGCGTATCTACGAACCATCGAGGAATACGAGAATCACAATACAATTACAAATCTAGAATCCTACAAATTAAAACCCAATTACAAGGTTTCAAAGCGTAACGGACTTTAAAAGAAAGGATTTACCCCGTAAATCGTTTACGAAGATTTATTACGAATACGAATAAGCGACCAAACGAATATGTAAGCGAATAAATAAAAAGTATCAAGCCATTCAAACCATGAAAACTAAATAGTAAAGAAGTAACCAAGGATTTGCAAGCAAATAGTAAGCAATCTAAGTTGTAGGGATGGAAAAATAATCCGATCCGACGGATACCCGATCCGAAATCTGAAATTTTAGATTTACAGAACCTGATTTTTTGGATTTGGATTTGGATATGGATTTAATTTTCAAACCTGAAAATTTTTGGATTTGGATTTGGATATTACGTATACCGATCCGAAACGCGATCCGAGATACGAAACTCTATCTGAACCCGATCCGAACCCGAAATCCGAAAAAAACCTGAATTATTATATATACATATTAATTATATATATATTATTAGAATTTTATATACTAAACATTATAATATTATAATATATATATAATATACATTATACATATTATTATATAATTTTTAGAATATATTTTTTATATTTATGTTAAAAATTAACTAACTATAAAGTTTATGAAAAATAATTATTCAATCATTTAAACGGGTAATAAGGCTTATAAGGTTAGCAAAATATCTTTTAGTAATAAATCTAAAAAACTGGGTATCAACTGAGTTAATTTTTTTTATCGTAGGTAACCCGCAGCCGCTATCCTTAGGATGCGCATTGGGTAAACCCTACGGGCTCATGCAATAGCCTGCAAATCACGTGAACCAAGGTAAATCGCATTTAAGCGATAGGCTCTGGCTCAAGAGGAATAATCATAAATTCTCCTCCCGTGGGATTCGAACCTGTGACCAAGAGAATAGTTATCCACTCTTTAACCAACCGAGCCAACCCTTGCGGGCTCAATTAAGTTGATTTTAGCTATACATATAATAACATAATTAATAATATGGTGTAGTGGCTGAAAATGATACGTTAAAACTCTTTCTCTACAAGTCGCATGTTCGATCCCAAGAACTTGTAATATCAATAATTATACAAATTTTCAGATTTCGGGTTCGGGTTTGGGTTTCGGGTTCGAGTATGAATATCCAATTCAAAAAAAAATTGGGTTTCGGGTATACCCGAATCCGATCCGAAATCCGATGGATCGGGTTCGGGTATTCGTTTTCGGGTATTTTTCGGGTTTGGGTCGGGTTCGGGTATGGATAAAATTTTCGGATTTGGATATGGATTCTGCAATACCCGACCTGATCCGACCCGATTACCATCCATACTAAGATGCATAGTAACCTAGCTAGGCAAATAGTAGCATGAATAGTAGATAGTACTTAAGCTAGCAACCTAGCTTTGAAAATTGTCCAAGCTATCAAAATATGGTAAGATTTGCATATCCTATGATTATATACACAAAGATTATATCACTTATTTAGTAATCAAGCCAAGCAACCAACAAAAATTTATCCTTTCTCTCTCCTAAAGCTCTCATTCGGTCATTACAAGAAATAAATAAATCAAATTCCAAACTCCAACTTCTAGCCATGGATAAATTCTCCAATTAATTCTTAAGCTTTCTACATATCAAACTAAGGTAAGATTAATTTTTCAAAGAATTTCATTAATATTTGGATGGGTAAATAAATCCATGAAAGTGATGATGAGTAGTGCCAAATAGTAACACTTCTTGATTTTTTGATTTCATGGAAAGATTTAGGAACCTTAAGCACACTCAAACCTAATAAAGATTCATCCATCAAGAATAAAACCTTCCAAGCTTTCAAAAAAGGTATAAATCTTTACCCAAACTTTGTTTAAGTTTTAAGTTTCAAGAAAATCATGGATCTTAGTTGTAACCCTAGTTTTATGGTTGATATGTTATTTTCTTGATGATTAGTTAGTTAGTTATTAAGGTTAATGTCGTGATCTTAATAACTTTATTTTTTTGAGAGGATTAAGTGTTAAAATGATGATACAATGGTGGTCATTTATCGATTAGTAGTTTAGAGCGAAAACGAAACTCGAATCACAAGTGTAACATCGATTAAACGAGCAAATCGTAACCATTAAGTTTCTGCAGAAAAAAAGAATATATAAACTGTGATTTTTTGAAAAGTAAGACTTTAAAATGATAAATCTTGTTGTAAGGATCGTTTAGGCTCTTAAATCTCTTGATTTCAATTTACGGTTCAAAAGTTAGGCCCATTTTAGTGAAAATAATTTACGCTAATAAAAACTGCTACGAATTACGAAGTTTGGAAATAGAAATGTTCAATTTAAAAATATTCAAAAATTATGAAATTTTTACAGAGATTAAGAAATGGAATTTATTAACTTCCATAAAAATTTTAAGTGAAAATATGAATTTTTCAATTTTATAAAAATATCGGAGCCGAGATCGCGCGAGTAGAAATCCTTAAGGATCGCGAGTGGAGCCGAGGGATGAAATGTAAAAGATATTAAAGGACATAAAGGATTATGAAAAGAAAACGAATCTAAAAAGTACTCGTACTTACTGAAATAATAAGAGTAAAGAGAGTCACGTAAATGAACAGTAGGTATTGCGTATTTACAAAGTGACGATAAATGCGAACAGAATCTAGAACGATAATTGTCCTTGATTTTAGATTTCCGAACGAACCCTAGAGCATTCCCCACCTCGAAATATCCAGACAAGTTTACGAACCCTACTCCATATACTGTTGTGTTGTGAAGATTGATTTTTACTATTTTTTTATGAATGCCATGTTTTTCATGATAGTAAAATACGAGTTTTTATGTATCAATAACGATTGAGTTTATGATGAATATATCGTAGAATATTTTAACTCTATAGTAGAGCGTGATATACAAATTGTAAGACCTAAAGTCGGTCAGTTTTTATAAAGTATAAATCATCCCGAAGATGTTTTGGACGATTAAAAGTCCGTGGCTATTTTATTCCAAGGGACTCGACGTCCTCTCGCGAAATATTAAAGTACCTCAAATTTATTTAAAACGATTTCCAAGATTGTATTCCCTCAACTCTATTTAATTACCCGAGCAATGAATATTATTTCATATTTTCATTTAAATAGGAGAAGTATTCTCCAATGATCATTGTATTTTTAAATTCAATTATTTAATAAATATATAAATTTATGTAATTCTTAAACATAAATTAGTTGAGAAATATTATTTCAAATATTATTTTAAAAATAGAATTGTTCGAGGTTTACTTATTTAATATTAATTATTAAATTATTAAATCTTTATTTAATAATTTAATATGATTTAAAAGTCCAAAGATCTACTTTTAAAATATTTTTCTGAACTCCAGAAAATCAGTTTAATACTTTCAAATCGTTAAAAATAAAATATCATCTCGACGTATTTTAAATATTTTGACTATAGTGTCAAAATAAACCCTCCCTTAAATACTCATCTGTTGACAACGTTCAACTCACATTATCTTAGTGCTTCCTCCGAAAATTTTCGGAAGTACATATATATATATATATATTGTCACGCCCCCAACTTAAACAGCAAATTAAATATAACTTTTACAACATTTTAAAAAGAAGTAAACATAACCAACTCCAAGATCTTACAGTTTAGGGTTTGGAACAGCCCAACACTACCATCTATTACAACTGATTTTAAATAGCGAGTCCTCACACAAAACTACTATCTCTTATTATACCTGAGCTCGAACATAAGCATCAGCATCACAGGTCTTACGGGCAGTCTGCTTGAATCTAACCATAGCTGTTAGCTGTAATATCAGGGCAAAGCAAGGAGTGAGCCAAATGTTCAACAAGTGCTAAACAATACGATATAAAATATAAATCGAGATATACATTAAAGAATGACAATGGAAAGACATAACCAATGATAACGAGAGATAAAACTATTGGTGATGGCATCATTTTGCTTGTATCAAAACAATTTTAAAATCATATCTTAATCAAAATCATTTTATGACGCTACGAATTACAGCCGGTGATCAGCCGCGAAGTAATCCCGAACCTCGCTGGGTTCTAAAACATTAATGGGATCCCTAGGCAACTTTTAAGCCTACAATATAAGTGTGGAAAGGACTCGCGTTTCAGTCCAGATCCACTATTTAAAGAAAACATTTACCCCCCTTTGGGACTGAAAATCCATATTTTATTTATTTCAAAAACTGATGCCGATTTATGACCAAAAATCTCTTTTAACAGTAAATATTTTTAGCAAGGGATTATAGTTCAACTCGAAACATGGGAAATATGGTACTAAATCTCAGGGCCATGATTCACAAAACTATACTCTATTAAAGTAACTGATTGGTTTTCATATATCAAAGATTGGACAAGGGGATTTAGTGAGGCTATTGGATATTATAAAAGGGTAATGCCAAATTGGGCTTTAAGCAATGGTTTCTCATCAAGGTTCAAGTGCTGGATCATCAAGAAGATAAGCTTCATGAATACTAAGGGTGTTAAGGTATGCAGAAATGATCTTTAACTCAGGATATATCACAATTGTCAAGCTTCAGGATAAGAAAGAGGGGTATCAATCAATGAAGAATCACTTTGATAAGCATCTGGCTTTTAGGTATCGAGGTGAAGTTTCTATAATGGTTCAAGCATCAAGGTGAGATATCAGCACTTTAGGAATCATTAGCATGTTAATCAAGAGGATCAATCAAGTATTATAACAACCTTTTATTTTATCATGGCATTCATCTTACTTTAATATACTATCATGATAAGACTACTTTGCAATACGTACTCGAGGGTTCATGGCATTTCTATATGATTCAAAGATGAACATAAGATATGTTGATTTAAATATATTAAAATGACTCAGGATAGTTGCGTCAATATATATGAACTATTTGTTACACAATTGCAGTGAATACGAAGATAGGTTGAATCACTTGCCTTGAGAAAGGCTGGTCTGGTCTGACTGGTAGGAGCAACTGGAAGCTTCACTCGACCTTTATGGCAAGTTTTCCCTCGTCTCGAGATCCTACATAAATAATAATAATCCTTATTATAATATATTCTCACCAACTTAACCTATTTACAACCCGAATTTAAACACGGATGGCACTTAGGCCTATATGCACTTAATTTATATTCACCTTATAAATATAATTACACACACACATAGCCACATATACTCACATATCATATATTAATACCAAATAACACCATATACACCATAATGCAACACTAGGCTTGGATGATATCGACTCACAACTTAAGTCACTTGGTCGCTAAACTAGACAAAGTCTTCTAATTTTGGCTTCCTAACTCGATGTGCCTTTACTAAACTATCTAAGACCTATTGACCCTCACTTGGGCCTTTTTCTCTACTGACCTTATAATATCTTAAAACTATGGTGGTCAACCTAGATCTCACTCCTAAATATTCTAAAACTATGTGTTAAGTGAAAGTGCTCACTGGTGTAAATTTCAGAATGACAACTATGGTTTCTTCATTAGACACTCTTAAACTACAAGTTTTCCTTCAAAACTCTTACACAAGACTCTCCTGACCTTAGGGCATCTCCCAAACTTGATGTGGCTCAAGGGCCTTCTTGGGCCTAAGCTTAAAGTCCAAGGTTCCCCTATTTTCCTGGGCAGAAAACGCCCTGACTTGAATTAACTTGTGACATATGGTTCTAACTCATATCCTATGAAATATGGCTGGAAAAACTTCTCTGACACTCCCTCTAACTAAGGCCCAACAGGTCCTAATGAGGGCCTACCCATGACATGGTCAAATCTCCATATTTCTAAGTTGCAACAAAATTGTCCCCTGCTGGACAGATTTTGTGATTCTACTTGTGCACCTAACCAAACGACATGCAAACCTCTAACCAACTCCTAAAACCTTTTATATACTCCCAATACTAACTTCTGGTGGCTTGGGCCTCAAAGTTCACAACAAATGCTCATTCAAAACTTCCCCATAAACTAGTGCATCAAATCTGGAAAAAAAAATGAAAACACCAACTAATCCCTTTTCACCTTAACTCCAACTTAAAAACCAAGCACCCAACTCTTTCCAAAGCAAGCCTAGTGTCTTAATGTCCTAAAATAGTGTCTCAACAGAAGGGGAGATCATCCATGCCCAAAAATTAACAACATGCAACTAAAAATATGACATGTAACTCATGGAAAACACATAACAAGATTTCGGCTAGGCATAAAGTTTTAAATGCTTGCAAAATCGACTTGCACCTATTACTCACCCTTAATAATTATGAAATATAACTTCTTTTAACTATTAATAAGAAATTTATCATGGAAACAATCTATTTTAAGCACACATATTTCGAATTTATAGATTTTAAAACATAACAACATGATTTCGAAAAGAGTAGCATGCAAAACATGGTTGATCATCATTTTAATGTCTTAAAACTAGCATGCATGGCTAAATATAAATATATAATGAAATTTCAGTAGCATGCAAAGGATTTTAAAGCATGATATCTCCATAAAACACTTAGTTAGCACATATACATAATATATCTCATAGAGAGCTGTTGAATTCACAAGAATCAAGAGTTTCTCTTTGGAGATCACATAAGAACTACACATGCATCCATGGAACTTCAACTTCCAAGTCACAAAACACTTGGAAAGTATATAAGATGAATGTAAGTAGAAGATTTACACTTGGGAAGATGAAGAATGAATTGAAAAATGGAAGGGGGTGGGGAATTTGGCCTTCGACCGAGAGAAATTGTAACACCCCAAATCCGGGGTCAAGTTTGGTGTTACTAAACCATTATTACATAAAGTAAAGAAATAAATAAATAACCCCTTGAGTCCGGATCTTTTACAGGTCATGGTATGAAACAAGAATCTAACCTTCTACAACTCACTTCAACTATAATACAAGTATATATACCTTTGAACTAATGCTCTTGTCACATTCTTCTAACACCTTCAACCTCTCGCAACGGAAACTTCTCTAACTTCTGCTGTCTATCAAAGCTATTCACTTTAGTCCTTATCTGTTTCTGGCAGAAATAAGAATTGACAAAGCAAGAGTGAGCCAAAAATGCCCAGCAAGTATATAATTTGAGTTTCAAATATTAATTTTAAAGAAAACTTCCAGAAAAAATCTCTGAAATATTTTGAAGGGTGAAACACGAAATCATTTGAAGGATATATCTCGTTATCTTAAAATCAATTTGATTTGCATTGCTATGAATCACTTAGGACATAATGACATTTTTGTAAGAACTTTAGAGATCGCGTGTTTTCCAAATAGCTTCTGGTATCATCTCATAATTGAGCAATGGATGCAATAACTATTCATAAAACGACGTTCAAGAAATTCCTAACTATTCAGTATCCATCATTATCGACTAAGTTTCCATAGACTTAGCCTGCTAAACCAGCCTGATAAGGACGGGTTGAATAATTAAGAAGATCTCAATTCATTCAAGATTCTAATTATCACTGAGCAACTAATGCTGCAGCAACAATCTGAATCTCAAATATATTTAGAAACATTGTAATTTCCCGAAACTGAGGGCTAAGAAAGAATAACTTTAACCCATAATCACATTTTACTTCAAGAGGGAATGCCATTAATGGCGAACAACAATAAATTGGACTGAACACTAGAAACCAACATATGCACTATAACCTGCTGATCAGTCAGGAGATAGTGCGGATCTATACCCAACTGCATAGACCCAACCAACATATGGGGCACCCAGGCAACTATGGCCTAAAGGGTCCGGTCCATCTCCGGCCCATAGGATCCAGCTCATCACTGGTCCTTATATATATATATATAGTAACTATCCAGTCCGTGGAGTATTTTGATATCAAATCATTTTGATTTCAACACATCCCAATTTAGGGTTCACAATTTAACCCGAACGAATGGGTATTTGCTCAAGAGAGCAATCGAATTATAGGAACAATAATTAAAAGAACTGGCATAATAAGAGTAATTGCAGCGAAATATAAAACAGTTAACTATTATAAACTTAGAATAGGAGCGAATAAATATTTGCAGTATTTAAGGAGAAAAGTTAGGAATACTTGCATAAACAGAATTATTTAATTCAGCGATATGTTTATCGATTCTAAATTGAGAATAGGGAAAGCAATACTTGCATGATAAAATTTAAAATAAATTTCACTTGAACAATAAGTGATGATAGGGATACTTGCAGTATTTAAAAGAAAGTTCGGGAATACTTGCCTCAATTGAGAATCCCTCTGATCTTTAACTAGTTGACATATCACTCAGTCCTGTCTCCTCTGTACTACCCTTGACGAGCTACTTAACCTTTCTTATCATTTACCTTCTTAGGTTATCTTTATCCCAAATCCACTTGTTTCAGTATTACACGAAATCAGGCTTCACTTCTACCATCTCTATCTGGCTTTGAACGTCTCATACTATATGCATCTATCATAAATAATGCTATTCAATGAACTGACAATATATAATTGACTAGTCTATACACTTATCCCTATCGTCTACCCGTCCGATAATAATAATATATAAGAATCACATCTCATTCAGATAGCATTCAAAAGACATGCTGACTCATTATTTGCATAATACATACACATAGGACAGCTAATCATATTATCCAGATAACACGTAATCATGTAATTCACGTAACATATAAGTTGAATCGTCAAAAGATAGGTCTCGATATATTTAGAGTTGAAATTGGGTCAAAAAGAACATTTTATCAATCAATTACCGACTCAGGATGATTCGTGAAACAAACATCCTTTTAATATAAAAGAATTTAGGTCTCGAAAATATTTTTAATAGAAGCAGAATATTTTTCTGAGTCTAGAAGCGTTTGTTTCGTATCAAACAGATGAACGGTTGATTTATTATGAATTTTTGAACATTTTTCGGAATTAAAACGACCTCCGAATCATTTAATAACTAAATAATAAGGGTCGAATACCTAAATATGACTTTAAAATAAAATTTTATAATATTTATCGAGCCTTGAAAATAATTTAAAATAATATTTTAAAGCTCGAAACTATTTTTCGGAATTTGTAAATCAATTTTAAATAATTAAATCTATTTATTAAATCAATTAAAATTAATTAATAATTAATTAAATTAATTAATCAAATAATTATAAATTAATCAATTAATTAAAATAATTAAAAACTAATTTAAATTAATTAATAAAATAATTTCGATTTATTTTGAATAATTAAAATAATTTTTCCGAATTCAAAATAATTAAATAAATAATTTTTCTGATTTTTAAAATAATAGAAATATCATTTTTTAGAATAAACTAAACAGCAATCTGGTGTTTGCAAGTATTCAAACTAAAGTACAAAATATGTGAATTATGCAAAAGTTGGGGGACCAAACGACATTGTGGTCGTCTTCCCCGACGATACCGGCGGCGACGGCGGCGGTGACACCGCCGGCCGGTTCGTTTTTTTGCCCAGAACGTCTCCAAATTCATCAGAGCTGTAGTACTAATTGCCAGGGACTCCCCTATGGCCTTCAATCCGGAGAACAGTCCGCCAAACAGCCGGAAAATTGGCTGGAAACTTATCGTTTCCGGCGGGTTTCTCTTTTCCGGCGACACCGATTTATCAGCCCAACATCAAAACCAATTACATGAATCAATTTGTCTTGTGACGATCTACACTCCTGTAACCTCCAAATCTCCCCAGAATCAACCAAATTAAAATCCCCAAATCGAGCATAAACCCTAAATTTATGAATTTATAAATTACCAATCCTCAGTTGATTTTGATGCTAAAATCAGATAGAACGGATTGAGGGCTTCACAACGGGTATTCATACTTGTGATTTGGTGTTCAATAACACCTCCAAAATTGACTTTGATTATCAAAACTCTTCAAGAACACCAAGAACACATATTCAAGAAATTTTCAGAAAATTAAACCTCAATTTCTATATGATACTGAACCCTATTTTTGAAGTATAATATACCAAATCGACCAGAAAAACATGCTCTACAACATGGAAGCATCAAATCACATCAACAACATCAAGAACAAATTTTCATAATTTAATTACCAAATAATTCGAATATAAATAAATAAATAAGAAAATTACCATGATTTCTGGGCAGAAACTGATGATTGATTCAGAAAGAAGATTTCGAGAGCTTCGTTTTGATATGCTGCACGCCCGAATCGGAGTTCGATAACGCCTTCGTTCGTGTGTTTGATTCCCGGGAACGTATCGGTTTTCTCGGGTTTTCTCTGTATTTTCGGTATTTTAACTGGTTGCAAATGAATAAACGGAATAAACGAAATAAGAAATAGGCTATTTATATTTATGGAATTTTGGATCGTTTTGGATCGTTAAATTAGTTACTTAGCCGCTAAGTAATTGCAATAACGATCCGATTTGATATCAAAATTGGATAATTATCCAAACCGGGCTTTTTATAAAATACTTTATACAAAAATAATGTAATAATATCCCGTCTTTTGAAAATACGGATTTCGTTGGTTCACCGAAATGATTATCGTATCGAAAAACTTGCGCCGGGCCGCGCACGGGTCAAACCGTAATCCGGATCGAAAAAATCAAAACACGGAAAATGTCCGGAATTACCAGATTAGGTTAGAAAGGAGTTTTCGGAAGAGTTTCGGGTTGTAAAAACGTAAAAACGATTGAAGTCGGACGATTCCCGGCTTTACAAAATAATTTTGTAATTATTCAGAAAATAATTAATAATTTCATAAATTATTATAAAATCATCTAATACTCCAAAAATTACCAGAAAAATACCTTAATTATCTATATTTTATTCTGGACATATTAAAATTAACATACTCACATTTTATTACATACAAACATCCAAATATTATTATCAAACACCAGATAATTCACCAAAAATTCATATAACATTCACATAATAATCATATATTGATATAAATAATTATACGATATTTCCCAGATGTTACATCCTTCCCCCCTTAAAAGGATTCTGTCCTCAGAATCACGCTAAGGAATAATACTAATATTTTTTCAAGTATATAACTTTCATTTTCTCAGGTTAATCTCTCAACCTCATAATTTTTCATAATTTTAACGTATAATACCAATCTTTCCTTTATAGCCTCTTGCTAATATCATATTTTATTTATTGCTTGCATAACTCAATTCAACTCTCCATCTCCTATATATACTGGAGCTAACCTACTCCTTCCGAATATCTACAGATAAACGCCTTATGAATGCGCTGTATGAGTAACGGTGAAGCCAACTCACTTCTACTTATCATGTCTATTTACTACTTAGGAGGAACAACATAACACATCTTAATTCTCTTTTTCTTTTTAATTCTAATAACTCGTGCCTACGTGTATTTCCAATTGTTACTCGGTGTTGAATCTCGTCCTCATATGTTTCTTCGTTCAAATAATCTAATTTGTAATCACTTCCTATCGCACTAGAGGTAACCGTTCCTGTAATTTTCTTCTTCATTTGTAAATAATACACGGGAACCGGGGCGCATTGGCTTTCTGACGTTAACTATAATATTCCCCAAGTACCTTTCCTATAATTCCTCGGTCTCATTATTTTAATCACAATTTAGCGGTCTTTCACTGACATTAAATCTGTCAGTTACTCACATAACCTGAATCACCCTTCATTTTTATACGTAGGGAACTAAATTACCTTTCTCAGCTATATACATTTAAATATCTTATGAACTCGTTATGCCTATAACAAAAGGGTCAGCTCATTCGTAACCGTTATATCTATCTCATTGTCTTGATGGACTAACTTGAGTTATACCAATCTGATTTTCTTTCTAATTTTAACAATTTGCGATTATGCACCTTCTATTTTCCTGACTGTTCAACTTTACTTCTCGTGTCTCCTTCTGTTTGGTTAATCTGGCCTATAATTGTTTTTAATCGTATTCAAGAACCTTTAGTTGGTTTCTTGTACTTTCACTCCGTATCCACCCGATATACTAAACTCATGGCGTTTAATGCTTCGAAATGTTTTGAATATATTAAAACTAACAATTAAAGAGGCAATCTTGACCATCGCATTTAACTCACCATTTTGTAGTATTTTTCAATTTCTTTTTAATTATTAACAAGTAGATTCATCAAGTGAAATCTTTTACTCTTTAAATGGAATATTAATTTGGAATAGAATGAACCATAACTTTATTCAAAACCGAATTCTTGGTACTAATACTAAATTTTGTTGTCATATCAAATTAGATATCAATATGAACTTTGATGCTAACAACATTCCATACTGAACTCAACACCAATCATCTATATTAATACCACCTTTGATATTTAACAACAAAATAAGTATCAGTATATTCCAGAAGTCGGATCAAAACCTGCTCTCAATTTCTAACTTTTCCTATCCCTTTATCCATTCCCCTGCAAATTTAGTGATATTCATTTTTTTTTCTTCTCAAGACATCTTTCTCTGAATAGATCTTGCTTGGTTGGTAATTAATCATACTTTCGTAGCTCATAATTAATTATAACCAAAGTTCATACCTTTGAAGCTTCGAACGCAGTTGCTAATCTCTTACCTTTCGCATGCATACCTTCAGGTGTTCAACTTGGTCTTTCTTAGTTCTGGAATGGGCGAGGATGTTATCAATAAATACAATTACACTATCCAATTACTCCTGTACATTATGTTCACTTAATCTTCAAACTTGCAATTTCTAATAATCGATGCGTGACTTCATAACTCCTTTCTCTTTTCTCCATGATTTCTTTTGTGTGTAGCGCGAAGTACCCCTTTATTTCATTATTCTTTTCATTCCATATTTTTGAAGTTTTCCTTCACTCAATATCTCATTCCCAGTGGGTTGTACGATACAGGACTTTTGACACCAGCTCGACTCATACAGTAACCGCCAAAAATTATTACCTCATTTCACGAGGTAACCTTGGTAAATCATTCGTTAGAATCTTCAGGGCTTAACTTTAATTATGGAGAACTCCGATATGAGATTCATTATATCATTCTTCTCTAATAGTTTGCCACGAATACTGTTGTTTAATTTTCCCTACTTACGCGCATTCTTTGAATGAAATTCTTATCTTCAACTTCCGATGTTTTACTTCATTCCCCTATTAATTCTGGCATATCTGATATTCACAACATATATCTTGGACTATTTTATAACATTTCTTTATCATCCTTTTGATTCCCCTTCTTTTCTTATTTAGTTCTTGAAAATTTTCCTCTTACTAGCATGTACCAATTACTTGTTGTTCCTCTTGTTTATCAAAAGAGCATATTCATTTAGATAAAGTCTCGCACATGTCTATGGTAACATCACGCTAATTCTACTAGGCCTTTTTAATTTATGGTAACGCCATTACTTTTTCTCAAATTTCTATATCTTTCATTTCGGATCTGGAGATTATGTTAGAGCTTGACTCAATCTAATTGGAATCGATTTCCATTTAACTAACCATTAGTTGGCAAAGTGGATCAATCAACTCCTTTAAATGATCACTTAAACCAAGTGCTAACTAGCTAACTGGAATCAAAGACCAATTACATAAGGTCAGTTTGGTCATAACAACTTTCTCAAGAACCGAGATTGCAATTATCTGGAATGCTGACGAGAATGACCATATACTTCTTTGTTCTTAACTATAGGGTAATTTCTGAAAATTTGGGCAGCACTTCCCCTACACCATTGACTACCAGTCGGACTCAAGCCGACACCATTAATCAACCAAATCATCAATTCCCACAATTCACCTTTGATCAGCATCTAACTAGTATAACATATCTCTTTTTAATTGGGATTGGATCTGAAACCCACAATGATTCATATAACCACTCTTTTCTCAATTCTTTCAGAACATTACAAAATTTTATTAATAAGATTTAAAATTTATCTCGTGTCTCAAAATTTTATTACGCGAGTATTTTGACTTATTTATTGCAGTTACTAGTTGCGTATAGTTACTTTTAAAAAGTATACCGCATCCTTCTATTGGTCACACTAATTATTTATTGTTGACGATAGGCACTTAATTTTTATTAACTATTCTGTTTATCTTTCAATAACCACGCACGGTTTTCATTACTATCGTCGCAATCTGGTAGAACCTTAATCGTTATATCGTTATTTCTTAAAAGGTTTCACCGTTGAATCACCATTGCTTTATCTCTACTTATGGTTCCGCATCAAAATTTCATCACTGACCCGAGTATGAGCATTGAATTCACCATCACTTATTTATGCAAGTTAGAGAATTTCATAATTTCTTGAAGAGCACGTTCGCAGTTCGATTACATTTAAGATTTCTTCCATCATGAATCTTCACGACAAATATCTTCCCGCGACGAAGGGTTGTTTCACGTAGTAATTGCATGTCTGCATCATTGTTCAGAATTTCCTTGATCTTTGGTCATCATCCCAATACTCGTTTGCTCCGTCTGACGCACACAACTTACTTCCTTATTTTGTAATTGATCAAATTATTACGGTTCACTAACGATTCATTCCTCATCAAAATCTTCCAATTCGAAGTGCATCGTGTTAACGTAATCTACCGTACTGATAAGATCCCTGTAGCAGGAAAAACTGTCTGACTTGATATCTTCGCCATGTCCACATTTGTCGGTGTATCTATTTTCCTTGCTCGCAGATGTCCACCATTTATCGATTTGCAGTCGTATCTATGTTTGTTGTATAATTCCACGTATCACACTATTTCATTTCTTTTGAAATCGTCAGAGAACAGGCTCTACGCAAGAGGAGAGTGTGTGAATAGGATTTTGAATGAAAAGAAGGATAAGGAATAACAATTACAACAAACAGTTGGAAGAATCTGTAAGTCATTTGAAGGAAGAAGAATGACTGAAGATTTAGATGTGAATGAGACAACCATATTCGTACTCAAGATGGCCAGTCTTTCATACTATATGGCATATAGCACATGATTAGGTGGCGTCCCACCCGACTCTTCATCATTTTGACAAAGCGTCATACCACAACACTATTTGTCTCAATCAGAAATCAGTGATTTGAGGAAAGAAACAATTCAAAAGGAATACAGCAATTTTCTTTCGTCTTCACCACATATGATTTATCCATAGAAGAAACTTATACGAATTCAAGAATCAGGAAGAACATATGATATCATGTTAAGAAGAGGAATTTTGGTGTTGATCACTTTCCACGCTTCACCTAATTTTGCCTTCAAAACTAATCGAATGAGAGATTCACAATTTGGGTCACATTATAACTTTTGAAATGTCGTCTGGAAAAGCATCCACATTAAATGCTTCAATGATTTGATCATAATTGCGTCCTTGCGAAATTTATAACTACTGCTTCGGATTTCCATTTATGTCGCATAAAATAGCCATTGATCACGCATTGCCTCAACTTCGACGATCAGGATTATTATTTTTCACCAATCTTCTGAAAGAGTCTTCAATTTCCTTCAATCATCCCCGGTCCATTCGAATCACCATTTTCGTTAAGTTTTAATACTTTCACGAATAATGTTTTAACATGTTAATTCAATTATTGATATTATTTAAACAAAGATTACTCTCGTCTTTCACGAAAATTTTAAACCTTCTCCCTGTGGGGGGGGGGGGAAATCTACTTAGTCCCTCAAACTAACAACACTGAGTCTATATCCATTCTTCTTTTTAGGTCATTTTCTGTTTATAATAACAAGAACATAAATAGTAATTCGACAACCAATTTGTAAAACTCATTATTGTATGATCTGAGGTTTAATATACCTATGATGTTGTGATATTCGCCTTGCACTTTCTCATCAATCCTATCTTACTAACTCCTTATCGGATCTGCTAATCCTAATTCGCACTCAACTCAATTTATCCTGAATATGCCTAGGGTCTTCTCTATCTTGTATGATCTATCATTTCTATCCTACTCTCACCTATTCTTATTTCAGTGACCAATAACCTGCAGCTCTGATACCAAACTGTAACACCCCAAATCCGGGGTCAAGTTTGGTGTTACTAAACCATTATTACATAAAGTAAAGAAATAAATAAATAACCCCTTGAGTCCGGATCTTTTACAGGTCATGGTATGAAACAAGAATCTAACCTTCTACAACTCACTTCAACTATAATACAAGTATATATACCTTTGAACTAATGCTCTTGTCACATTCTTCTAACACCTTCAACCTCTCGCAACGGAAACTTCTCTAACTTCTGCTGTCTATCAAAGCTATTCACTTTAGTCCTTATCTGTTTCTGGCAGAAATAAGAATTGACAAAGCAAGAGTGAGCCAAAAATGCCCAGCAAGTATATAATTTGAGTTTCAAATATTAATTTTAAAGAAAACTTCCAGACAAAATCTCTGAAATATTTTGAAGGGCGAAACACGAAATCATTTGAAGGATATATCTCGTTATCTTAAAATCAATTTGATTTGCATTGCTATGAATCACTTAGGACATAATGACATTTTTGTAAGAACTTTAGAGATCGCGTGTTTTCCAAATAGCTTCTGGTATCATCTCATAATTGAGCAATGGATGCAATAACTATTCATAAAACGACGTTCAAGAAATTCCTAACTATTCAGTATCCATCATTATCGACTAAGTTTCCATAGACTTAGCCTGCTAAACCAGCCTGATAAGGACGGGTTGAATAATTAAGAAGATCTCAATTCATTCAAGATTCTAATTATCACTGAGCAACTAATGCTGCAGCAACAATCTGAATCTCAAATATATTTAGAAACATTGTAATTTCCCGAAACTGAGGGCTAAGAAAGAATAACTTTAACCCATAATCACATTTTACTTCAAGAGGGAATGCCATTAATGGCGAACAACAATAAATTGGACTGAACACTAGAAACCAACATATGCACTATAACCTGCTGATCAGTCAGGAGATAGTGCGGATCTATACCCAACTGCATAGACCCAACCAATATATGGGGCACCCAGGCAACTATGGCCTAAAGGGTCCGGTCCATCTCCGGCCCATAGGATCCAGCTCATCACTGGTCCATATATATATATATATATAGTAACTATCCAGTCCGTGGAGTATTTTGATATCAAATCATTTTGATTTCAACACATCCCAATTTAGGGTTCACAATTTAACCCGAACGAATGGGTATTTGCTCAAGAGAGCAATCGAATTATAGGAACAATAATTAAAAGAACTGGCATAATAAGAGTAATTGCAGCGAAATATAAAACAGTTAACTATTATGAACTTAGAATAGGAGCGAATAAATATTTGCAGTATTTAAGGAGAAAAGTTAGGAATACTTGCATAAACAGAATTATTTAATTCAGCGATATGTTTATCGATTCTAAATTGAGAATAGGGAAAGCAATACTTGCATGATAAAATTTAAAATAAATTTCACTTGAACAATAAGTGATGATAGGGATACTTGCAGTATTTAAAAGAAAGTTCGGGAATACTTGCCTCAATTGAGAATCCCTCTGATCTTTAACTAGTTGACATATCACTCAGTCCTGTCTCCTCTGTAATACCCTTGACGAGCTACTTAACCTTTCTTATCATTTACCTTCTTAGGTTATCTTTATCCCAAATCCACTTGTTTCAGTATTACACGAAATCAGGCTTCACTTCTACCATCTCTATCTGGCTTTGAACGTCTCATACTATATGCATCTATCATAAATAATGCTATTCAATGAACTGACAATATATAATTGACTAGTCTATACACTTATCCCTATCGTCTACCCGTCCGATAATAATAATATATAAGAATCACATCTCATTCAGATAGCATTCAAAAGACATGCTGACTCATTATTTGCATAATACATACACATAGGACATGTAATCATATTATCCAGATAACACGTAAACATGTAATTCACGTAACATATAAGTTGAATCGTCAAAAGATAGGTCTCGATATGTTTAGAGTTGAAATTGGGTCAAAAAGAACATTTTATCAATCAATTACCGACTCAGGATGATTCGTGAAACAAACATCCTTTTAATATAAAAGAATTTAGGTCTCGAAAATATTTTTAATAGAAGCAGAATATTTTTCTGAGTCTAGAAGCGTTTGTTTCGTATCAAACGGATGAACGGTTGATTTATTATGAATTTTTGAACATTTTTCGGAATTAAAACGGCCTCCGAATCATTTAATAACTAAATAATAAGGGTCGAATACCTAAATATGACTTTAAAATAAAATTTTATAATATTTATCGAGCCTTGAAAATAATTTAAAATAATATTTTAAAGCTCGAAACTATTTTTCGGAATTTGTAAATCAATTTTAAATAATTAAATCTATTTATTAAATCAATTAAAATTAATTAATAATTAATTAAATTAATTAATCAAATAATTATAAATTAATCAATTAATTAAAATAATTAAAAACTAATTTAAATTAATTAATAAAATAATTTCGATTTATTTTGAATAATTAAAATAATTTTTCCGAATTCAAAATAATTAAATAAATAATTTTTCTGATTTTTAAAATAATAGAAATATCATTTTTTAGAATAAACTAAACAGCAATCTGGTGTTTGCAAGTATTCAAACTAAAGTACAAAATATGTGAATTATGTAAAAGTTGGGGGACCAAACGACATTGTGGTCGTCTTCCCCGACGATACCGGCGGCGACGGCGGCGGTGACACCGCCGGCCGGTTCGTTTTTTTGCCCAAAACGTCTCCAAATTCATCAGAGCTGTAGTACTAATTGCCAGGGACTCCCCTATGGCCTTCAATCCGGAGAACAGTCCACCAAACAGCCGGAAAATCGGCTGGAAACTTATCGTTTCCGGCGGGTTTCTCTTTTCCGGCGACACCGATTTATCAGCCCAACATCAAAACCAATTACATGAATCAATTTGTCTTGTGACGATCTACACTCCTGTAACCTCCAAATCTCCCCAGAATCAACCAAATTAAAATCCCCAAATCGAGCATAAACCCTAAATTTATGAATTTATAAATTACCAATCCTCAGTTGATTTTGATGCTAAAATCAGATAGAACGGATTGAGGGCTTCACAACGGGTATTCATACTTGTGATTTGGTGTTCAATAACACCTCCAAAATTGACTTTGATTATCAAAACTCTTCAAGAACACCAAGAACACATATTCAAGAAATTTTCAGAAAATTAAACCTCAATTTCTATATGATACTGAACCCTATTTTTGAAGTATAATATACCAAATCGACCAGAAAAACATGCTCTACAACATGGAAGCATCAAATCACATCAACAACATCAAGAACAAATTTTCATAATTTAATTACCAAATAATTCGAATATAAATAAATAAATAAGAAAATTACCATGATTTCTGGGCAGAAACTGATGATT
Organism: Apium graveolens; assembly: GCF_009905375.1. Classification (NCBI taxonomy): domain Eukaryota; kingdom Viridiplantae; phylum Streptophyta; class Magnoliopsida; order Apiales; family Apiaceae; genus Apium; species Apium graveolens. The sequence continues at coordinate 61,144,700 of NC_133648.1, read as the reverse complement.
GATTCAGAAAGAAGATTTCGAGAGCTTCGTTTTGATATGCTGCACGCCCGAATCGGAGTTCGATAACGCCTTCGTTCGTGTGTTTGATTCCCGGGAACGTATCGGTTTTCTCGGGTTTTCTCTGTATTTTCGGTATTTTAACTGGTTGCAAATGAATAAACGGAATAAACGAAATAAGAAATAGGCTATTTATATTTATGGAATTTTGGATCGTTTTGGATCGTTAAATTAGTTACTTAGCCGCTAAGTAATTACAATAACGATCCGATTTGATATCAAAATTGGATAATTATCCAAACCGGGCTTTTTATAAAATACTTTATACAAAAATAATGTAATAATATCCCGTCTTTTGAAAATACGGATTTCGTTGGTTCACCGAAATGATTATCGTATCGAAAAACTTGCGCCGGGCCGCGCACGGGTCAAACCGTAATCCGGATCGAAAAAATCAAAACACGGAAAATGTCCGGAATTACCAGATTAGGTTAGGAAGGAGTTTTCGGAAGAGTTTCGGGTTGTAAAAACGTAAAAACGATTGAAGTCGGACGATTCCCGGCTTTACAAAATAATTTTGTAATTATTCAGAAAATAATTAATAATTTCATAAATTATTATAAAATCATCTAATACTCCAAAAATTACCAGAAAAATACCTTAATTATCTATATTTTATTCTGGACATATTAAAATTAACATACTCACATTTTATTACATACAAACATCCAAATATTATTATCAAACACCAGATAATTCACCAAAAATTCATATAACATTCACATAATAATCATATATTGATATAAATAATTATACGATATTTCCTAGATGTTACAGAAATGGTGGGAGGGGGAGGAGAAAAATTTGTGGGGTGTTGGAGTGTGGAATGAGTGGAATGACTTCTCCCACTTAAACTTTTGTTTTATGCTTTTTGGTTGACAAATAATGAGTGGAAATGAAAACTTACAAAAATGTCCTTTAGCTAAAGTTAGGCCATTTTGCATGCAAGGCTAATGTAGTAATTTGGTAATAATCAAATGAGTTAGTGGGGTTGGAAAAGTCTTATTTGCCATTTGAGAGAATAGAAGGGTGATTTGCATGCAAGGTCTCTTATGTAATTTGATAATTATAACCAATAAAATTTGTAAAGATTTATTTTTATAAAATAAAATACAAGTTAAAAAATTATAAAATTTATACCATAAAATAACTTGGATTTTTAGAAATTTTATAAAATCACTTTTGAAATTTATGAATAAAATAACTTTTAAAAGAAAATTTCTCCAAGGTTTAGAATATTCCTTATAAATTAAAAAATAAGGGAAATAAATAAACTCTCGCTTTGAAAAATCATATACTACATAAAGCAAATTTAAAATGCGGAAATTTTTCATTCACACAAGGTACAACCATTAAGTATATTCACTTACGGCTTTAATATCACACAAAATCCACAGATAATATTACATAAAATGCCGGTCGTAACATCCTCTCCCCCTAAAGGGATTCTGTCCCCAGAATCTAAGAGAACAGATGAGGATACCGGGAACGCATATTAGACTCTAACTCCCAAGTTGATTCTTCGACCTTGGGGTTCCTCCAAAGTACTTTCACTAACTTTACCGACTTATTCCTAAGACTCTTTACTTGCCAGTCGAGTAATTTGACAGGTTGCTCCACAAATGACAGGTCTGCCTGAATTTCTACAGGTTCATATTCTATCACATGGCTAGCGTCAGGATTGTACTTCTTAAGCAACGACACATGGAACACATTATGCACATGCTGATACTGAGGTGGTAAGGCCAACTCGTAGGCCACCTTCCCCACTTGACTCAAAATTTCAAAAGGACCTATATATCTAGGTGTTAACTTCCCTTTCTTACCAAATCTAAACAACCCTTTTCTAGGTGACACCTTCAGCAAAACAGCTTCACCAACTTGGTATCGAACATCCTTACGCGCTGGATCCGTATACTTCCTCTGTCTATCTTGAGCAGCAAGCAACCGTTTCTGAATTAACTTGACTGTGTCATGCAACTGTTGTACCAATTCTGAGCTGAGAATTCTTCCTTCTCCTACTTCATCCCAACTTGTTGGTGATCTACATTTTCGCCCGTACAAAGCTTCGTATGGTGGCATGCCGATACTGGAATGATAGCTATTGTTGTAAGATAATTCAATCAACGACAAGTGGTCGTCCCAACTTCCTACAAAATCGATTGCACAACTGCGCAACATGTCTTCGATTGTTTGAATTGTCCTTTCGCTCTGACCATCAGTCTGCGGGTGGTATGACGTGCTCATATTCAACTTCGTGCCAAGACATTCCTGAAATTGCTTCCAGAATCTTGAGTTAAATCAGGGATCTCTGTCTGAAATTATTGATACGGGTACTCCATGCCTTAGTACGATTTCGCGCACATACAGATGAACCAATTTGTCCAATGACGACTTCTCGTTTATTGGAAGGAAATGCGCTGACTTTGTAAGACGATCAACTATAACCCATATAGCGTCATGACCGGATTTCGTTCGTGGTAGTCCCACTATAAAATCCATAGCAATATTTTCCCATTTCCATTCTGGAATCTTTAGGGGCTGAATTAATCCGCTTGGTCCTTGATGTTCTGCCTTCACCTTTTGACAAGTATAACACTTCACAACCCATTCTGCCACATCTCGCTTCATATTTGGCCACCAAAAGTTCTGCTTTAAGTCCCGATACATCTTGGTGCTTCCCGGGTGGATTGAAAATCTTGAATTGTGGGCTTCTTGTAGGATCTCGTTCTTCAATTCGGTACATGAGGAATCCAGATTCTTGAGGAAAACCTTAATATCCCTTGCTCATCCCTTTGAGTATTAATCTCCTCTCCAGATAAGATTATTCTCTTTCTCCATTACTTCTTCTTGACATTTCTTTATCTTTTTCACTAGTGTTGGCTGAAAAGTCATTGCACGACAAACTTCTTCAACCATTTCATATTTACAAAGTTCTAATCCGAATTTCTTAATCTCTTCAGACAATTCCTTTGGTGTTGCTATCATATCCAATCTATCCTTTCTGTTTAGTGCATCGGCCACAACATTCGCCTTTCCGCGATGGTAATTTATCGAGCAATCGTAGTCCTTGATCAATTCCAACCATCTCCTTTGCCTCATATTGAGCTCCTTCTGAGTGAAAATGTACTTTAAACTCTTGTGATCTGTGTAGATTTCACACTCTCTCCGTAGAGGTAATGTCTCCAAATCTTAAGTGCGAATACTATGGCGGCTAGTTCCAAGTCATGCGTCGGGTACTTCAACTCATGCGGTTTTAACTGTCTTGACGCATACGCGATCACCTTACTGTGTTGCATTAACACACAGCCCAATCCCTTATGTGAAGCGTCGGTGAATATCACAAAGTTTCCTTGGTCATCTGGAAGCACTAACACCGGAGCTGTTACCAATCTCTGCTTCAACTCTTGAAAGCTATCCTCACATTCTGCACTCCATTCAAACTTTTGATTCTTTCTGGTTAACTTGGTCAATGGCGTGGCAATTTTCGAAAAATCCTTGATAAACCTTCTGTAGTATCCTACCAATCCTAGAAAACTTCGCACTTCCGTAGGAGTCTTTGGCCTCTCCCAACTCATAACTGCCCCAATCTTTGCCGGATCCACTTTAACTCCTTCATTTCCAATGACATGCCCCAAAAATTGAAGTTCCTTCAACCAAAACTCACATTTGGTAAACTTGGCATACAACTTCTCTTGACGAAGTATCTCCAATGCTATCCAGAGGTGCTGTTTATGTTCTTCTTCCGACTTAGAATAAATAAGAATGTCATCAATGAATACCACGACAAACTTGTCCAAATACTTCTTAAATACTCGATTCATCAAATCCATAAATACGGCCGGGGCATTGGTCAATCCAAACGGCATTACTAGGAATTCATAATGCCCATATCTGGTTCTAAATGTTGTCTTGGGAATATCTTCTTCTTTGATCTTTAATTGATGGTATCCCGATTTCAAGTCAATCTTTGAAAAGCATTTTGCTCCCTTCAACTGGTCAAAAAGGTCATCTATTCTTGGTAGCGGGTAGCGGTTCTTGATCGTTACCTTATTCAACTCCCGATAATCTATGCATAGCCGCATACTCCCATCTTTCTTCTTTACAAACGGAACAGGTGCTCCCCATGGCGACGTACTTGGCCGTATCACTCCTTTATCCAATAATTCTTTTAGCTGGCTCGCCAATTCTTTCATTTCTGCTGGTGCCATTCTATATGGGGCCTTTGAAACTGGTTCCGTGCCTGGAGCAAGGTTGATCTCGAACTCGATTTGTCGATCTGGTGGTAAGCCTGGTAGTTCGTCTTGAAACACATCGGGAAACTCGTTAACTACAGGGATATCTTCTATGTTGGGGTTGCCCTTTTCTGAATCCACTACATACGCTAGGAACGACTCACAACCTTTTCTAAGTAGCTTCTTAGCCTAAACGATTGTAAGAAATAGTTGCTCTTGCCTCTGCCCCTTAAATACTACCTTCTCTCCACTCTTAGCCTTTAAATACACTTTCCTGGTCTTACAATTAATCTGGGCGTTATTCTCTCCTAACCAATCCATACCTAAAATTATATCAAACTCTCCCAACTTGAAGAGTATCAAGTCAGCTGAAAACTTATACCCCGAAATATCAATCTCACACTTCGGACAGAATTGATTCACAGGAATCTTCTCTTGGTTCGAAATTACCACAATATCTAAGGCAACTTTTAAGCCTACAATATAAGTGTGGAAAGGACTCGCGTTTCAGTCCAGATCCACTATTCAAAGAAAACATTTATCCCCCTTTGGGACTGAAAATCCACATTTTATTTATTTCAAAAACTGATGCCGATTTATGACCAAAAATCTCTTTTAACAGTAAACATTTTTATCAAGGGATTATAGTTCAACTCGAAACACGGGAAATATGGTACTAAATCTCAGGGCCATGATTCACAAAACTATACTCTATTAAAGTAACTGATTGGTTTTCATATATCAAAGATTGGACAAGGGGATTTAGTGAGGCTATTGGATATTATAAAAGGGTAATGCCAAATTGGGCTTTAAGCAATGGTTTCTCATCAAGGTTCAAGTGCTGGATCATCAAGAAGATAAGCTTCATGAATACTAACGGTGTTAAGGTATGCAGAAATGATCTTTAACTCAGGATATATCAGAATTGTCAAGCTTCAGGATAAGAAAGAGGGGTATCAATCAGTGAGGAATCACTTTGATAAGCATCTGGCTTTTAGGTATCGAGGTGAAGTTTCTATAAGGGTTCAAGCATCAGGGTGAGATATCAGCACTTTAGGAATCATTAGCATGTTAATCAAGAGGATCAATCAAGTATTATAACAACCTTTTATTTTATCATGGCATTCATCTTACTTTAATATACTATCATGATAAGACTACTTTACAATACGTACTCGAGGGTTCATGGCATTTCTATATGATTCAAAGATGAACATAAGATATGTTGATTTAAATATATTAAAATGACTCAGGATAGTTGCGTCTATATATATGAACTATTTGTTACACAATTGCAGTGAATACGAAGATAGGTTGAATCACTTGCCTTGAGAAAGGCTGGTCTGGTCTGACTGGTAGGAGCAACTGGAAGCTTCACTCGACCTTTATGGCAAGTTTTCTCTCGTCTCGAGATCCTACATAAATAATAATAATCCTCATTATAATATATTCTCACCAACTTAACCTATTTACAACCCGAATTTAAACACGGATGGCACTTAGGCCTATATGCACTTAATTTATATTCACCTTATAAATATAATTGCACACACACATAGCCACATATACTCACATATCATATATTAATACCAAATAACACCATATACACCATAATGCAACACTAAGCTTGGATTATCTCGACTCACAACTTAAGTCACTTGGCCGCTAAACTAGACAAAGTCTTCTAATTTTGGCTTCCTAACTCGATGTGCCTTTACTAAACTATCTAAGACCTATTGACCCTCACTTGGCCTTTTGCTCTACTGACCTTATACTATCTTACAACTATGGTGGTCAACCTAGATCTCACTCCTAAATGTTCTAAAACTATGTGTTAAGTGAAAGTGCTCACTGGTGTAAATTTCAGAATGACAACTATGGTTTCTTGAGTGCATTAGACACTCTTAAACTACAAGTTTTCCTTCAAAACTCTTACACAAGACTCTCCTGACCTTAGGGCATCTCCCAAACTTGATGTGGCTCAAGGGCCTAGCTTGGGCCTTCTTGGGCCTAAGCTTAAAGTCCAAGGTTCCCCTGTTTTCCTGGGCAGAAAACGCCCTGACTTGAATTAACTTGTGACACATGGTTCTACCTCTTATCCTATGAACTATGGCTGGAAAAACTTCTCTGACACTCCCTCTAACTAAGTCCCAACTGGGCCTAATGAGGGCCTACCCATGACATGGTCAAATCTCCCTATTTCTAAGTTGCAACAAAACTGTCCCCTGCTGGACAGATTTTGTGATTCTACTTGTGCACCTAACCAAACGACATGCAAACCTCCAACCAACTCCTAAAACCTTTTATATACTCCCAATACTAACTTCTGGTGGCTTGGGCCTCAAAGTGCACAACAAATGCTCATTCAAAACTTCCCCATAAACTAGTGCATCAAATCTGGAAAAAAAAATGAATAAATAAATGAAAACACCAACTAATCCCTTTTCACCTTAACTCCAACTTAAAAACCAAGCACCCAACTCTTTCCAAAGCAAGCCTAGTGTCTTAATGTCTTAAAATAGTGTCTCAACAGAAGGGGAGATCATCCATGCCCAAAAATTAACAACATGCAACTAAAAATATGACATGCAACTCATGGAAAACACATAACAAGATTTCGGCTAGGCATAAAGTTTTAAATGCTTACAAAATCGACTTGCACCTATTACTCACCCTTAATAATTATGAAATATAACTTCTTTTAACTAATAATAAGAAATTTATCATGGAAACAATCTATTTTAAGCACACATATTTCGAATTTATAGATTTTTAAACATAACAACATGATTTCGAAAAGAGTAGCATGCAAAACATGGTTGATCATCATTTTAATGTCTTAAAACTAGCATGCATGGCTAAACATAAATATATAATGAAATTTCAGTAGCATGCAAAGGATTTTAAAGCATGATATCTCCATAAAACACTTAGTTAGCACATATACATAATATATCTCATAGAGAGCTCTTGAATTCACAAGAATCAAGAGTTTCTCTTTGGAGATCACATAAGAACTACACATGCATCCATGGAACTTCAACTTCCAAGTCGCAAAATACTTGGAAAGTATATAAGATGAATGTAAGTAGAAGATTTATACTTGGGAAGATGAAGAATGAATTGAAAAATGGAAGGGGGTGGGGAATTTGGCCTTCGGCCGAGAGCAATGGTGGGAGGGGGAGGAGAAAAATTTGTGGGGTGTTGGAGTGTGGAATGAGTGGAATGACTTCTCCCACTTAAACGTTTGTTTTATGCTTTTTGGTTGACAAATAATGAGTGGAAATGAGAACTTACAAAAATGTCCTTTAGCTAAAGTTAGGCCATTTTGCATGCAAGGCTAATGTAGTAATTTGGTAATAATCAAATGAGTTAGTGGGGTTGGAAAAGTCTTATTTGCCATTTGAGAGAATAGAAGGGTGATTTGCATGCAAGGTCTCTTATGTAATTTGATAATTATAACCAATAAAATTTGTAAAGATTTATTTTTATAAAATAAAATACAAGTTAAAAAATTATAAAATTTATACCATAAAATAACTTGGATTTTTAGAAATTTTATAAAATCACTTTTGGAATTTGTGAATAAAATAACTTTTAAAAGAAAATTTCTCGAAGGTTTAGAATATTCCTTATAAATTAAAAAATAAGGGAAATAAATAAATTCTCGCTTTGAAAAATCATATACTACATAATGCAAATTTAAAATGCGGAAATTTTTCATTCACACAAGGTACAACCATTTAGTATATTCACTTACGACTTTAATATCACACAAAATCCACAGATAATATTACATAAAATGTCGGTCGTAATATATATATATATATATATATATATATATATATATACGAGATGAGTTGTGCCTATCAACAAGCAAAACGCTTGGGGAATTTCGATCTGGTTCGAGTTCTCGGGATATGATAGGATTCTTTCAAGGACTAGGAGGGGTAGAATCTAGTACTATGAGTACTAGGGAGACTATCAAAGGTACCGCAGGTGAAGGTACTCTGTGTACTCAGGAATCTGTGAAGTGTGTGCATACCCGAAATGGGACACATAGCCCGAATGCGGCCAGGGTGATAACCGGGATACGAAGGTGTCATCCTTCTACTACTAGAAAAGGTTACAAATTTCCGTATTATGACTGATCATCGTATGCGGTGGCTCTGATATATGTCTTATTCTTTCAATTAGAATTGTGATGCAATACCGTAACCCAAGACTAGGTGTTGGGTTTACCATTAAGGTATTTTCAGACTAATAAGTCGATCAAAGAATTATTTTGAAAAGAGGTGTGTATCACCAAGAAAAACTATTTTGAACAAATATATTTACCTTATACGGAAATCAGACATGAAATTATTATACAATCTTTTCATACTGTACATTATTATGCTAGGCATTATAGCTCACACTTGTTTTCTTAAAAATGACATAACACAACAGTGAATCAAGATGCCTATCAGGAAACTCACGGCCAGGAAATGAGTACACCAAGTAGATCGTATAAGCTGGATTGACTTTCAGTTATTTTTAGTCCGGCTTATTTATAAGTATGACTTATGTAAGGTAATATTGAAGAAATATATATTTTGCTAAAGGTTACACCCGTGACAAGACTTAATTACTTTTAGTCTGTAGAAACTATCACTTGGTGGAATTAATAAGTCTTGTAATGCATTGTTCGTTTCCAAGACAATAACCTATTAGTCTGTGTGTGTTGATAAGTGTGGGGTCATAGAGGTGTGAGTATATATATTGTTGTGCATGATAAGTGTTAAACATGATTCAAGACATCGTGGTCTCCTAGATCTCTGACCCCGAATTTTGGGGCACAACAAGAAGTAGTTGAGTTCTTATCATTCAAGAACACAGATTTGTAGCACAACAAATTTGATTTAAATATAAATCAAGTGAGTTTTGATAAATTGCTTGTCTCTTTTACATTCAGTTATTTATCACTACAAATTAATATCTAGCTGTTGAGTTTCATAACCTAAACACTATCTAATTTTTAAGAAAGTAAAATTAAGAAAATCAAGAAAATACATTCTCCCCCTTTGTGTTACACCTCATACTTAACAGATATGCATATATTTGTTAAGTAAGCACCATCGCAAATAATTTAACACTATTATACTAACACTTCAACACGAAAAATTTGTAATTAGGCAGAGACATTTTCTACATCATATGCAAAATCACAAATTATAATAAAAACAACAGCCTATTTGAGTTAGAGATCATGTACAATCAAAATATTTGTTATCACCGAAATCATTAAGCCTGCAAAAAAATAAAAATTATAACACAATAAATTATCAATTTAGAGTCTAAATATTCATTGAACATAAACTATCAACATTGCTATTTTTTTGTACATTTTCTTAATGAAATAAATTTATGGGATAAAAAAGTCTATACAAGAGTACGAGGTATGCCAGCAACAAACTACGCCGCAATACCTCGTTGTACAACAAATCCTATCCTGCAAAAAATATATTTAGCCGAGCCTGCAGTCAGAACATTTTTATTCATGATCTTCTACACTCTCCTAAGAAACTCCACTACATCAGATGCCAAGAATTCAGATGTGTCAAAAGCAAAATGCATCAACATGTGTTGATTATCTTTGCATGCCTGATCATGTTTACGCACCTTTGCCTCATCTATTTTTGTAGCCGTTTGAAGAACTACAAACGATCAATTTCCAAATCCATTCAAAGAAGAAACTCCGTTAGTCCATTCTCAAACGATATATTTTAATTCAATTATTAATGCCTACACTTTATTTATTACCTTAACAAAATAAAAAACTTTTACGTCGAATTTCGATATATTTTGACTCGCACGTGCTATTATGCTAGTATTTATATAATATAACAAATAAGAGAATAAATATACTTCATCGGTAAATATGAATACAAAATAATAAATAATATAGTTGGTGATAAATTTGAACCAAATAAGTATGCAAAGAGTAAAAAATCAACATACCCATCATTTGGGGGGAAATGCCCAAAATTCCGATTGGTGGTAGTGTCCGCCCAAAATATTTACGGAACACGCATCTGGGAGATGCATATTCATTTTTTTTTAATTTTAACAAAGAATACGCAAGTGACAAATACGTTTAGGTTTTTTGTTTTTTTTCGGAATACGCATTTCATTAATGCGTATCATAGAAAAAACTAAATATGCATGTACCATGTGCATATTCTTTGTTAAATTTAAAAAAACTGAATACACATCCTCTGAATACGTAATTCGTTGACATTTTGGGCGGTACATCCCATTTATTGATATTTTGGACAGTTGAAACCCAAAAGTGATGTATTTTGGGTATTATTTCGTATGCGAATGGGTAAAGGGAGTTAAATGGATATTTAAAATAATAGTGAATAACATAATTAGATACTGTAATTGATGCTAAATTAGATGTTATTTTATAATTATTATATAAGCATGCAAATTGATAGATGGGAAGAAATAAACATTTAAGATAATACTGACAAATATAATTATATTTTTAAAGATATATATTTATTTTTTTAAAAAAAATTTAATGATATTTTAAAATTACCCATTGAAGCATAAGTTTTATTTTAACATTGAAATTCACTTTTTTCTCTAAAAATGAAATGATTCAAACATTTACGTGAACTTGTATTTTTCAATTAAAAATAAGAAATAAATGAATTTAAAAATTATAAAATTAACTTTAAATGATTGAGTTAAGTTAAGTAAGTATTTAACTCAAAATTAAAATTATTTATATATATGCGGGATTGAACCACTCTAGACAAAATTCTCCAACTTGATAACCTTTTTTCTCAAAATCTATCTATATGATAAATCCTGAATCCACAAATGAAGGCTCTTTTTACACCCCTTGCCCTAATAATGGCTACTTAATTACAACAAATGTCATTCAACATTACTAAAAAATTGAAAGAATAGTTTGATCTGTCTTTGACACTTTGTTAACAACTTGGACCACATACCACGTGCAGCACACCGGCGGACAATCCGCTTCATTGAAAGTTGTTCCACACAAATATACAATACAAACATACTACACCATTTAAACATAGCAAATTCAAATCAAACTTCATATTTCAAATTCTGAAAATCTGAAATCTACTGCCTTGATTTTTATTCATCAAAACTAGACTTATATTTTGAAAATTATATTCCCCCATCATACTCTCTCTCTCTCTTATACATACACACACACACTCTCTCTCTCCCTCCCTCTCCCTCTCTGGATCTGAAGGTTGTTTATTTCATTTAGATCTTGGTATTGTATATGCTTATGCTTTCTTTTCTTTATTTTTGCAGATGTTTCAATCCCATAAACATGGTTATATTGAAACGAAGATTCAGGTATTGTTGCGTGTTTAATCATCTACTTTTTAATTGTTGTTATGATAATTATGATGGTCTTTATTTAATTCTGATATTAATATATACCATCAACTGTTTGATATAATACATCAATGAAGTATCTTCTTTTCTTACTCTTTCTTCGGGCAATGCTTATTTATTATCATTTTTTGTTAAAATACTTATTTATTTATATTAGTTATTCCTAATTTGCAGGTTACGGTTGAGATAACTTTTTGGGTGAGTGAGACTTGGTTACCCCAATTTAAACGGTGTGTTCTTCATTCTAAAACTTTTAAGTGGAACAAGGAGTTCTAAAATGTTAGGTCACACACACTGTAGAAGGGGGTTGAATACATTGTTTACTACAATCAAATCGAATATAAGAACTCAAGTAACAAAACACAGATTTTATTCAACATAATAAACTCTGTTACAAAGAACTGTTCTCTCTCAGTGATGAACAAATTATCACGAGAGCTGCTAGGGTTACAATGAATAATAATCTCGATTAAAAATAACACATATAATGTAAACCCTATGTCTGTATTTACACAGTTACAAGATAATCTTCTAATTGATATCGAATATAATTCTGCTTCCTAATATATATATCAATCAGTTATCTTTTCTTCCAAGTATTCTATTCCTTATAGAATTCTTCTTCATGCATATCTCTTCTTGTTTCAGTCTCGATCTTCTTTCCTTTCAATCAGCCGCCTTCCTTATCTGAAAGTCTCCTTAAGTCATGATATTATCTCCTGATAAATATCTCCTGATAACTTAAGTTCTGACAACTTAAGTTCTGATATCTTAAGTCCTGACTTCAGTATAAGTACTGATTTCCGGTTAAGTACTGATTTGTCCTGTTAAGTAAGATATGAAAACTAAACACAAATCATATTAGTCATGACATCACAAATATATCTAACAATCTCCCCCAACTTGTAAATTAGCATAATATACAAGTTTAACAGATATTTGATGATGTCAAAAACATTAAGTACAAATACATGAGAATTTGACTAGATAACTACAACTTACAGTCCTTATAGCTTTACCATCCTCAAAGTTTGATATCAGCTTCAGTGTGTATACACTTTAGAATTTAAGAAGTTGTAGATCTTTGACTTGGCTTCAATTTCTGATCTCTTTGATATCAGGAGTTGTTCTGAGATAGTTCTTCAACAGACATCTCTCAGCATATTCAAGTTCATTGACCATCCTCCTTTTACCATTTTTCAATTCAACTGTATTTTCACCAGTTTGAAAGATAGCAGCCCTGAGATCATTTATTTTAGCTTTCCTTATATCCTGATCTAGTCTGATGATATAGGCTTTATCAGACTCTAGATTGAATTCAAGTCCCTTAATACCAGAAAATGTAGTGATGATTTTAGCAGTATTAGGCTTCATTTCAACAATTTCTCCACTGTGAGATCTGTACTTAGGACAGTATGGGATGTCAGACTTTACAGAGTAAAGCTTCTTCTGTCTTTGAATATTTGATTTTAAACAACCTGCAGCACCATCTGTTGATCTATTTTTCACTTGAAGTATAAATAGAACATGTTCCAGTTCTTCAAAATACTTCAATGAAATAGCATTCTCCTTGATCTGGAATACCCTCCCATCTGTCATAAAGTATAACATGATATCTTCTTTCAAAACAGAGTGGTAAGCCATTTGTACAGATTCAAGTTGATTCAATCTCTCAGGAGTTGCTCCTACTCCTGGTTCACTTAAGGAAGTTGGATCATTGGTAGTGTTGTGTACTCTTCTTTCATCAGAACTACCCAATCCTGATTTGTCTCTTGCTTCCTTTCCTTGAACAACTCTTGCTTCAAAACCACTTGAAGTAGTCTTCAAAGGTTGAGTCTGTTTAGCTTTGGTGAATCCTGGTAGGAGTATCTTTGAAGGTTTAACATGAGCAATGTCAGAGGTTTCCTTTTGTTTATCTTCTAATATCAAGTCAACTTGAGCTACGTCAGAGGTTGCTTGCTTCACTGTAATATCAGAACTTACTACATCTTGACTCTGAACAACATGAGCCATGTCAGAGGTTGGTTGAGAAATCTTTTTTTTCTTCAGAGTAAGACTAGTATCTTCTTCATCAATTATTTCTTCATCCTTGATTGGCATATATACCTTTACAGGTTCATCAATTTTTTCTTTGCCCTTGGATCTTGGATCTACCTCCACTTGTGATTTGGATTTGGTTGCCTCAGAATTTATCCTCTCCTTAATCACAATAACCTTAGGTTTTGGAAGTTTCTTTTCAACAACAGAAGCTTTAGACTTGGAGTTGACATTTTCTACTTTAAGTCTAGCTTCTTCTTCCTTTAGACTTTTAAAGTCCATTCCTGGATTTTCTTTGAGAAATAATCTCTTTGAAATTTCTTCATCAAGCTCCAGATATCCAGTAGAACTTATCCTTTTACCAGTACCAGAACTTATTCTTCTCCCAGCATCAGAACTTGTTCTTTGTGTAGAAATTTCAGTTGTCTTTGATGAAGAACCTTTACCTTGACCATGACCTCTACCCTTTCCAGAGTTTCCCTGGTCATCATTTCCATCATCCTTATCCTTCAGTGGTTGAGTAGATTTGCATTTGGACTTAATCACTTTCTCCCCCTTTTTGGTATCAGCGGGTAAAAGAAGAGAGACAAGCAATTCCACTGAGGATTGGATCTCATTGAGTTGAGTTTGCTGAGAAGCTTGATTCTTTAGAATTTCAAAAATTTGATCTTGTTGCTTATCCTGAGTCTTTTCAATATACCCAATACGGTCAAAGGCTGGCTTGAAAAATCTGTTCTTTTCCAATTTTATATTCATATCTTGCTGGATCAGAGATTCTTGAATTTTATTCAGCTTGTCATGAGTTATTGAGTGTTGACCTTGAAGATGCCTAGTACTCATTGCAGTAACTCTCAGTTGTGCCTTGAAATCATCATTTATCAGCATTTTATCAGCTTTGGCAAGGTGCTCCGTAAGAATTTTTTCAGTAGGAACAAAAGTAACTTTGTTCCATTCCTTAGTCCACTCATTTCCTCTAGGAGTTTCACTCCAAGGTACTGGTGCATCCTCTCTAACAAACTTCTTGATTAAATCAGCTTTATTAACTATTTGTTGAGGTGCATGTCCTGAAGGACCAGCTGCATTAGCATCTAGATTAGTAGCAGCTTCACCAGTAGATTCAGCATTGTCAGCATCAAAACTTACAGAGCCTGCAGTATCAGCATCCTCCGATAAAATAACAGTATGTGAGGCTGTAATATCCGGGATATATCGTGTAATTATTTTTGCTAGTAAATAATTAATATATGTGTTCAGTATCCATTATGTGAATTAATTGTTAAGTGTTAAATGCGTTTGGATGTTTAAAAATATTATTAATTGAGTATTTTAATTTTTAGTTGTCCAAAATAAAATATAGATAATTGTCATATCTTCCTAATTATTTTTATGTTGATTTATGGATTTATGAGGATCATATGAAATTTATAAAATCTTTTTCCGAGTATTTAAAATCTATTTTATAAAAACGGGAACCAACCGACATCATCCGTTGTTACGTTTTTGGAACCCGAAACTCTTTCGAGAACTCCTTCCTAACCTAATTGTAATATTCCGAGCATATTCCATATTTCGACTTTCTCGATCCGGCGTACGGTTTGTCCTACGCGGGTCCCGGTGCAACATTTTCGATACAATATTCGTTTCGGTAAATCAATAAAACTCGTATTTTTGATAAACGGGAGCTTTTTATTAAACTATCTCAATTATCACCTCGTAGTACGTGTAACCAGGCGCTGAGACCAAAACCGCAGTACAAATTGTACTGATTTGGATAATTATCCCGAAAACCGATACCGTTTGGATCAGTTTTTATAAATAAACGTACCGTTTTATATCCGGAATGATCCAATAGGATACTAATTTTCCGTAAATATAAATAGCCTTTTTCCGTATTTTATTTCGTACCAAAATCATTTACAGACAGTTAATTATATAATTTTCCAGAGAAAAACCCTATATTCATATAATCTTCCAAGAATCAAACAGCAAAACGAAGGTGTTATTGATCTCTGTTTTCAAAGCTCGAGTACTCAATCCAAAGGTCTTGAGGTGTTCTATCAGATTCTGAGCTTCGTTTTACTGCAGAAATCAAGGTTTATTTTCTATATTTTTATTAATTTTCGAATTAATTTTATTAAAAATATGAATTTTTGTTTAGATGATTGTTTGTATGATTTGATGCTTATATGTTGTAGAGCTTGTTTTCCTGATTATTTTCATATGTCATACGTCTGATTTGGAGTTCAATAACATGCTCAAAAGTGGGTTTAATTTTTGAATTTTGAAATTAGGGTTTATAACCCGTATGAATGTTTTCAATTGAAATTTGGGGGTTTTTGATTTAGGGGTTATTAGCTGTTGATTTATAGTGGATTGTGTTTCTTATGAAATTTGCAATCGATTGGTATATAGCTCGTTAACAGAGGATTAGTGAATCGAAGGGAGTTGTGTTTTGAAGTTTTCCGAAGTTCGCCGGAAACCGGCGATGTTCTTGGTCATTTTCCGGCCAGAACAGGGATGATTGATGTGTTTTGATTACATGAACAAGTTCCTGGTGCTGTGTAGTTTTGATCTGGAGGTGTTGGTGGGGTGAGGACGCTGGGATCGTCTTCTCCGGCCATTCCCGAAGTTTTCCAACGACCCCCCTGTACAATTGCAGTTTAGTACATGTAGTTTTAAAAACGATGAAGTTAGGTCCCTGAGGTTTCCAGAACTTGCAAATTTTGGATTCCTGTTTTAAAAATATTCAAAAATCATATTTCCTATTTATTTTTATTATAAAAATTCGATTTTAATTTCTGAAAATTCCAAAAATTATTATTTTAATTCCGAAAATTATTTTTAATTCAAAAATAAATCTGAATTAATTAGTTAATTAATTTCAATTAATTTTTAATTGATTAATCGGTCAATTAATTCGAAAATTAATTGATTAATTGATTTAATTAATTATTAATTGATTTTAATTAATTATTTAATTAGATTTAATTATTTAAAAATGATTTAAAAATTCTGAAAAATAGTTTTGAGCTTTAAAATATTATTTTAAATTATTTTCAAGGCTCGATAATTATTATGAAATTGGTTTGAAGCCAGAATTGGCCAACCGAACCCTGTTTATTATTCCGAATTGATCCAACAATCCGTTTTAACTCCGAAAAATGTTTTAAAAATCATTTTAAATACCAGAAAGCTTGTTTATGACCCGAGACTTAGTTATAAATGATATATTATTGATTATGTGACGTGCTATGTGTTATATACGACTTGTTGATTAACTGTCGGTCTGTATATTCAATATTTACTTGTTTATTTCGTAACTTTCAATCCGTTAATCGGATTTGGGTAAAACGAAGGGTAAATAAGAGTATGTGTTGAATAGAATCGTATGAGTTAAATATTGATAGATGCTTATGATATGTGAGCAGAAGAGGCAAGACGTAGGAAAGGGAAACAGGTAGTTGAGGAGTAAGACGATTGTGATTGGAAGCGAGTGCAGTATAGAAGCTAATATCAGGCAAGTGTTCTGAACTTTCTCGAGATATTGTCATGATTGATATTCCTGTTTTATATTGCAAGTGCTTTGAAGCACTGAACCCTAAACCTTGACTCCAAGTTATTGATCTTGAGCCGTAAACCTAATTCTTTTTAGACCATCAATTGTTGTATACCCAAATATGAACCTCAAATATACGATATTACTCCACAAATATATACAAACTATATATCAAATCCTGATCCAGATTTCTTACACATTCAAACCATTATATTTATGCTTTGAAAGGCCAAATCCTTGAAACCCTGAAACATTGATTCATTGTTATCCAATTCTTTCATTACCTAGCATCCAAACTTTGAAAATGCTCTTTTGATCCTTATACAAATTAAAACCATTTCATTATTGAACGTCAAATGTTGTTAATGATTCTGGTTATTGTTTATTATTGCTTATTCTGTTATTATGTTAGAATTGGATTGTTATTATAAAATTGTTGACCAGATTCGTGGTCAGACCATATAATGGTCAAGTTAGGCCAATGTGTGCTTTGGATCCAGTAGTTAGAGCAGTGTTGTGTGCTTTGCTCGGGGTTAGTGCGTGACTGATCAGCAGTCTAACCTTGGTTTTTAACATGAAAATATAATATCCAATTCTAAATCATAATCCATTGTTCACTTGATATCATAACCATGTTCACCTGATGATTATTATTCTCAGTTTTATCATTGTGACTTGCTGAGCTAGTTAGCTCATTTGTGCGATATTGTTTCTGTTCCTTTCCAGTTAAGAAGGAACCGGTTGGTACCGAGGATCCCCAGTCCAGCGCGAGAGCTAGGGGTCCAGGTTGATCGAGCTAAGCTAGTAGGCTTCTTTTGGGATAATTTGAGTTTGTAAAAGTTTGTAATAATGTTTAATACTCAGTTATGAGTTGGATAGTTGGGATTTGAACGGTTTGTAATATAAGTAGATGTATTTGGCTTGTGTGCATACTTTAACCTGTTACGATCCATGGTAGTTGGTAAGTAGGGTCATTGCATATTATTATTATCTTTATTATTGTTATAAGCAGGTTATAAATAAGGTGTGTGTGTGTGGACCCCAAACTTCTGACCCGGGTTTGGAGGGCGCCAAAGGTTTGGTATTAGAGCTACAGGTTATAAGTCACTGACATAAGCCTAGGTTGACGGGAATGGGTAGAGGGTTAGGATTAGAAGTAAGGAATAGAAAGATAGAATGTCGAGATGTTGAGTGCTTCGGTATAACAGGTATTAGTGTAATTCGCGTTATGGTTCAAGATTCTTATATTACGATATAATTTCAGATAGCAGTGATGGCCGACTCTTTTATTCCCGTATCAGCTGATCACTCAGAGCCTTTAGTTGGAGTACCGTCTTCGGATCCACGTCCTATTGTTCCACCAGTGTTGGCTATACTACCTCCACCTGTGTTGCAGCCCGTACCACTGCAGGCTATTCCACCCCCAGGCATGAGGCCACCTGTCAGATGACCCCCACCAGCTGATTCAGATTCCACTGGGCATTCAGTTGCGAGTACCCCATTCCAGTCTACATTGCCCCCAGTTCCTTACTACCGGTATAAGGCTCTTCTATTGGAGCGTGATTCCTTGTTGGCCCAGATCAGAGAACTACAGCATATCATTAGGACTACTGATATTGATCGTGGTGTGAGGGAGCTTCGAGAGGAGATTCATGTGACACGGAGGGTTCTTGAGGCTAGGCTACATGGAGCTAAACTACCCGGCAGAGGCCTTGATGCACTGATGGGCTGGGCTACTGAGGTGATGGAGGACTTTGAGAGGCTGGCAGGACCAGAGTTTCCTTGGAGTTGAGTCAGAGATCCAGAGATGGAGATGCTGAGCAGTATTGTGATGGTTATGTAGTATGTACAGTAGTGTGTAGTGTGTATCAGTAGACTTTTGAGTTGTATTTATAGATTAGCTATGCTGACTAGTGAGTAGGTTGTTGTACCCTTTTTTCTTTTACTTTCGAAGCGTCTTTACGCTTGTACTACCTAACACTTTTGATCTATATATATTAGTACCTTTTTCCTTTCCAGCACTGTCATTTACATTATTGCACCTATTTTACTTTACCTTATTTATTGCACCATTTATACCCCTGTGATACCATGTACCCTGTTTTCCATAACTGTTTATATTCTGTAAAGAAGCATGCAATTTACTTAGTTATAACTGTTTTCAAAAAGGAGATATTTCTGTTTTACAAAACTTTTCTTTTCTACAAAGAATTTGGTTTAAAAGCTAAATAAGTTGTTTAATTCCTTACAGAAAAATGCCTCTTAGAAGAAATACCCGCACCAATATCCAAAATGAAGAAACCAACAACAATAACAACCGAGATGATACAAATCCAAATGTGAACCCAGGACCCATGGACCCAGCAATAGCCCAGATTCTTCAAATCTTGGCCCAACAAACAGTTCACCTGGCACAACAACAACAAAGACAGACCAAAATTCAAGGGTTCATTAGAGCCGATTGAAGCAAATGTTTGGTAAAAGGAAATAGAGAAGGTATTTGCCTTAGTGAAAGTAAAGGAAGAACAGAAGGTTGAGTTTGCAAGTTATTATCTGAAGAATGAGGCCACCTATTGGTGGGAGATGGTGAAGACATTGGAAGGAACAGATGTTATTACTTGGGAGAGGTTTAAGGAATTGTTTTTAGAAAAGTATTTTCCTCAGTTTGTCCAAGATCAAATGGAGCTGAAGTTTTTAGAATTAAAGCAAGGGAACATGTCGGTGGCAGATTATGAGAGTAAGTTTGAGGAATTGTCAAGGTATGTGCCATCGTATGTGGATACTGACAGGAAGAAAGCTAAAAGATTCCAGCAAGGCTTGAAACCATGGATCAGAGGGAAGGTAGCCATTTTTGAATTGGATACCTATGCAGGAGTGGTATAGAAGGCTATTGTTAATCCCTTAACAATATAGCAAGAATTACAGAAGGGGGGTTGAATGGAATTCTTGAACCTTTTTCTTGAAATAAAAATGTTCAACTCGATTATAGATATATTTGTTTTGATTAGCACAATGCGGAATGTAAACTTAATTGAATCAAAACATAAGTAATTAAAAACAAGAGTCTTTAAAAACTTTCTGGTGGATTTAAATAATTCCACCAGAGATATATATAATATGTCGAGAGGACTTTGTGTGCAGAAATGCTCACAGCTGCTTACAAATGGAACTACTGAGAATACAGGAAATGCTAATGATTCTGCTTACAAAGATTTCTCTGTTTTTGTGTTTCTCAGCTATCTCAGTTATTTTTCTATTTGCTACTCTCTTGGTTTATATAATACCAAGATTACAAAGTCAAAAAGACTGAACAAATATAAAATCTAACAGTCTTAAGCTTTGCTATTTTTCATCCTCTATTACCCAGTTAATGGGCTTCCACAGTGTGTTTGTATACATCTCGACGGCTGTGTGTCAGCTTTCAGTGTTCAACTGCTGTTTGAATTCTTCATATGATCATCCGTCGACTTTCAGAACATCCGTTGATGATTTAATTGATCATCCGTCGACTGCTATATTAAACATCCGTTGATAGTCTTTTGATCATCCGTCGATGGCTTTGTTAATCATCCATCGGTAGCTATTTTGGCACTTGACTCTATATCACTTATGCAGAATTACAAGACATCATTTATGTACAATTAATCAACCTATTCAGTATATCTAGTTAAAGTCAACATGACTTATATGCTACTACAGATTCTATACAAAGGTGCATACATAACTGTGCTATAAACTTATTATTACATAAGCTACTCACTCGATGGATAATAAGTTAATCATCCGTCGGAACTATAATGAGTTATCCGTTGGGACTATAATTCTTATCCGTCGAGTGCTACATAATTTCACTAAGTAAAATCTACTTAGATGTTTTGTTTATGAAATCATCAAGTACACAACATATGCACAACAATCTCCCCCAATTTATGTCTACTGGAATTGTAGCCATAAATTAAGATATACTTGATAATAATAAAACATCCTGAACATATATCTTTAAAGATAAGTAGATAAAACTGAAAGTGCTTCAATTAATTAAAATATGCAAGGTTTGGCTCACAGTCAATTCAAGATGCTCCTCTAGCCTGAGCAGATTTTTCTAGTTCCTTGAAGGTCTGGATCTTCTTCCAAGCTTTCTGTTATTTTCTTCAATTTGATTCTGGAGCTGCCTGTGGAATTCTAGTTCATCAGAGTCTGAGAGATCTAGCTTTTCTTGCATTTCCAAGAGAGTCTCATTGCTAGAGATACTCAATTGGTCTTCTAATCTGAAGAATCTTCTTATACCCTTGTCATCCATGAATTCCATCAGCCAGTAGGGCCTTAGATGCACTCTTCTCCCTGTGTATGGGATGATTAGAGTCTTTGGGAGTGCATCTTTAGCTCTAACACTCCTCAGCTCTTCAATCTTCTTCAATACTAGTTTCCTTGCAGTTACAGTGAACCCAAAGTTTTTCTTGAAGGATGAATAGACTTTAATCAACACAGCTTGGCTTTCTTGAAGAATCCTGTGAAGTGGCCACTGAATCTCCCTTCCTCCTTTGTACTTGAACACCAACCTTTCAGGTAGGTTTCTGTATGCATCAATTGCCCTTACTTCATCCTGTTCATCCAGATAAAGATTTAGATCTGAAAATTCTTTGATGTCACACAAGTACAAGTAGTCTCCCCTGTTGACCTTGGGTTGAGCTTTAACTACTGACTTGGATTTAAGAGGTGACAGCTTCACTTTCTTGACTGCCCTTGACTTTGTCCTTTTTGGCTTGCTAAGGATTGGTAAGTTGAAGTCAGGAATTGGTATGTTATCCCACTCTATTGGCTCATCCTTTGGCACAATAGGTTCACCATGTATGTTCCTGTAGGGATCCACCACCCTTATGTCTTCAAATACCATAGAGGGCTTTTATGCTTGAGTTGTAGCTGGTGTGGATTCCTTAGGAAATTGAACTTCCAATTCCTTGTCAACAACATCCAGTTTCCTTTTTGTTCTTCTAGCCAATTCTTTCTTCCTTGGGGATTTCTTCTGTTCTTCAATTCTCTTCTTTGATTCAGCAGCTTCAGATAGTTGAGAGGGAATTTGTTGAGAAGAGTTTACAGCCTGTAGCTTGGCCAAGATAGCAATCTATTCTTTCTTTTGTTTAGACTTCTTTGCATCTAGAGCAGCTTGCCTCTTTTCCTGCTTTAATCTGGCTTTTTCTTCTTTCTTTGCTTGAGCAAATTGTAGATGTCCAGCTACCACACAAATTTCCTTTCCATTTCTGAATATCTTAGCAATTCTCCTTTTTGAAGCTGAATCAGCTGGATTTTTATAGAAGACAATAGATCTTGACAGAGGCTTCTTTTTATCAGGCTTGGGTGTCTCATACACAGTGTCCATAGGGTTCGTCCAAGATGATTTTGGATAATTTGCCCTTGGTTTAAGAATTGATTCAGCCTTTGTAGACTTGATGCAGGAAGATTATCCTTTTTCCAGATAGTTCATGCTCATCTCATTCACACTGATTGGCTTGACATGAGAGTGAAGGATGGCTGACTGAACTGGCTCCTTGACTAGTTCAAACTTTTTCTGTATCTCCTCATCAATCTTATTCCAGTTGATCAAACTCAACTTTCCTTTTTCAGTAACTTTCAAATTTGCTGCTGCTTTAATTAGATCTATACCATCTGCAATTGTTGGCTTGGAGACAGTAATTGAAGGTACAATTACTTTGCTGATTTGTACTTGAAGTTTCTCCTCCTCAGTTGGTCCTTTCTCCCCCTTACTTGATTCTCTCTCCCCCTTTTTGTTATCATCAAGTTGAGGAGTTAGGCCTTGTGCTTTAGCCAGTTACATGAGAAGATTTGTCTGAGTTTGTTGATTTTGAAGAAGGATAGCCACTGAATTCTCAATTACTTGAACTCTATTTTTCAGCTTGGCTAGCTTCTTTTCAGAATCTGATTCTCTCCTCAATCTTAGTAATAGATCTTGCATGGTACCATATGGCATTACTGAATCCATCTTCTCAGAATTGTATGTCTTCAAGTCAGTTATATCTCTTTTTAGTTCATCCACACTCATATTCTGTCTTAAGTGTTGGATCTTCATGAGATGTAGAGAGTCTAGGTGAGCTTGAAGAATAGCCTTGGTACCAGCATCTGAAGTTTCCTGAAGGGCCTTTTGAATAGCCATCACTTGCTTGACCAAAGACACATCAAATTGTCCTGGTGTAAATTCCTTTGTCCATGCCCATCCAGGTAAATTTAAAACAGAACTTGGGCCTTCATCTCCCCCTAAGTTCATGCTTCCATCCAAAGAAACAGAGTCATCATCATTAGAATTTACTCCAAATTCTTCAGATGGCTCACCAGCTTGAGAAGGCATCCTATTGACAGCAGCTTTATCTCTTTGAAGAGATTCTGAGGTGTGTACTAAATTCAAAGTCTGTTCTGCCTCCACATTGCCCTGAGCAGCCAACAATTGATAGGCTGACACAGGATGAGTAAAAGTGTCAGCATCCAAGTAAATGTTATCAATTTCAGCTTTGTAATGTTGCTGAAATTGTCTTCCCTTTTCAGCATCATCCACAATCATTGACTCACTAGCAATGGCTGGATCCACCCTTATTTCTCCTGTACCTGCCTTTCTCTCATAATCTCTCTTTTGTTGCATCAGGGTCTCACCCTGGCTCCCCACCCTCACACCCTCACCTTCACCTACTAAGGTGGGACTCCTCTCACTCACTTTTGCCAATCCTGAATAAATGGATTGCTGAGATTCAATCTTTTCCTCTCCTTTTGCCTGGGAGCAACCCAGCCTCTCACTCAATGCACTCTCCTCTCTCAGTCCTAAGAGTGACTATATTACCACTAAATCTTCTGCACTGGAAATAATTGAAGTTTGAAGTTGTGCAGAGACACTCGACGGATAAGTGATATCCATCGGGTGAGTGGTAAAGCTATCCGATGGATAACTGCTGTTAAGCTTATCCATCGGGATACAATCACTACTCGACGAATGAGCAATATCCATCGAGAGAGTAGAAATGAATGAGGTGGGAAGAGAAACTATTGTTGACTCTGTGTTGATTGAATTTATTTGAGGCACAGATGTCACAATAGTATCTGAAAGAATTGGCAAGTGAGCCAACAAATCATCTAAAAGATGATGCTCACTTGCACTAGATTTTGGCTTCCCCGACAGAGTTAAAGAAGGGGAGTCAGGAATTGAAGTGTTTATCATATCCACTTCCAGAGAGTTTGTTGGTGAGTATGGTGTTTCAGAGGCTTCTATTATAAGAGATTTTGGATGTGACTCCACATTTATTGGAGCCACATCAATCTGAATTTGAGAAAGTGCAGGGACTGTGTCTTTAGCACCAGTTTGCACTATGTGTGCGCCCTGTGCATCCCCAGTTGTTTTGGATTTCTTCTTTCTTATGTAAGTTTGGGGTGAGCTTGTGTCCCTAACCTTTTTGTCCTGTGCTCTTGGCTGAGAGCTTTGTTCAATAGCCACATCCTTTCGGGAGGATGCAGCTAAAAGTGAGCTTTTGTCCTTTGTAAGCACTGCAGTTTGTTGGGAAACTACAGTGTGGCTAGGATGGGATTCACTCAATTCTCCAACCTTATCCTTGGGGTTTCTTTGATGTTCACCCCTTCCCTCACCTAACTGACCCACCTTCACACTCCCCTCTTTGGCTTTGGTGGAATTTTCAACTGGTACCTTTTGAGAGATACCAGATGGGGTTTTCTTTGACTTAGATTTGAAAATTACAGTTGTTTTGGCATCTTTGGTAGGCAACTGTTTGGTCATTATCACAGTTGCCATAGCTACTCCTGAACTCAAAGAAATTGAGGAGATTGGAATAGTTGAGGGTATGGATGAACTTACCTCACTTACCTGAGGTGTCTGCATTACAGGAAAGTAGAACGTTGGCACATCCCTATGATGGTTGGCTCTGTTCAAATCTGCAATGATTCTTCTCTCTTGAACCCAACAAGCTAATTTGTTGTTTGGGTTCTCAAGTACAATCTCTTGACAAAGATGGTTAGCCAATATCATGAAAAATCTAGCATAATATACATTCTTTCCCCTTTTGGCTAACTCACCTAGTTTAAAACCTAACTCATACATGACAAGGTCACTGAAGTTGTAAAATTTATCTATAACTAGCATGTATAGCATGTTAGTTAAGCATGGAAATGTTCACAGAATCAAAATTACTGATTTTACCAGAGAAAACTTTAGTCACAACATCACACATGAAACTCCATTCCTTCCTAAGACCTAATCTTCTAATATCACTTAGCTTAGTAGTAGGAAGTGCATAATGCATGGAGTTAAGCATATTGATAATATCAGTGTCATTGTGTGGTGAAGTTACATTATCATCAGGAATTTTGAAACATGCTTTTATCACATCACTATTGATACAGAAGTCATTACCTTTGATAGTTAGAGTGATGGTGTTGTCAGTAGAGTTGTAGATTGCAGTGGTCCACATCTCTTCAACAACTTCACAGAAGATTATGGGTGATTCAAGCATGGCATAACTTAACTTGTAGTTCTTCACGAAGTCCATCATCTTGTGATAGTCTTCTGATTGCTGAATACCCTTATTGACCAAAGCAGTGAAGTTGTTCTTCTCATAAATGAACCCAGTCTGAGACATAATCTTTACTACAGGTGTCATTGTTAGAGAATGAAAGCTTGAAGAGAAAGAGGATATTTGCTTGAGAGAGAATAAAATAAAAGCAGTTGAATTTGAGAATGATAAAAGAAAATAATTGGAATGAAATAAGCTTTTATACTATCTCAAAAACAACGGATGAAAATAATAAAGAAAAGTAAATTACCCAATAGAAATTGCCTAAAATGGCCGTTTAAAAATAAACTGTAAAAATTCCACCCATTATCCGTCGTGTAATACTTACAAACTGTAAGTATACTCGATGGATAATGTTCAGGGAATTAACGGTTAAGATTTAGACAATTCGACGGATGAGGATAAACTGTTATCCGTCGAGTTTTAAAAGATTCCAGAAAAGTAATTGATTTTTATTTGCAAATAGTATATCGACGGATGACTCAACTCGATGGGTAATGGTTATCCGTCGAGATGCAAATTTCGACTTAACCAAAATTTCATCCATGACTAAAAATCAGTTAAATTTCTGGCTACATTTCAACTTGCAAAATAACTCAGATAAATTCAAGAGTAATTAAGCATACATAACTCACTTACCAACCTTGAAAAGGTGGATTCATCCAGTGGCTTGGTAAAGATATCTGTAAGTTGCTTCTCACTTGGAACAAAATGTAACTCTACAGTACCATTCATTACATGTTCCCTTATGAAATGGTACTTGATGTCTATGTGCTTTGTCCTTGAATGTTGCACTGGATTTTCAGTGATGGCAATTGCACTTGTGTTATCACAGAAAATAGGAATCCTTTCAACTTGCAAACCATAGTCTAGCAATTGATTTTTCATCCATAAAATTTGTGCACAACAACTGCCAGCAGCAATATATTCAGCTTCAGCTGTAGAAGTAGAAACTAAATTTTGCTTTTTACTGAACCAGGACACAAGCTTATTTCCTAGAAATTGACAAAATCCTGTTGTGTTCTTTCTGTCAATTCTGCAACCTGCATAATCTGCATATGAATAACCAGTTAGATCAAAACCAGAATCTCTAGGATACCAAATGCCAAGTTTTGGTGTTCCCTTGAGATATCTGAAAATTCTCTTAATAGCTATCAAGTGAGATTCTCTAGGGCTAGCCTGAAATCTAGCACATAAACATGTAGCAAACATTATATCTGGCATACTAGCTGTTAAGTACAGAATTGAGCCAACAATGCCTCTATAGCTTGAAATATCCACAGACTTTTCAGTAGTGTTTAATTCAAGCTTAGTTGCAGTGGCCATGAGAGTTTTTGCAGATGTGCAATCCATTAGATCAAACTTCTTTAAAAGATCAAAAATATATTTAGTTTGACTAATGAATATTCCATCACTAACTTGTTTAACTTGTAAACCAAGAAAGTAAGTTAGTTCTCCCATCATACTCATTTCATACTTACTTTGCATCAGTTTGGCAAACTTTTTACAAAGTTTCTCATCTGTAGAGCCAAAAATAATGTCATCTACATAAATTTGAACAAGTATGCTAGAGCCATTAACATTTCTAAAAAATAAAGTTTTATCTACAGTACCTCTTGTGAAGTGATTTTCCAAAAGGAACTTTGATAAAGTGTCATACCAGGCTCTAGGTGCTTGCCTCAGTCCATAAAGTGCTTTCAGTAGATAATAGACATACTCTGGAAAATTTGGATCTTCAAAGCCAGGAGGTTGACTAACATACACTTCTTCCTCCAAATCTCCATTCAGAAAGACACTTTTGACATCCATTTGATAGACCTTGAAATTGGCATGGGCTGCATAGGCTAAGAAAATTCTGATGGCTTCAAGTCTTGCAACAGGAGCAAATGTTTCATCAAAATCTATTCCTTCTTGCTGGCAATAGCCTTTAACAACCAATCTGGCTTTGTTCCTTACTACTATGCCATTTTCATCCATCTTGTTTCTGAATACCCATTTGGTGTCTATTGGATTCTTTCCTTTAGGCTTGGGTACTAGCTTCCATACTTTATTCCTTTCAAATTGGTTTAGCTCCTCCTGCATAGCTAAAATCCAATCAGGATCAAACAAAGTTTCTTCTACCTTCTTTGGTTCTTCCTTTGACAGAAAGCTGCTGTATAGAAATTCTTCCTGAGTTGCTCTTCTTGTTTGAACTTTAGAAGAAACATCACCAATAATCAGTTCAAAGGGGTGATCTTTTGTCCATTTCCTTGGTTGAGGTAGATTAGCTCTAGATGAAGAGACCTCAATGTTGTCTTGATGTGTGATTGAGTTTTGATTGCTAGAAACTCCCCCTGAGTTTGTGGATCTTTGATTTGAGAAAGGGGTACTTTCTATGGGTGATCTACCTTGACTTCCTGCTCCTTTTGATAACCCGATGGATGGTGAATTTTGAGTACCGACGGATGAGGCAGGTTGTCTACTGATGGATAATACAGATTGCCTTCCGACGGATGAAGCATTTTGCAGCTCGACGGATGTTGAGTTTTGTGCTTCATTGGTGGTAGATTTGTCTGCATTATCCTTAGACACTGTTTCTTGATCACTCTCATCATCACTTCCATCACTGACCATCTCAACATTATCGAATTTGAGGCTCTCATGGTAATCTCCATCTTTCAGTCCTTCAATCTTTTTATTATCAAACACAACATGTATAGATTCCACAAAAATGTTGGTTCTTAGATTGTAGACTCTATATGCTTTACCAACAGCATATCCAACAAAAATTCCTTCATCTGCTTTAGCATCAAACTTCCCATTTTGATCAGTTTGATTTCTCAGAATATAGCATTTACATCCAAAGACATGAAAAAAGTTTAGAGTTGGCTTCTTGTTCTTGAACAATTGATAAGGAGTCATGCATCTTGCTTGATTAATCAGAGAGATGTTCTGAGTGTAGCATGCAGTGTTTACAGCTTCATCCCAGAAATATGTTGGTAATTTTGATTCTTCAAGCATTGTCCTTGCAGCTTCAATAAGAGATCTGTTCTTTCTTTCCACTACTCCATTCTGTTATGGAGTCCTTGCTGCTGAAAACTCATTCAAGATCCCATTTTCCTTGCAAATGCTCTCATGACATAGTTCTTGAACTCAGTTCCATTGTCACTCCTGATTCTTCTAACTTTGAAATCAGGATGATTGTTAACTTGCCTTATGCGATTGATGATGATTTCACTAGCCTCATCTTTAGATTTTAGGAAATATATCCAAGAGAACTTTGAGAAATCATCTACAATTACTAGGCAAAATCTTTTCTTTGAAATTGACAATACATTGACTGGTCCAAACAAATCCATGTGAAGCAGTTGCAGAGGCTCTTCAACTGCTGAATCAAGTTTCTTCCTGAATGATGCTTTGATCTGCTTCCCTTTTTGGCAGGCATCACACAGTCCATCCTTTGTAAACTCCACTAGAGGAATGCCTCTAACTAGTTCTTTCTTTATCAGCTCATTCATGGTCTTGAAGTTTAAATGGGATAGCTTCTTGTGCCATAGCCAACTTTCATCTTGACTTGCTTTACTGAGAAGACAAGTTACAGATTCTGCTTTAGTTGAGTTGAAGTCAGCTAGGTACACATTTCCTCTTCTCATACCAGTGAGAACCACTTTGTTGTTTTGATTGTTAGTCACAACACAGGCTTCTTTGTTGAAGGTTACTGAGTTGCCTTTGTCACAAACCTGGCTGATACTCAACAGATTGTGTTTGAGACCATCCACTAAGGCAACCTCTTCAATGATGACATTATCCTTTAAAATCAAGCCATATCCCACAGTATAACCTTTGCTGTCATCTCCAAAAGTGATACTTGGGCCAGCTCTCTCCTTAAACTCTGTGAGCAGGGTAGAATCACCAGTCATGTGTCTTGAACAACCACTATCCAAGTACCAAAGATTCCTTCTGTTTCCCTGCATACATCAAAATCAAATCAAGTTGATTTTGGTACCCAAGTTTCCTTGGGTCCTGCCTTGTTAGCTTTCTTCTTCTGTTTCTTAGGTCTTATCTCATTTGACTTAGGAATTTCAGATTCTTCCTTAGTCAATCGGGTTGTACCTTTGAAACCATTAAATGCAACAGAATTATCATGCATGTTATGGCTAACAGGAAATGGCATGCTTGATGTAAACATGTTATTCCAGTAAGTCATGCTAAATGGCATTTGAGGCATACTGTATGTAGCATAATATGGATTAGGTGCAAATGGCATATTAGCAAACTGTGCATTCATATTCTGTGTAGGCATAGCATTAACAGGCATGGGAGGCATGGCATTCATGTTAGAAAATTGAGGCTGAACAGACATGGGAGTAGGCATGGCAGATTTGTAATTAACAGACAAATGATTTACACTACCATACTTGACACAGATTTTTCTAGGAGCATATTTATCAGGTGTGTAGTTATTGTGTTTGTTAATCCCTACTTTACCATTCCTATTGTTTATCCTTTTAGTATCTATTTTTACCTCTATTTTCTCAAGTCTGTCACTTAACTGTTTGACAGTCATGTGACCAACATTAGCCTTTTTCCCTTTCTTAGCTTGACTTGACTCTCCTGAAACAAAGTTCTTGGAAACAAACCCATACTTATCATTTAGCTTGATTAATTTGGCTTTGCTAATGGGTTTGCTTACAGCCGACGGATGAGGATTTTTATCATTCGACGGATAACACTTTTTGTTATCCGACGGATAGTCCTCATCACCCGTCGAGTCTACATCTGTCAGCAACCCATCTACCAAAATAGGTTCTAGTTTCTTTTTATTCTTTTTCCAGGCTTCATCACAAAAAGACTCAATTCCTTGAACTTTGGTGATTTGAGCATGAACATCCCTGGATGTTTTCCATGCTTTAATCACCTCTTGTTCACGCTCGAGCTGCTTCTTCAAAATTTCTTCCTTTTTCAAGGACTCAGTTAATTCCTCCTTGGCAATCTTACACTCAATTTTTAGTTTCTCAAACTCGACAAACTGAGACTCAAGCACATTATTCCTCTCACTTAAAAATAAGTTGTTTTCTTTGATTTTAGCATTTTCTTTAGTGAGAGACTTAAGTGTAATACGTAAATGATACAATTCTGTAGACATGTCATTTATTACATCATTACACTCAGCTTTAGATAAATGTGCAAGGTTTGTAGTGATTACCTAATTGCTTGAGGTACTTGTCTCTGTTTCATCAGACTTGGCCATTAGGGCTAGATTGACATAGCTAACATATTCATCTTCATCCAAACCATCAGTTGCCCAGTCATTCTCTTGTGTAATAAAAGCCCTTTCCTTTTATTTGAGTAGATCAAAGTATTTTTGCTTATAATCCACAGACTCAAATCTTATCTTACTGGAATCTGACTTTCTACACTCATTTGCAAAATGCCCTGCCAAGCCACATTTGAAACATTTGAATTTTGACTTATCCACCATGTTTCTATTTGGCTTGGCTGCTCCAAAGTTCTTCTTGAACTTGAGCTTGGCAAATCTTCTTGAAAGAAATGCTAGGTGCTCATCAATGTCCTCCATGTCATCTTGGCTCAATGAATCTTCACTTTCTGCAGCTAGCCCCTTACCCTTATTCTCACAGACCTTTGAAGTTGATTCTACAGCTTCCATCTTCATTTCCTTCTCCTTTTCCAGATCAGCAACTAGTGCAATGGATCCTCCTTTCTTCTTTCCTCTCTCCATTCTTTCGTCCTGCTCTATCTCAAGCTCATAGGTCTTCAGAATACCATACAGTCTCTCCAAAGTAAACTCCTTATAATCTTGTGAGTTTCTCAATGAGACTGTCATTGGTTTCCATTCTTTTGGAAGAGATCTGAGAAATTTCAGATTGGAGTCTTTAGTCTGATAGACTCTTTCATGCAACTTAAGAGCATTTAGTAGTTTTTGGAATCTACTAAAAATGTCAGTGAGTGACTCACTTTCTTCATTGTGAAAATGCTCATATTGCTGAATCAGGAGCTACATTTTATTTTGTCTTACTTGCTCAGTGCCATCACAAATTATCTGTATTGTGTCCCAAACTTCCTTGGCAGTTTTGCAGTTGATGATGTTATCAAACATGTCTGCATCAACACCATTGAACAGAATGTTCATGGCCTTTTTATCTTTCCTGACTTATTCAATGTCAGGATCAGACCATTCATGCCTTGGCTTTGGAACAGATGGCTCGTTTCCTGTTGCAGCTCTCATTGGAACATGAGGGCCTCTTTCTATGCAGTCCACATAGGCCTCATCTTGAGAAAGCATATGAAGATGCATCTTTACCTTCCAATGATGGTAATTATCTTTATCAAGAAAAGGAATCTTGACTCCAACATCTTTCTTGTTCATTTTGCTGAATTGTTTTGATCTTTAAACTCTTTGTAGATTAAGATCTTGCTCTAATACCAATTGTTAGTACCTTAACAATATAGCAAGAATTACAGAAGGGGGGTTGAATGGAATTCTTGAACCTTTTTCTTGAAATAAAAATGTTCAACTCGATTATAGATATATTTGTTTTGACTAGCACAATGCGGAATGTAAACTTAATTGAATCAAAACATAAGTAATTAAAAACAAGAGTCTTTAAAAAGTTTCTGGTGGATTTAAATAATTCCACCAGAGATATATATAATATATCGAGAGGACTCTATGTGCAGAAATGCTCACAGCTGCTTACAAATGGAACTACTGAGAATACAGGAAATGCTAATGATTCTGCTTACAAAGATTTCTCTGTTTTTGTGTTTCTCAGCTATCTCAGTTATTTTTCTATTTGCTACTCTCTTGGTTTATATAATACCAAGATTACAAAGTCAAAAAGACTGAACAAATATAAAATCTTACAGTCTTAAGCTTTGCTGCTTTTCGTCCTCTATTACCCAGTTAATGGGCTTCCACAGTGTGTTTGTATACATCTCGACGGCTGTGTGTCAGCTTTCACTGTTCAACTGCTGTTTGAATTCTTCATATGATCATCCGTCGACTTTCAGAACATCCGTTGATGATTTAATTGATCATCCGTCGACTGCTATATTAAACATCCGTTGATAGTCATTTGATCATCCGTCGATGGCTTTGTTAATCATCCATAGGTAGCTATTTTGGCACTTGACTCTATATCACTTATGCAGAATTACAAGACATCATTTATGTACAAGTAATCAACCTATTCTGCATATCTAGTTAAAGTCAACATGACTTATATGCTACTACAGATTCTATACAAAGGTGCATACATAACTGTGCTACAAACTTATTATTACATAAGCTACTCACTCGATGGATAATAAGTTAATCATCCGTCGGGACTATAATGAGTTATTCGTCGGGACTATAATTCTTATCCGTCGAGTGCTACATAATTTCACTAAGTAAAATCTACTTAGATGTTTTGTTTATGAAATCATCATGTACACAACATATACACAACAGCTATGATCGCAGAGACAAAAAGTGAGATGTTCCAGAAGGAAAAGGAAAGCAAGAAAAGGAAATTTGAAGGGAATGAAGGTCATTCACAACCAGGGAAGTTTCCAAATTTTAAGAAGGGCAAGTTTTAGCCAGGGAGGAATTTTAATTTCAGGAGACAAAATGCAAGCGACGAAGGCCAGGGCAACCGTCCAGTTAATGCGAATCAGCCGAATCAGTTGAAATTAACTTTTCCAGATTGTCAAGTATGTGGGAAGAAGCATGGGGGAGTTTATAATAAGTTGAATGTAGTTTGTTTCAAGTGCAACCAGAAAGGGCACTATTCGAGGGAATGCCGAAATCAGCCGGCAAGAGAGTCAGCAAATAAGGATCAGCCTATCCGGAATCCAGCAGTGAAGGTTCCAGCCATTGGATTTACGTGCTTTAAATGTGGGAAACCAGGACATATAGCCAGGGATTGCAAGACACCATCCCCAGTCTGTAATGCATTAAAGATTATGGGATCTACCCCAGCAGTGAATGAGACTTCAAGGGCTAGAGTTTTTGACATGTCTATGAAGGATGCTATCCAGGATACGGATGTCGTGGCAGGTACGCTTAGTGTGAATTCTTTATGTGCCAAAGTGTTAATAGATTCGGGAGCAACTCGATCGTTTGTTTCACAAGATTTTGTTAGTAAGTTAAATTGTCCAGTTGAGTATTTAAATGAAATAATGAATGTGGAATTGGCAAATCAAGAACAAATATCTGTTAATCAAGTTTGTGGGAATTGTGAGATTGAGATTTCTGGTAGTAAATTTTGTGTAGATTTGATACCATTTAAGTTAGGGGAGTTTGACGTTATATTAGGGATGGATTGGTTATCTACGCACGATGCCCATATAGATTGTCGAAATAAGAAGGTAATGGTAAAAACGCCAGACGAAAGAATAGTAACGTTCAAGGGTCAGAAACAAGTAAAGAAGTTCTTAATGATGATTCAAGCCAAGAAGTTACTACGACAAGGATGCGAGCATTTCGTGGCATATGTGATTGACAGAAGTCAAGAACCAACAAAACTTGAAGATATTCCAGTTGTGAATGAATTTCCAGACGTGTTTCCCGACGAGTTTCCAGGACTTCCTCCAGATAGAGAAATTGAGTTTGCAATCGACTTAGCCCCTGGACAGAACCGGTATCCAAGGCCCCGTATAGGATGGCGCCTGTTGAGATGAAAGAGCTAGCGAAGCAATTGCAAGAGCTGTTAGAGAAAGGAGTAATCAGACCCAGTGTATCCCCGTGGGGAGCCCCGGTATTATTTGTCAAGAAGAAAGATGGAAGCATGAGACTGTTTATCGACTATAGGGAGCTCAATAAGCTTACAATCAAGAACAAGTATCCGTTACCCATAATTGACGATTTGTTTGACTAATTGAAAGGAGCCAAGTTTCTCCAAAATTGATTTAAGATCGGGATATCATCAACTGAAGATCAAGCCAAAAGATATACCAAAGACAGCTTTTAGAACAAGGTATGGACATTATGAATTTCTAGTGATGTCTTTTGGATTAACCAATGCCCCGGCAGCGTTTATGGACTTGATGAATAGAATTTTTAAGGAATATTTGGACAAGTTCGTTATTGTGTTTATAGACGATATTTTAATTTATTCAAAAACGGAAGAGGATCATGCGAAACATTTAAAAACAGCTTTGAAGATTTTCAGGAAAAAGAAGTTATATGCTAAATTCTCGAAGGAACTTAATATGAGGCAAAGGAGATGGTTAGAATTGATCAAGGATTACGATTGCTCGATTAATTATCATCCCGGTAAAGCGAACGTTGTAGCAGACGCGTTAAGTCGGAAGAAAAAGTTAAATGTGTTATCAGTACTTGAAGAAATATATAAGGAATTTCAGAAACTGGAATTGGAGATTAAAGTTTGCAGGCCTAACGAAGCAAAAGTGTACAGTATGACTTTTCAGCCAGAGTTGCTGGAGAAAATAAAGAGGTGTCAGGAAGATGTAATGGATCAAGATATAAATTGTTTGGTAGATGAGGAATTGTGCACGCAGAAGGATGATCAAGGTATTCTTAGGTTTTCTTCAAGAATTTGGATTCCACCGGTGACGGAGCTGAAGAATGAAATTTTACAGGAAGCTCATAATTCAAGGTATTCAATCCATCCAGGAAGTACCAAGATGTACAGAGATTTAAAAGAGAATTATTGGTAGCCAGATATGAAGAGGGAAATTGCGGAATGGGTTAGCAGATGTTATACATGTCAGAGAGTTAAAGCCGAACATCAAAGACCAAGTGGATTGCTACAGCCATTGGAGATTCCAGAGTGGAAGTGGGAACATATTGCCATGGATTTCATAGTTGGATTACCAAGAACAAGGGCTAATCATGATGCCATTTGGGTTATAGTGGATAGACTTACCAAGTCCGCTCATTTTCTGCCTATAAATGAAAAATTTTCACTCGACAAGTTGGTCCATATGTACCTGAAGGAAATTGTAGTTCGTCATGGAGTTCCTGTGTCTATCGTATCTGATCGAGACCCAAGGTTTAATTCAAGATTTTGGAAAAGTTTTCAAGAATGTTTGGGAACGAGATTAAATATGAGTACGGCTTATCACCCCTAGACGGACGGCCAAAGTGAAAGAATGATCCAGACAATCGAGGACATGTTGCGTGTTTGTGCTATTGATTTTAAAGGAAGTTGGGACGAGCATTTACCTCTAGTAGAGTTTGCTTATAACAACAGTTATCATGCCGGTATTAGGATGCCACCCTATAAAACCCGTTATGGACGTAAATGTAGATCTCCAGTGTATTGGGACGAAGTAGGAGAACGCAAAATACTTGGACCTGAATTGGTGCAGCAGACAAAGGAAGTTATTGAAGTAATCCAGAAAAGATTGATAGCAGCACAAGACCGTCAAAGAAAATATGCAGACCAGTCAAGGAAGGCATGGAATTTGAAGAAGGAAACTTGGTAATACTGAAAGTATCACCGTGGAAAGGACTAACGAGGTTTGGAAAGAAAGAAAAGCTGAGTCCAAGATATGTCGGACCTTTTGAGATTCTAAAGTGCGTTGGCAAAGTAGCTTACGAGTTGGCGTTACCTCCGCACATGGAGCACATTCACAATATTTTTCACGTATCAATGTTTAAGAAATATAATCCAGACTCCAGGCATGTAATAGAATATGAGCCAATAGAGCTTTAGGCAGATTTGTCATATGTAGAGAGTCCGATAGAGATCTTAGAGAAAAGAGAGAAGGTATTGAGGAATAAAGTGGTAAAGCTAGTAAGAGTATTATGGAGAAACCCAAAGGTTGAAGAGTCAACCTGGGAGTTAGAAAGTGATATGAGAGAAAAGTACCATCATTTGTTTTCTTAGGAGATTCTGAGGACAGAATCCTTTTAAGGGGGGAAGGATGTAATATCCGGGATATATCGTGTAATTATTTTTGCTAGTAAATAATTAATATATGTGTTCAGTATCCATTATGTGAATTAATTGTTAAGTGTTAAATGCGTTTGGATGTTTGAAAATATTATTAATTGAGTATTTTAATTTTTATTTGTCCAAATTAAAATATAGATAATTATCATATCTTCCTAATTATTTTTATGTTGATTTATGGATTTATGAGGATCATATGAAATTTATAAAATCTTTTTCCGAGTATTTAAAATCTATTTTATAAAAACGAGAACCAACCGACGTCATCCGTTGTTACGTTTTTGGAACCCGAAACTCTTCCGAGAACTCCTTCATAACCTAATTGTAATATTCCGAGCATATTCCATGTTTCAACTTTCTCGATCCGGCGTACGGTTTGTCCTACGCGGGTCCCGGCGCAACATTTTCGATACAATATTCGTTTCGGTAAATCAATAAAACTCGTATTTTTGATAAACGGGAGCTTTATATTAAACTATCCCAATTATCACCTCGTAGTACGTGTAACCAGGCGCTGAGACCAAGACCGCAGTACAAATTGTACTGATTTGGATAATTATCCCGAAAACCGATACCGTTTGGATCAGTTTTTATAAATAAACGTACCGTTTTATATCCGGAATGATCCAACAGGATACTAATTTTCCGTAAATATAAATAGCCTTTTCCGTATTTTATTTTGTATCAAAATCATTTGTAGACAGTTAATTATATAATTTTCCAGAGAAAAACCCTATATTCATATAATCTTCCAAGAATCAAACAGCAAAACGAAGGTGTTATTGATCTCTGTTTTCAAAGCTCGAGTACTCAATCCAAAGGTCTTGAGGTGTTCTATCAGATTCTCAGCTTCGTTTTACTGCAGAAATCAAGGTTTATTTTCTATATTTTTATTTATTTTCAAATTAATTTTATTAAAAATATGAATTTTTGTTCGGATGATTGTTTGTATGATTTGATGCTTGCATGTTGTAGAGCTTGTTTTTCTGATGATTTTCATATGTCATACGTCTGATTTGGAGTTCAATAACATGCTCAAAAGTGGCTTAAATTTTTGAATTTTGAAGTTAGGGTTTATAACCCGTATGAATGTTTTCAATTGAAATTTAGGGGTTTTTGATTTAGGGGTTATTAGCTGTTGATTCATAGTGGATTGTGTTTCTTATGAAATTTGCAATCGATTGGTATATAGCTCGTTAACAGAGGTTTAGTGAATCGAAGGGAGTTGTGTTTTGAAGTTTTCCGAAGTTCGCCGGAAACCGACGATGTTCTTGGTCATTTTCCGGCCAGAACAGGGATGATTGATGTGTTTTGATTGCATGAACAAGTTCCTGGTGCTGTGTAGTTTTGACCTGGAGGTGTTGGTGGGGTGAGGACGCTGGGATCGTCTTCTCCGGCCATTCCCGAAGTTTTCCGGCGACCCCCCTGTACAATTGCAGTTTAGTACCTGTAGTTTTAAAAACGATGAAGTTAGGTCCTTGAGGTTTCCAGAACTTGCAAATTTTAGATTCTTGTTTTAAAAATATTCAAAAATCATATTTTCTATTTATTTTTATTATAAAAATTCGATTTTAATTTCTGAAAATTCCAAAATTTATTATTTTAATTCCGAAAATTATTTTTAATTTAAAAATAAATCTGAATTAATTAGTTAATTAATTTCAGTTACTTTTTAATTGATTAATTGGTCAATTAATTCGAAAATTAATTGATTAATTGATTTAATTAATTATTATTTGATTTTAATTAATTATTTAATTAGATTTAATTATTTAAAAATGATTTAAAAATTCCGAAAAATAGTTTCGAGCTTTAAAATATTATTTTAAATTATTTTCAAGGCTCGATAATTATTATGAAATTATTTTGAAGCCAGAATTGGCCAACCAAACCCTGTTTATTATTCCGAAATTGATCCAACGATATGTTTTAATTCCGAAAAATGTTTTAAAAATTATTTTAAATACCAGAAAGCTTGTTTATGACCCGAGACTTAGTTATAAATGATATATTATTGATTATGTGACGTGCTATGTGTTATATACGACTTGTTGATTAACTGTCGGTCTGTATATTCAATATTTACTTGTTTATTTCGTAACTTTCAATCCGTTAATCGGATTTGGGTAAAACGAAGGGTAAATAAAAGTATGTGTTGAATAAAATCGTATGAGTTGAATATTGATAGATGCTTATGATATGTGAGCAGAAGAGGCAAGACGTAGGAAAGGGAAACAGGTAGTTGAGGAGTAAGACGATTGTGATTGGAAGCGAGTGCAGTATAGTAAGCTAATACCAGGCAAGTGTTCTGAACTTTCTCGAGATATTGTCGTGATTGATATTCCTGTTTTATATTGCAAGTGCTTTGAAGCACCGAACCCTAAACCTTGACTCCAAGTTATTGATCTTGAGCCGTAAACCTAATTATTTTTAGACCATCAATTGTTGTATACCCAAATATGAACCTCAAATATACGATACTACTCCACAAATATATACAAACTATATATCAAACCCTGATCCAGATTGCTTACATATTTAAACCATTGTATTTATGCTTTGAAAGACCAAATCCTTGAAACCCTGAAACATTGATTCATTGTTATCCAATTCTTTCATTACCTAGCATCCAAACTTTGAAAATGCTCTTTTGATCCTTATGCAAATTAAAACCATTTCATTATTGAATGTCAAATGTTGTTAATGATTCTGGTTATTGTTTATTATTGCTTATTCTGTTATTATGTTAGAATTGGATTGTTATTATAAAATTGTTGACCAGATTCGTGGTCAGACCATATAATGGTCAAGTTAGGCCAATGTGTGCCTTGGATCCAGTAGTTAGAGCAGTGTTGTGTGCTTTGCTCGGGGTTAGTGCCTGACTGATCAGCAGCCTAACCTTGGTTTTTAACATAAAAATATAATATCCAATTCTAAATCATAATCCATTGTTCACTTGATATCATAACCATGTTCACCTGATGATCATTATTCTCAGTTTTGTCATTGTGACTTGCTGAGCTAGTTAGCTCATTTGTGCGATATTGTTTCTGTTCTTTTCCAGTTAAGAAGGAACCGGTTGGTACCGAGGATCCCCAGTCCAGCGCGAGAGCTAGGGGTCCAGGTTGATCGAGCTAAGCTAGTAGGCTTCTTTTGGGATAATTTGAGTTTGTAAAAGTTTGTAATAATGTTTAATACTCAGTTATGAGTTGGATAGTTGGGATTTGAACGGTTTGTAATATAAGTAGATGTGTTTGGCTTGTGTGCATACTTTAACCTGTTGCGATCCATGGTAGTTGGTAAGTAGGGTCATTGCATATTATTATTATCTTTATTATTGTGATAAGCAGGTTATAAATAAGGTGTGTGTGTGGACCCCAAACTTCTGACCCGGGTTTGGAGGGCGCCACAGAGGCTATAGAGGCTTCAACATCATCCTCTAAATTCTGATCTGCAACTAAGTCCCGATTAACAGCCAAATTTTAATGCCCACTTAAAATCTGATATTCATCATCTAGATTCAGAACTGGTGTTGATGGAATATCTGCATTGAAATCATCATCCAAAAGTGGTGTTGTTGGTGGAGTGAGTTGATTGGTGGAGCTTCCAAATATAGAACCTCAGGCACAACTAAGTTAATTATGTCTATTTCAGCACTTGTACCTGGGTCTTCAGCATGTACTGGATCAATTATAGGAGACACAGAAGGTGTAGGCACTTTCTCTAGAGTATCCTCTTGTTCTTGAATAGGAGACTTGTGAGCTGATTCAGCAGTAGGAAGTAATTCAATGATTATAGGTTTTGTTGGGATCAGAGATTCCTGACCCCCTTCCTTAGCTGCTGCTTCCAGAATTTCTTCAGAGTGTGATGATACACTTACAGCCCTCCTGGCTCTTTGCTTTTTAAGTCTCTTTGCAGAATTAGAGACTTTGGGAGCTTCATCATCAGAATTTAGCTTTCTAAGCCTTTTGAGGGGCCTAGAACTCCCAGTTTCAGTATCTTTCTGAGAAGAGATCTTCTCAGCTTCTACAACAACAGGTTCTTATATTGGAACCTGTTCCTCATTATCTGACTCATCTCTCGGAACAATTCTCTTTCTCTTCTGTTGAGATTGGGGTACTATCTTAGTCCTCTTGGGTTTTGAAGATGAAGGCTTCACTGGATGTGCTGAAGGTTGAGGTTGAGATGACTGTGTTGGTTTATAATATGTCTTGATGGAGGGTTGAGTTTTTTGAGGTGTTTGTGTAGTTGTGGTATGTTCTGATGGATGTTGTGTTGGTTGTGAAGAGTTGGTGGGTTGAACATCAGGATAGACAGATGTATAAGTTTGTGGATCAGCATTTACCAAGATCTGTTTTACTAACTGAGGAATCTGTAAGGGTCTCAGCACTGGTTTCTTATTGTCAGCATTTAACAAATCATTAAAAGCCCTTTTTGCAAGCTTAAAGGGTGGAATTAAATTACTGGCTAGTGGGGTCTCATCAGCATAAAAAAAGTATATATAAGCTGACAGAATCTAGCAAAGTATACTATATTTCTATCCTCTGTCATCACAGCATTTGCAAAATCAAAATGAGTTTGATGAATAAGGGCATACCCGATTTGCTGACTCGTGATGGGAATAGCATCAAAGTTGGAGCATTTATTGGCGAATGCCTTTGTGATACAATCAAAGAAAAAGCTCCATTCCTTTCTGATATTTGATCTTTTAAGTTGACACAGCTTTCCCAAACTTTTCTCATAGCCCAGACTGGCCTTAAGCTGCTATAAGACAGGATCCTCCAATGTTGAGAATGTGCAACCTTCAGGTAAGTGGAGAGCTTTACGAACTGCTCCAGGAGTAACCACATGCTCGACATCTCCTGATGTGAAAACAATGCTTGGAGTACCAGTAGCACCACCATCATCAAAAAGCCCAGTTCGCCAAAATGTCAGCACTTGTTTGATTGAAATAGTTTGAGGTTAGGTCAAAGCATACCCAATCTCACTATTAGCTAATAAATCTTGCACAAAGTGCAGATCTGATGGAGCTTCAGCCTTATTTAAGATTCTAGCAAAGTTATTTGGTACAAACTTGGCTCCATCAACAATTAAATCCTTGGGCGCCATCAGAAATAAGTGAGAAATTAGTTTGCCTGAAAGGTGTTTGATGAAATGTCTGTATAGAAAACCGTCAGAAAATGTGAGAGAGAATAAGAAAAGAGAGAGAGTGAGTAGAATAAAAATGAAAATAAAAGATTTGAAAATCTTTTATCTCTTTTACTTGGACACCCCACGTGACAGCAGTTAATGAGAAGTGGAACAGACCTTTACACCTGTCAGCCATGCAGCAGTTAAGGCAAAAGTTAGTGGGCACGGTAAATAAGTAATAATTACATTGCACGTTCAGTTTTTAAAAAAAACTGTTCCCACAAAACAAATGATTATTACTGCTTTATCTCACATAAACCAATATTCTGAGAAAATATGACCGTTCAAGCAATGACCAAAAATAAACCAAGTAAATAAATACTGCCACGTCAGCATCAGAACTTGATTATTATCAGAATTTAAAAGTCATCAGAATATGGCTCCTTTACTCAAAAATTGAATGTGTATTTCTGTAATTCTTCACACAAATATTGATGTGATTTCATCAGAACTTAATTGTTGGATTTTTAACGCAGCGGGGGCGTGGCAAAACACTTTTACACATACAAAATCCAAATAAAAGCATATAAATCGTGAATAAAAATTCGAGGGATCGAATCTAACCTTTTAAAATAATTCAGAGACAATGATCAGAGATCCTTAGCAGTTGCTCCTCAAGTGTGAAGCACTCCACCGGTATCCACCAAGAAAATGACTTTTAGGAGGAGGAGGAGGTGGAGAGAATTTGGTTTTCTGAAACTTTTGGGTTTCTGGGGTTCGAATAAAATAGGGTCTATAATAGTGTATTTATAGGCAAAATTTTCAGCTGAAATTTTCCCATAAATATTATTATTATTATCCCATTTATTATTCTCATTAATAATTAAAACACCTTTTAATCATTAATCCTTTTTCTAAACACTTTAGAAATAATTCTCTCTCTTGATTTAATTTCCAAAAATTAAATCCTTAATTAATAATATTAAGAACTTTTTTTAATTAATTTATAATCAATTAAATCTCATTTAATCAATTATTAAATTTGCCAATTAATTATTTATTTCACAAATAAATAATTATTAGCCATTATTAATTAATTCCTCCACCATAAAATTATTCTCTTTTTATGGTGTGTCCCTGTAGGTTCAATATTAAGCCGGTAGTAGAAATAAATAATAATAAAACTATTTTATCATTATTTATATAAATTCTCTAATTTATTAAATATGATTAATTAATTAATCACATTTATTCTACATCGTGAGTGATGCTTCTCAACATATCGCGACTATCCGGATAATATGAATTCACTGCTTAGAATACCAAGAACCTGTCAGTGAATAGTTACCGTACAATAAACTCCTTCTACCCTACAATGTCCCGATTAAATACAAGGCATGGATCTCGTGTCAAGCCTATCTAATTCAATCACTTGCTTACCATTTACTATGCATAGTTCTATGCAAATTAGAAACTCCTTTCTAATTTCATTTACTCTGGCCAGAGATTCCTGAACTAGCATAATTGGATCAGCCTTGAACATTCGCTTCCTTCACTGGAAGGGATAGATCCTTTATTGATCATACACTATCTTCGTGTACAAATTCCTATACCCAGAATAGCCCTAATAATTGTCCCTGGAGACTAAGAACTAAACCAAAGCATAGTTCAGTGTACACAAGATGACTATGATGACCTCAAGTCTAAGGATACTTGTACAACTATCACTAAGCAAACAACTGCTGACACGTGAGTGAACTCCATCAGTTGTTCAGCTGGGCGAGTCATGTTCAGTGAACTTATTCCATAATAAGCACCTACATACTAGCTATAGTGTCACCACACAAATGTCTATGAGAACAGACATCCTTCATAATGAAGCAAGCATAGTATGTACCGATCTTTCTGATTATTAATTACCAGTTAGTAATCCTATGACCAGGAACTATTTAAGTTTAGAGTTATCATCTTTTTAGGTCTCACTATTATGATCTCATCATAATCCATAAAAAGCTTTACTCTAAACTATGGTATATCTTATTTAAACACTTAAATAGATAGAGCCCGTAATAAAAACAAAACAAGTCTTTATTAATATCAATGAAATCAAAACATATTACATAAAGAGTTATTCCTAAATCCTAAT
This sequence comes from Apium graveolens, assembly GCF_009905375.1. Lineage (NCBI taxonomy): Eukaryota > Viridiplantae > Streptophyta > Magnoliopsida > Apiales > Apiaceae > Apium > Apium graveolens. The sequence goes on along the minus strand of NC_133648.1, from coordinate 61,100,622 downwards.
ACCTGATTGGACTTAGGACATATTCCTTTCAATCTCCCACTAGTACTAAAGCCAATCACTCTGGTATCTAATACCCATCTTGACGATCAAAGTGACTTTCATAAAGTAGCTTTATGAGTGGGTCTGCTATGTTGTTATGTGTGTCAACTCTAATTCAATACAATATAAGAGATGTTACCACGCTCCCACTAACCCTTTTATAGACGCATGGTTCATCCACGTTTTTGATAAAATCAAACTCTTTGATTGTCTCATCAAAACGGATGTTCCATCTACGAGAAGCTTGTTTTAAACCACATTAATCGCAAGCAAAATCCGAACTGATTTTAACAGGGCTACATGTAAAAAGTTTCATCAAAGTCAATCCATTGCCTTTGTTTGAATTCTTTTGCCACAAGCCTGGCCTTAAAGGTCTACACCTGGCCATCTGCTATAATCTATCTTTTGTATACCATATACATAGATTCCATTCTGGATTTCATGGCACTATGCCATTTCTCTGAGTCAACACTACTCATAGCCTCATTATAGGTCACAGGGTCGTCATCATCAATGACAAGGCCATATTACCTCTCAGGTTGGCGAGACACTCTCCCTGATCTATGAATGGGCTATTCCACAAAAGGTTGTTCAGTCAGAACAGGTGTTTCCACTCGATCTGTAGTAGTTTGTGCTTCTTGAACTTCATTAAGTTCAATTTTGCTCCCACTGTTTCCTTCAAGGATAAACTCCTTTTCCAAGAAGGTAGCATGTCTGGAGACAAACACCCGATGATCGGTGCAAAAGTAATACCCTAAAGTCTCTTTAGGATATCCCACAAAACTACATTTTACGGATCGATATTCCAGCTTATCTGGGTCAACTTACTTGACATAAGCTGGACATCCCCAAATCTTAACGTATTTAAGACTCGGTTTCCTTTCTTTCCATATCTCATACGGAGTTTGAGGAACAGATTTGGAAAGCACCTTATTCAGTAAATATGCTGAGGTTTCCAATGCATAACCCCATAGAAATACTGGAAGATTGCATAGCTCATCATGGACCAAACTATGTCTAACAAAGTTCGATTTCTCCTTTCAGATACCAATCTGGAGGAGTCCACTGGGAGACTATACCATTTACTTTGAGATAATCTAGAAACTCTCCGTTAAAGTATTCACCACCTCGATCTAATCGAAGAGTTATAATACTATGTTTGGTTGTTTCTCCACTTCATACTTATATTCTTTGAACTTTTCAAAGGCCTCAGACTTGTGTTTCATCAAACACATATCCGAATCCAGATCTATCATCTATGAAAGTAATGAAGTATAAAAACCCACCCATGACTTGCATAGACATTGGTCCACATACAACTGTGTGTACCATTCATAGCAAATTTGCAGCCCTCTCTCCATGTCTACTAAATGGAGACTGTAATGCCACTATAAAGTGAGATTTTCATCATCCCTTTTCTTTTATTAGTTTGTTCAATGTGAAGTAAATTATGTCACATATATATAGACCATTATTTAAAGCACCACGTCCATAAAGAATATTATCTCTAAGAATAGAACATTCATTATTCTCAATAATAAATGAAAATCCATCCAAGTCTAACTTGGGAATAATATTCCTCACAATCGAGGGAACAAAATAACAATTATTTCAAACAATAGTCTTGCCCGTAGGCATATGTAAATGAAATGATTCTACATCTTCAGCAGCAACTCTTGCTCCATTTCCATCAGTAGAATCACCTCCTCTTCCTCAAGAGTCCTACTTCTCCTTGGTCCCTGCAACAATTGCAGATTTGAGAACCACGGGCGGTATCGAATACCCAAGTAGAAATGACATATTCACTTCTATCATGAACATACCTGAATCAGAAGCGGTAGTCTCACTACCCTTCTTCTTCAATTCTGCAAGGTAAACCTTGCAGTTCCTCTTCCAGTGCCCCACCTTTTTACAGTGAAAGCAAACAACTTTGCTCTTGGGGTCTTCAGCTTTTGGTGGAACCGGCGTTTTCTCACCTACTTTCTTCTTCTTGGAAGAATTCCTCTTCCTTTTCTTAGGATTGGAACCTTCACCAATTAGAAGAACAGAACTCTTCTTAGGGGAAAATTCGATTCCGCAGTCTTCAACATGTTGTGGAGTTCAGGCAGGCTGACATCCAACTTATTCATGTGAAAGTTCACAACAAACTGCGAGAACGAACTCGGAAGCGATTGCAAGACCAAGTCTTGGCTCAGCTCCCCATCCATGGCAAAACCAAGTTGTCCAAGATGTTCAATCAAATTGATCATCTTAAGTACATGGTCATTCACAGATAATCCCTCATACATCCTACAACCGAACAGCTCCTTCGATATCTCATATTGAGCTGTCCTCCCCGCCACATCATACAACTCTTGTAGATACATGAAGATAGTGCGAGCATCCATATGCTCATGTTGCTTCTGTAGCTCAATGTTCATGGAAGCTAGCATGATGCATTGAGCAACATTTGCATCATCTATCCACTTACGATACACAACATGTTCATCATTATGTGCATCGCTAGCAGGTTCAGTAGGCTTAGGTGAGTCAATCACGTATTCCAGCTTCTCAATCCTGAGAACAATTCTCAAGTTTCGAAGCCAGTCAGCATAATTAGGACCAGTCAATTTGTGAGCATCTAGTATGCTCCTGAGTGATAGTGCAGAAGACATAATGTATATTGTAAATCTGTAAATGATAAACACATAACAACACTTAGCAAATATTCGATTTCATTTCAAAACACTTTATGAATCGGGTCTTTATTCATAAGTGGCTCCCACTAGTTTTCCTAATTTATTCAACCCCCTACGTGAAAAATTAAGCATTCATAATGCTAGTGGGAATAGGGATCCTACATTCCATTACACAACCCCGGCTGTGGCACGAAACGCCATGTAATGTTCAATAGGCAGACAACACTTGTCAATTACATCTCATGTTATTCCCTAATCAAACTTTAGCCTCTTGAATAATTGAGTCACGGCTGTGGCACGACAAACTCAATATTCTAAGTCAAGTCTAACCCAACATTCCGTACTATTGAATCAGTCCCCAAAGGGCCACAGTTGTGGCACGTAACGACCTTTAGATTCTTATTCAATGTACACATCTCTATGTAATAGACAAGTATTTCTTATTTCGAAATCAAAGCCCTCGGCTGTGGCACGAAACGACAATGATTCAAAAATAAGAACTACTTTCTACCATGTTGGAAGGCTATGACCGACACAAGCCCGTTGTATCATTGGCCAATTACTACTTGATATTATTTAATTTTAGAGGGATTATATTACGTTACAATCATAATCATATTATAAAGAAATTCTTCCTTTTAAATTAAATATTTCAAATCAATAATCAATAATCAGATGATTCCCAGATCGGGTGGACCATTGTCAAGAGGCGTTACTTAATAACCCTTTCTTACAGATAGAAATCTGTTGTTGACAGAATCATCCTTTCTCTCATATCGAAGATTCATATTCAATTACGTGTTTTATAAACACAAGAATCTCATGATTGTATTCATAATATTATTATTAAGGTTATGAAACAATTTCACTATACTAGGTTGTCTAACAAACGCCTTATGTTCATTCAAGTTCACCTAAATCTATCATCGCATGATAAACTAAGCATATATCACATATATAAACATGAATAAACATCAAGGTAGGCATGTTACATCATCTAGCACATTCGTCTAATCAATATACATCTCTATGTATCACATGAAGTATTTAAAAGCAATTTAAACAGTTAAAAACAGCTTAAAAAACACTTCTGTTAGCTATAAACAGTTCGAAACAATTTCATAAAATATCATATAATATACCATTAGAAGCGTCTCGAAAATACGAATCCAACGGCACCAAAATCACCCCATTCTGAGCTTCCACGCGCCCTCACGCGCCCCGAGAAGGTGTCCCACGCGCCGCCACGCGCACACGCGCTGTCAGGCGCGTGTCAGACATCCCCCCACGCGCGCCCACGCGCCCACGCGCCTCACGCGCCCCTAACCCCTATGTTGACGTCAGCATGACGTCACCAGCACGTGTCTTCCACGCGTCGCACGTGGCACGCCAGCGCGTGAGCCCCACGCGCGCGTGGTCGACGCGCGGTCCTCCGTCTGTTTACCAGTCGCCGCCTTTTCCTCGGTTTGCGTGTATACCTGACATGTCTGATCTCTTCTCTCTTTCTGTGCACAGCAGCACAGACAACAGCAAGCATATTTGCAGATGCACAGATAATACAAATATATATATATACTATATATACATATAATTATACTTATTAAATTACGAATTTAATTGTAAGAACTTCAAAAAATCATAATAAAAAATTTATACATCATAAAATTATGAAAAAAATACCCAGACGATCTACAACACTTGTAGAACCCAGATCAACATTCAAAATTAGTCTGAGAAACGAATTCTCATCAGGAAAAATTAATCCATAATTTAACTTGTAAAAATCATAATTAATTCATACAAGCACATAAAATTCTGAAATTTTTACAACAGATCTATATGCATACAACCTATGCTCTGATACCAATGTTGGATTTTTAACGCAGCGGGGGCGTGGCAAAACACTTTTACACCTACAAAATCCAAATAAAAGCATGTAAATCGTGAATAAAAATTCGAGGGATCGAATCTAACCTTTTAAAATAATTCGGAGACAACGATCAGAGATCCTTAGCAGTTGCTCCTCAAGTGTGAAGCACTCCACCGGTATCCACCAAGAAAACGACTTTTAGGAGGAGGAGGAGGTGGAGAGAATTTGGTTTTCTGAAACTTTTGGGTTTCTGGGGTTCGAATAAAATAGGGTCTATAATAGTGTATTTATAGGCAAAATTTTCAGCTGAAATTTTCCCATAAATATTATTATTATTATCCCATTTATTATTCTCATTAATAATTAAAACACCTTTTAATCATTAATCCTTTTTCTAAACACTTTAGAAATAATTCTCTCTCTTGATTTAATTTCCAAAAATTAAATCCTTAATTAATAATATTAAGAACTTTTCTTAATTAATTTATAATCAATTAAATCTCATTTAATCAATTATTAAATTTGCCAATTAATTATTTATTTCACAAATAAATAATTATTAGCCATTATTAATTAATTCTTCCACCATAAAATCATTCTCTTTTTATGGTGTGACCCTGTAGGTTCAATATTAAGCCGGTAGTAGAAATAAATAATAATAAAACTATTTTATCATTATTTATATAAATTCTCTAATTTATTAAATATGATTAATTAATTAATCACATTTATTCTACATCGTGAGTGATGCTTCTCAACATATCGCGACTATCCGGATAATATGAATTCACTGCTTAGAATACAAAGAACCTGTCAGTGAATAGTTACCGTACAATAAACTCCTTCTACCCTACAATGTCCCGATTAAATACAAGGCATGGATCTCGTGTCAAGCCTATCTAATTCAATCACTTGCTTACCATTTACTATGCGTAGTTCTATGCAAATTAGAAACTCCTTTCTAATTTCATTCACTCTGGCCAGAGATTCCCGAACTAGCATAAGTGGATCATCCTTGAATATTCGCTTCCTTCACTGGAAAGGGTAGATCCTTTATTGATCATACACTCTCTTCGTGTACAAATTCCTATACCCAGAAGAGCCCTAATATTTGTCCCTGGAGACTAAGAACTAAACCAAAGCATAGTTCAGTGTACACAAGATGACTATGATGACCTCAAGTCTAAGGATACTTGTACAACTATCACTAAGCGAACAACTGCTGACACGTGAGTGAACTCCATCAGTTGTTCAGCTGGGCGAGTCATGTTCAGTGAACTTATTCCATAATAAGCACCTACATACTAGCTATAGTGTCACCACACAAATGTCTATGAGAACAGACATCCTTCATAATGAAGCAAGCATAGTATGTACCGATCTTTGCGGATTATTAATTACCAGTTAGTAATCCTATGACCAGGAACTATTTAAGTTTAGAGTTATCATCTTTTTAGGTCTCACTATTATGATCTCATCATAATCCATAAAAAGCTTTACTCTAAACTATGGTATATCTTATTTAAACACTTAAATAGATAGAGCCCGTAATAAAAACAAAACAAGTCTTTATTAATATCAATGAAATCAAAACAGATTACATAAAGAGTTATTCCTAAATCCTAATACCTGATTGGACTTAGGAGATATTCCTTTCAATCTCCCACTAGTACTAAAGCCAATCACTCTGGTATCTAATACCCATCTTGATGATCAAAGTGACTTTCATAAAGTAGCTTTGTGAGTGGGTCTGCTATGTTATTATGTGTGTCAACTCTAATTCAATACAATATAAGAGATGTTACCGCGCTCCCACTAACCCTTTTGTAGACGCATGGTTCATCCACGTTTTTGATAAAATCAAACTCTTTGATTGTCTCATCAAAACGGATGTTCCATCTATGAGAAGCTTGCTTTAAACCACATTAATCGCAAGCAAAATCCGAACTGATTTTAACAGGGCTACATGTAAAAAGTTTCATCAAAGTCAATCCATTGCCTCTGTTTTGTTTTGTTTTTATTACGGGCTTTATCTATTTAAGTGTTTAAATAAGATATACCATAGTTTAGAGTAAAGCTTTGTATGGATTATGATGAGATCATAATAGTGAGACCTAAAAAGATGATAACTCTAAACTTAAATAGTTCCTGGTCATAGGATTACTAACTGGTAATTAATAATCCGCAAAGATCGGTACATACTATGCTTGCTTCATTATGAAGGATGTCTGTTCTCATAGACATTTGTGTGGTGACACTATAGCTAGTATGTAGGTGCTTATTATGGAATAAGTTCACTGAACATGACTCGCCCAGCTGAACAACTGATGGAGTTCACTCACGTGTCAGCAGTTATTCGCTTAGTGATAGTTGTACAAGTATCCTTAGACTTGAGGTCATCATAGTCATCTTGTGTACACTGAACTATGCTTTGGTTTAGTTCTTAGTCTCCAGGGACAATTATTAGGGCTCTTCTGGGTATAGGAATTTGTACACGAAGATAGTGTATGATCAATAAAGGATCTACCCCTTCCAGTGAAGGAAGCGAATGTTCAAGGCTGATCCACTTATGCTAGTTCAGGAATCTCTGGCCAGAGTGAATGAAATTAGAAAGGAGTTTCTAATTTGCATAGAACTACGCATAGTAAATGGTAAGCAAGTGATTGAATTAGATAGGCTTGACATGAGATCCATGCCTTGTATTTAATCGGAACATTGTAGGGTAGAAGGAGTTTATTGTACGGTAACTATTCACTGACAGGTTCTTGGTATTCTAAGCAGTGAATTCATATTATCCGGATAGTCGCGATATGTTGAGAAGCATCACTCACGATGTAGAATAAATGTGATTAATTAATTAATCATATTTAATAAATTAGAGAATTTATATAAATAATGATAAAATAGTTTTATTATTATTTATTTCTACTACCGGCTTAATATTGAACCTACAGGGTCACACCATAAAAAGAGAATGATTTAATGGTGGAGGAATTAATTAATAATGGCTAATAATTATTTATTTGTGAAATAAATAATTAATTAGAAAATTTAATAATTGATTAAATGAGATTTAATTGATTATAAAATCATTAAGAAAAGTTCTTAATATTATTAATTAAAGGATTTAATTTTTGGAAATTAAATCAAGAGAGAGAATTATTTCTAAAGTGTTTAGAAAAAGGATTAATGATTAAAAGGTGTTTTAATTATTAATGAGAATAATAAATGGGATAATAATAATAATATTTATGGGAAAATTTCAGCTGAAAATTTTGCCTATAAATACACTATTATAGACCCTAATTTTATTCCAACCCCATCGAAACCCGAAAACCCAAAAAGTTTGGAAAACCCAATTCTCTCCACCTCCTTCCTCCTCCTTAACATCGTTTTCTTGGTGGATACCGGTGGAGTGCTTCACACTTGAGGAGCAACTGCTAAGGATCTCTGATCATTGTCTCCGAATTATTTTAAAAGGTTAGATTCGATCCCTCGAATTTTTATTCACGATTTATATGCTTTTATATGGATTTTATATGTGTAAAAGTGTTTTTCCATGACCCCGCTGCGTTAAAAATCCAACATTGGTATCAGAGCAAGGTTGTATGCATATAGATCTGTGGTAAAAATTTCAGAATTTTATGTGTTTGTATGAATTAATTATTATTTTTATAAGTTATATCATGGATTAATTTTTTCTGATGAGAAATCGTTTCTCAGAATAATTTTGAATGTTGATCTGGATTCTACAAGTGTTGTAGATCTTCTGGGTATTTTTTTCATAATTTTATGATGTATAGATTTTTTATTATGAATTTTTGAAGTTCTTACAATTAAATTCGTAATTAAATAAATCATATATATATATATAAATTGTTTATAAGTATGTATATATATCTGTACTATGTCTGCTCTGCATAATCTGTAATACACGGAAGGAGAAGACACAGAATAGGTACAGGTTCTGTCAGGCGGCGCGGATTCCGAGATAAAGGGCGGCGGCTGCTGCGAAAACGAAAAAAAAAAATAGGGGTGTAACGCATTCCGGGAATGCGTTACACACCTGTGGCGCATTCACGAATGCGTTACACCCTTTAATGGCTTAAAAGGGGTGTAACGCATCACCGGAATGCGTTACAGGGCTAGTAACGCGTTCCTGTAATGCGTTACAGCCCGACTGTCCATATTAAAATTGATTTTCTGGGAGTTTCGTAACTCCGTTTTAGGCGTGCAATATACCGTTGGATTCGTTTTTCCGAGACGGATCTAATGGAGTAATCAATTTTAGTTTATATAAAAGTTTTGAACTGTTTATATTTCCATAAAGTGTTTTTAAGCTGTTTTTGACTGTTTTAGTTGCTTTTAAATGCTTCATGTGATACATAGAGATGTATAATGCTTAGACGAATGTGCTAGATGATGTAACATGCCTAGCTTGATGTTTATTCATTTTTATATATGTGATATATGCTTAGTTTATCATGCGATGATAGATTTAGGTGAACTTGAATGAACATAAGGCGTTTGTTAGACAACCTAGTATAGTGAAATTGTTTCATAACTTTAATAATAATATTATGAATACAATCATGAGATTCTTGTGTTTATGAAACACGTAATTGAATATGAATTTTCGATATGAGAGAAAGGATGATTCTGTCAACAACAGATTTCTATCTGTAAGAAAGGGTTATTAAGTGACGCCTCTTGACAATGCTCCACCCGATCTGGGAATCATCTGATTATTGATTATTGATTTGAAATATTTAATTTAAAAGGAAGAATTTCTTTATAATATGATTATGATTGTAACGTAATATAATCCCTCTAAAATTAAATAATATCAAGTAGTAATTGGCCAATGATACAACGGGCTTGTGTCGGTCATAGCCTTCCAACATGGTAGAAAGTAGTTCTTATTTTTGAATCATTGTCATTTCGTGCCACAGCCGAGGGCTTTGATTTCGAATTAAGAAATACTTGTCTATTACATAGAGATGTGTACATAGAATAAGAATCTAAAGGTCGTTACGTGCCACAGCCGTGGGCCTTTGGGGACTGATTCAATTGTACGGAATGTTGGGTTAGACTTGACTTAGAATATTGAGTTTGTCGTGCCACAGCCGTGACTCAATTATTCAAGAGGCTAAAGTTTGATTAGGGAATAACATAAGATGTAATTGACAAGAGTTGTCTGCCTATTGAACATTACATGGCGTTTCGTGCCACAGCCGTGGTTGTGTAATGGAATGTAGGATCCCTATTCCCACTAGCATTATGAATGCTTAATTTTTCACATAGGGGGTTGAATAAATTAGATAAACTAGTGGGAGCCACTTATGAATAAAGACCCGATTCATATAGTGTTTTAAAATGAAATCGAATATTTGCTAAGTGTTGTTATGTGTTTATCATTTACAGATTTACTTTGTACGTTATGTCTTCTACACTATCACTCAGGAGCATACTAGATGCTCACAAATTGACTGGTCCTAATTATGCTGACTGGCTTCGAAACTTGAGAATTGTTCTCAGGATTGAGAAGCTGGAATACGTGATTGACTCACCTAAGCCTACTGAACCTGCTAGTGATGCACATAATGATGAACATGTTATGTATCGTAAGTGGATAGATGATGCAAATGTTGCTCAATGCATCATGCTAGCTTCCATGAACATTGAGCTACAGAAGCAACATGAGCATATGGATGCTCACACTATCCTCATGCATCTACAAGAGTTGTATGATGTGGCGGGGAGGACAGCTCGATATGAGATGTCGAAGGAGTTGTTCGGTTGTAGGATGTCTGAGGGATCATCTGTGAATGACCATGTACTTAAGATGATCAATTTGATTGAACGTCTTGGACAACTTGGTTTTGCCATGGATGGGGAGCTGAGCCAACACTTGGTCTTACACTCGCTTCCGAGTTTGTTCTCGCAGTTTGTTGTGAACTTTCACATGAATAAGTTGGATGTCAGCCTGCCTGAACTCCACAACATATTGAAGACTGCGGAATCGAATTTTTCCCCTAAGAAGAGTTCTGTTCTTCTAATTGGTGAAGGTTCCAATCCTAAGAAAAGGAAGAGGAACTCTTCCAAGATGAAGAAAGTAGGTGAGAAAATGCCGGTTCCACCAAAAGCTGAAGACCCCGAGAGCAAAATTGTTTGCTTTCACTGTAACAAGGTGGGGCACTGGAAGAGTAACTGCAAGGTTTACCTTGCAGAATTGAAGAAGAAGAAGGGTAGTGAGACTACCGCTTCTGATTCAGGTATGTTCATGATAGAAGTGAATATGTCATTAATTCAAATTTCTACTTGGGTATTCGATACCGCCTGTGGTTCTCATATCTGCAATTATTGCAGGGACCAAGGAGAAGTAGGACTCTTGAGGAAGATGAGGCGGTTCTACTGATGGGAAATGGAGCAAGAGTTGCTGCTGTAGATGTAGAATCATTTCATTTACATAGGCCTACGGGCAAGACTATTGTTTGAAATAATTGTTATTTTGTTCCCTCGATTGTGAGGAATATTATTCCCATGTTAGACTTGGCTGGATTTTCATTTATTATTGAGAATAATGAATGTTCTATTCTTAGAGATAATATTCTTTATGGACGTGGTACTTTAAATAATGGTCTGTATATATGTGACATAATTTACTTCAGATTGAACAAACTAATAAAAGAAAAGGGATGATGAAAATCTCACTTTATAGTGGCACTGCAGCCTCCATTTAGTGGACATGTAGAGAGGACTGCAAATTTGCTAAGAATGGTACACACAGATGTATGTGGACCAATGTCTATGCAAGCCATGGGTGGATTTTTATACTTCATTAATTTCATAGATGATAGATCTAGATTCGGATATGTGTTTGATGAAACACAAGTCTGAAGCCTTTGAAAAGTTCAAAGAGTATAAGTATGAAGTAGAGAAACAAACCAAACATAGTATTATAATTCTTCGATTAGATCGAGGTGGTGAATACTTGAATGGAGTGTTTCTAGATTATCTCAAAGTAAATTGTATAGTCTCTGAGTGGACGCCTCCAGATTGGTATCTGAAAGGAGATATCGAACTTTGTTAGACATAGTTCGGTCCATGATGAGCTATGCAAATCTTCCAGTATTCCTATGGGGTTATGCATAGGAAACCTCAGCATATTTACTGAATAAGGTGCTTTCCAAATCTGTTCCTCAAACTCCGTATGAGATATGGAAAGAAAGGAAACCGAGTCTTAAACACGTTAAGATTTGGGGATGTCCAGCTTATGTCAAGTAAGTTGACCCAGATAAGCTGGAATATCGATCCGTAAAATGTAGTTTTGTGGGTTATCCTAAAGAGACTTTAGGGTATTACTTTTACACCGATCATCGGGTGTTTGTCTCCAGACATGCTACCTTCTTGGAAAAGGAGTTTATCTTTGAAGGAAACAGTGGGAGCAAAATTGAACTTGATGAAGTTCAAGAAGCACAAACTACTACGGATCAAGTGGAAACACCTGTTCTGACTGAACAAACTTTTGTGGAATAGCCCATTCGTAGGTCAGGGAGAGTGTCTCGCCAACCTGAGAGGTAATATGGCCTTGTCATTGAGAATGACAATGAGTTGTCGATCATTAATGATGACGACCCTGTAACTTATAATGAGGCTATGAGTAGTGTTGACTCAGAGAAATGGCATAGTGCCATGAAATCCAGAATGGAATCTATGTATACGGTATACAAAAGATAGATTATAGCAGATGGCCAGGTGGAGACCTTTAAGGCCAGGCTTGTGGCAAAAGGATTCAAACAAAGGCAATGGATTGACTTTGATGAAACCTTTTACCTGTAGCCCTGTTAAAATCAGTTCGGATTTTGCTTGCGAATGCTGCTTACTACGACTATGAGATCTGGCAATTAGCCAGATGGTTTTCTTTCCAAGAGAAATGAAAACCTAGTGTGTAAGCTGCTGCGAACCATATGTGGTTTAAAGCAAGCTTCTCGAAAGATGGAACATTCATTTTGATGAGACAATCAAAGAGTTTGATTTTATCAAAAACGCAGATGAACCATGCGTCTACAAAAGGGTTAGTGGGAGCGCGGTAACATTTTTTATATTGTATTGAATTAGAGTTGACACACATAATAACATAGCAGACCCACTCACAAAGCTACTTTATGAAAGTCATTTTGATCGTCAAGATGGGTATTAGATACCAGAGTGATTGGCTTTAGTACAAGTGGGAGATTGAAAGGAATATGTCCTAAGTCCAATCGTGTATTAGGATTTAGGAATAACTTTTATGTAATCTGTTTTGATTTCATTGATATTAATAAAGACTTGTTTTGTTTTTATTACGGGCTTTATCTATTTAAGTGTTTAAATAAGATATACCATAGTTTAGAGTAAAGCTTTGTATGGATTATGATGAGATCATAATAGTGAGACCTAAAAAGATGATAACTCTAAACTTAAATAGTTCCTGGTCATAGGATTACTAACTGGTAATTAATAATCCGCAAAGATCGGTACATACTATGCTTGCTTCATTATGAAGGATGTCTGTTCTCATAGACATTTGTGTGGTGACACTATAGCTAGTATGTAGGTGCTTATTATGGAATAAGTTCACTGAACATGACTCGCCCAGCTGAACAACTGATGGAGTTCACTCACGTGTCAGCAGTTATTCGCTTAGTGATAGTTGTACAAGTATCCTTAGACTTGAGGTCATCATAGTCATCTTGTGTACACTGAACTATGCTTTGGTTTAGTTCTTAGTCTCCAGGGACAATTATTAGGGCTCTTCTGGGTATAGGAATTTGTACAGGAAGATAGTGTATGATCAATAAAGGATCTACCCCTTCCAGTGAAGGAAGCGAATGTTCAAGGCTGATCCACTTATGCTAGTTCAGGAATCTCTGGCCAGAGTGAATGAAATTAGAAAGGAGTTTCTAATTTGCATAGAACTACGCATAGTAAATGGTAAGCAAGTGATTGAATTAGATAGGCTTGACACGAGATCCATGCCTTGTATTTAATCGGAACATTGTAGGGTAGAAGGAGTTTATTGTACGGTAACTATTCACTGACAGGTTCTTGGTATTCTAAGCAGTGAATTCATATTATCCGGATAGTCGCGATATGTTGAGAAGCATCACTCACGATGTAGAATAAATGTGATTAATTAATTAATCATATTTAATAAATTAGAGAATTTATATAAATAATGATAAAATAGTTTTATTATTATTTATTTCTACTACCGGCTTAATATTGAACCTACAGGGTCACACCATAAAAAGAGAATGATTTAATGGTGGAGGAATTAATTAATAATGGCTAATAATTATTTATTTGTGAAATAAATAATTAATTAGAAAATTTAATAATTGATTAAATGAGATTTAATTGATTATAAAATAATTAAGAAAAGTTCTTAATATTATTAATTAAAGGATTTAATTTTTGGAAATTAAATCAAGAGAGAGAATTATTTCTAAAGTGTTTAGAAAAAGGATTAATGATTAAAAGGTGTTTTAATTATTAATGAGAATAGTAAATGGGATAATAATAATAATATTTATGGGAAAATTTCAGCTGAAAATTTTGCCTATAAATACACTATTATAGACCCTAATTTTATTCCAACCCCATCGAAACCCGAAAACCCAAAAAGTTTGGAAAACCCAATTCTCTCCACCTCCTTCCTCCTCCTTAACATCGTTTTCTTGGTGGATACCGGTGGAGTGCTTCACACTTGAGGAGCAACTGCTAAGGATCTCTGATCGTTGTCTCCGAATTATTTTAAAAGGTTAGATTCGATCCCTCGAATTTTTATTCACGATTTATATGCTTTTATATGGATTTTATATGTGTAAAAGTGTTTTGCCATGACCACGCTGCGTTAAAAATCCAACAAAACCATTCCAAGTTCATTTACCAATCTTGTAAAAGTAGCTTCACACAGTGGTTTTGTGAAGATATCTGCTAGTTGTTGATCTGTTGGAACAAAATGCAATTCCACTGTACCTTCATCCACATGTTCCCTTATGAAGTGGTACCTTATGCTGATGTGCTTTGTCATTGAGTGTTGAACTGGATTACCTGTCATAGAAATAGCACTTTGATTATCACAGTAAATAGGGATTTTAGAATATGTTAACCCATAATCCAGTAACTGATTCTTCATCCAAAGAATCTGTGCACAACAGCTTCCTGCAGTAATGTATTCTGCTTCTGCAGTTGATGTGGAAATTGACTTCTGTTTCTTGCTAAACCAAGAAACCAATCTGCCTCCAAGAAATTGGCAGCTTCCACTTGTGCTTTTCCTGTCAATTTTGCATCCTGCAAAATCTGCATCTGAGTAACCTATTAGCTTAAAGTCTGATTCCCTAGGATACCACAATCCTAGATCAGTTGTACCCTTAAGGTACTTGAAAATTATTTTTACAGCTGTTAAGTGAGATTCTCTTCGATCTGCTTGAAATCTTGCACAAAGACAGGTAGCATACATGATATCAGGTCTACTTGCAGTTAGATAGAGTAGTGAGCCAATCATACCTCTATAATCAGTGATATCTACTTATGTACCAGTATCCTTATCCAATTTTGTTGTAGTGGCCATATGAGTGGATGCACTTGAACAGTCTTGCATTCCAAATTTCTTCAACAAATTTCTGGTGTACTTAGATTGACAAATAAAAGTTCCTTCTTCATTCTGCTTGACTTGAAGGCCTAGAAAATAGCTAAGTTCTCTCATCATAATCATTTGATATCTTGACTGCATTAGCTTGGCAAACCTTTTACAAAGTCTGTCATTTGTAGAACCAAAAATGATATCATCAACAT
This sequence comes from Apium graveolens, assembly GCF_009905375.1. Lineage (NCBI taxonomy): Eukaryota > Viridiplantae > Streptophyta > Magnoliopsida > Apiales > Apiaceae > Apium > Apium graveolens. Next base: position 61,085,193 of record NC_133648.1, on the reverse strand, counting down.
ATATCTGCACCAAAAGTAAGTCCTTTCCATGGTTGAGATAAAACAATGTTTTGTTAATAGTCCCTCTGTTAAATCCACTTTCCATAAGAAACTGAGCTAATGTCTCATACCATGCTCTTGGAGCTTGCTTAAGGCCATAAAGTGCTTTTTCAAGTCTATAGACATGATGAGGAAATTTTGAATCTACAAAACCTGGAGGTTGTTCAACATATACTTCTTCTTCTAATTCTCCATTGAGAAAAGCACTTTTTACATCCATTTGAAAGATTGTAAACTTTTTGTGAGCAACATAAGCCAAAAATATCCTTATGGCTTCCAATCTAGCAACTGGTGCAAATGTTTCATCATAATCAATTCCCTCATGTTGAGAGTATCATTTTGCAACCAGCCTTGCTTATTTCCTTGTAATGCCATCACTCTCAGTTTTGTTTCTGAACACCCATTTTGTACCAACAACAGATCTATTCTTTGGTCTTGGCACTAGGGTCCAGACTTTATTTCTTTCAAATTCATTTAACTCTTCCTGCATTGCTTGCACCCAATCAGCATCTTGAAGAGCTTCTTCCACTTTCTTTGGTTCAGTCTGAGAAAGAAAAGAGTGATAGAGACATTCATTTGATGTTGTTGTTCTAGTTCTTATACCTGCTTTAGGATCTCCAGTAATCAAGTCAGGTGTATGTGCTTTAGTCCACTTCCTTGCAGATAGAAGGTTATTGTGACGCCCCCAAATCCGGGGTCAGGATTGGGTGTCACTACACTACTTTAAGTAATAATAATAATAAAAATAAATATACAGATTACCCCTCATATTCAGGATTTCTTACAGGTTATAGTATGAAACAAGAATCTAATCTTCTACAATTCACAACAACTACAATACAAGTTTAAATACCTTTATACTAATGCCCTTGTCTTATTGTTTTCAAACTTCTTCGTCCTTTCGCAGCGGAGATCTCTCTAACTTCTGCTGTCTACGAAAGCTACTCACTCTTAACCATATATGTTTCTGAAAGAAATAAGAATTTACAAAGCAAGAGTGAGCCAAAAATGCCCAGCAAGTATATAATTTGAGTTTCAAATATTAATATCGAAGGAAAAAATTCTGGACAAAAGCTTTAAACAATTTTAAATGATTCTATTTAATTGAGAGAGTTGAATGAGTAAACATTGGCTGTTACCAGCCTTTAATCATCAGTCCAAAAATGACAAGTGATTCCCAGATTCATCTCCTGAATCAGGGTTTTGTCCGGTTTTTGGAATCATAAAACTTTCGAGAGAGAGTGCCGTTAATGGCGATCAACAATAAATTAGACTGGACACTAGAAACCAACATATGCACTATAACCTGCTGATCAGTCAGGATACAGTGCGGATCTATACCCAACTGCATAGACCCAACCAACATATGGGGTACCCATGCAACTATGGCCTAAGGGTCCGGTTCATACCTGACCCATAGGATCCAGCTTATCACTGGTCCTACTAGTAACCGTCCAGCCCGTAGAGTATTTTGATATCAAATCATTTTGATTTCAAAACATCCCAAATTAGGGTTCGCAAATAACCCGAACGAATGGGTATTTGCTCAAGAGAGCAATCGAATTATAGGAACAATAATGAAAAGAACTGACATAATAAGAGTAATTGCAGCGAAATATAAAACAGTTAACTATTTTGAACTTAGAATAGGAGCGAATAAATATTTGCAGTATTTAAAAGAAAAATCAAGAATACTTGCCTCGATAAGCTTTAATCGCTATCACTAACTGACTTTGGTTCAACTTGAACGCTCAGCTTTTATCGTCAAACTACTATCCCATTTTGGATACGATCCCAACACTTAGGTTCTTCAATTGGAACTTCATTGATCTCGACGTCTAATCACTAGATCATTCCTAGTCCGATGTTGATACTTGGGTTTTCCGTCTAGGACCTACAGGGTTAAAATATCCTAATTCAGATAATCATTTCGTTTAAACTCAACTAATACCACTATCACTTCTACCCATGCGATTTCATAACCCAACTCATATTTATATGCATTATTAAAATACACAAAGCAATTAGGGTTCACATCTTCAAAACTCGGTTCGGTATTTATTTTCGGAAAATATGTATATTTGTTGTTTTAAAAATAGGGTAGTCGATTATTCATAAAATATCTTGTCACGTCACGTAAGTAGGTTTCATAAAATTTAATTATATATCCTTTGTTCGACATCTCCAATAATTACAGGTTACGTTCCCGTATTTTCGGAATTAATTTTCCCGAAAATCGGGCAGCGTTTCCTTTATTTATCGGCCTACCCGTCGAATCAATTCGTCGTCAATCACAACAACACGCAACACAATGCAATTCACAATCCACTTCATCAATCCCATCCAACAATCCGAATCCACTTTATTAATTATTATTATTTATTTTCGTTCCAAAATTTATTTTACCACTAATCTTTATTTATTTATAATTTAGGACTCAAAATTAATTCATCACAGTCCACCGTCGACTCGCCGAAGTTCATCGTCGACGGTGGTAAAATTCGTCGGTACCCGTTAAATTCGGGTTTCCATACGAATTCCACCGATTAAGGTGATTTCCCGCAACATAAATTTCTCATTTAACGAATATTACTCAATTATATTTCTGCAGAAATAAAAATTTAATATCAGTAAAATAAAACAAACAATCGAGCCAACACACTGCACAGCACACGCGCCAAACAAAATATCGCACAAACGGAAATAGACAGAAATCATGGCCGGAAATACCAGAATCAGGCGGCACCAACACACGCACACGATTCCCACACACACACACACAAGAATATACTCACGATACATGTATATACAGTCCATATAATCAATCAACACACAACGTCACTGTTACCTCACCGGAAACCGGCGGCAACAGGGCGGCCATTGTAAGAAATTACCGGAAAACAGAACAAAGCGACAAAAGGGAAAGAATATCGGAGAGAAAGAAAAGATTAAAGGGATTAAAAGAAACGAGGTCGAGAGAGAGAAAAGACAGGCACGAGAGAGAGATTGAACATAAAGAGTGATGAGTGAGTGTAATAACCCCAAAATTTTTTCAACTTTTTGTAACCCTTGTGAATAGTGTTTTAGCTGAATGAGAAAACTTTTCACGCCACACTATGTAGGGGTTCTGTTATGGATATTCTGGGATATTATTAGTACTCTATGAAGTATATAAGTGTATGTAAAGATCGTCAGAATCCAATTCCGAACACTTTGGTTTTTCCCGGAAATCCACAAGATACGGAGAGAATTGAGTGTAAGGTAACAGGATAAAAAGGATTTAAATTAAAGGATTATAATAGAGGATCATAAAAAGGAATATAATGTATTGAGAAAGGTTAAGGGAACCTAAGTAATAAGATCCCGGGTATGATCCTTCAAACGATAAACGAGAACGAAAGTTAAGCGAACCGTATAACAGATCAGCGGTCATTAGGCAAACGATTAGGAAGTTAATCAAAGGGATTAGTGGGAATGATGTCATCCAACCAATAGAAAGAGGACAAGGAAGGGAGGATGACATCATGAGGATGACATAAGCATGACATGGGAAGGAAGGAGGTGTGGTAGCTTTGTAACCACACAATTTCAAGGGCAAGAAGGTAATTGACTAAATCAAATACAAAACAAGTCAACCAAGCCAAGTAAAAATCATTTCCATCAAAAATCAAAAGCAACCAAGGCTTGTTCTTGAGAGCTCTCGGCTTTTTAGCATTTTTAAAGGCAAAGAATTTCAAAATCAAAGATCCAAGCTTCCTAAATTGGTAAGATAATTCCCTAATCATCTTCATGCTTAGTTAGGACTATATCATGAGTTTAAGCCATTAATTCTTTCTCAATCTTCTTCATTTAATCAAAGAAGAAGACAATGAATAGTGTTTTCAAGTTTTTAACTTGAACTTTTTCTTGTTTTTCTTGAAGATCCAAGCATTCTTAAGACTTCTCAAAGCTTCTTAAGGCTTCCTAGCTCCACCCACCACTTCAAGGAAGGTATACCATCTCCAAACCCTAGATTCCTATATATTATAAGATGATTTTGATTAGTAGGATGATATTGTAGCTTGTTGTTATGATTTAGAGTTTGGGATTTGGAATGGTAGTGAAATGGAATGGTAATTGTTGTGGTTTTAATTTAAAGGAACTTAAGTATGATTAAAGTTAAGTTTAAGCATAAGTATGAATGATTAAATTGAATTGTTTGGGGTTGTTATGATGTGATAAGGATGGATGTTGGTTGTATGTTGGATTTGAGGTTGGTTTGTGGTTGGTTTTGTATGGTTTAAAATTTGGAAATCGCGTAAACATAGTCGTCGTAATGTCCGATTTTCTTTGGACTGTTTTTGTGCATAGCATTAGGACCCGAGAACCCCCTGCTAGATTATGACCACTGCCATGATTAGATAGCTCATGTTACGAGCTTCGTTTTGATATGTAGTTCGTTCGATTCCGATGCACGGTTTAGGAGAAACGACCGTTTCGGGTAACGGCGTTTCGCGAACGAAACTTTTTCCCTCGCCTTACTTTGAAATGTAGGTTAAAGACCAAAAAGGGTTAATTAATGTATGAAACATTTATGGTAAGTGTGTTAGGCAGTTGGTAAGACATTCGCGAAGGAATCGCTTTAAAACTCGTAAAGGTTAAATTATTAAAAATGGTGGAGCCGAGGGTACCCGAGTGACTTAAGCGAATCGGTGAGCGCAAAACAAGCGTTAGAATCTAAGTTAGTTAAAGTATAGATTTGCAAGTGACTTTGGTTTAATTCCAACTTACTTGTTGTTTATAGGTTATCAGACTCGTCCCGAGCCTTTCTCACCCCCAAGTCGCTCAGGCAAGTATTCTATCCGTTATACTGTTGTTGTGATGTATACACTTGTATATGCATTATCTTGCGATAGATGCATGTTGGTTATTTAGCAAATTCTTGCGATATATTGTAGCATGTGATATGGTATATATGCATGCCTGTTTCATATTCTTGAAATATATATCTGTTGGTTCAGTTGGTAATACCTATGCTAGAGGATAGCGGTATCTTGCATATACCCTTAGTATAGGGACCCAAAGGTGAAAATATTTTCTAAAACCGGGAGTCGAGGATCCCGAGTAGATTTTGTATATATATGGATATGGATATATATATATATATATATTTATATATATATATGGTCATAGTTTTCAAAACTATTAATCGAATAAGGTTTATTCGATAACTTTAACTTTATTTTATTATTGAATATTATTTCGAATATTATTCGAAGGCGTATGACTCCTTTATATTAAATGAATATTGTTATGGATAAAAAACCAAGGTTATTACTTGCTGTATTTAATACTAAGATTCGGGAGCTCAAGGCCTTTAATGGCTGCTCTCGTGTTTCGTGACTCAATCTGCCTTTACGAGATGCCTACGTATCTCTGTAAATTAGAGAATCAAGCCAAAAAACGTAGTTCTGATTGGTGGGGGTGAGACCCCTTATATAGATGTTGGGAGTCCTTGAATTGGACTTGGTGTAGGAGACTTGGTGGGCAAGTCTCATAATTAGAATGGACTTTGGAGTCCTAGGTAGTAGGAAACTGATTCCTTATCCTTTTAGGTCCCCTTGAGGCTAATCTCCAAGGATTTATATCCTTATCGGGACTCTTTTCAACATCTGATTTGTCCCTTATTAATTAATTACGAAATTAATTAATAATCAGGGCTTTTGGGCCTTTTTTATTCCATCAGGCCTGATCTGGTCCATCAGGCTTAACCTTTCTGGTCTGAGTATCATATATCTTTTTATTGGGCCTAGCAGCCCACAGTTTGTACAATTAATGCAGTATTTAATTATACAATCATAATTTATTTATCCCTATCATTTGCCCCCCAACTTTTGGGAAACATTGATTAGGTTTCGCAGAAGTTAAGTCTATTTGTTCCCTTACAGGGTTTCGTTTTTCCGTAAAGTGTGGAGCGACCTACACATTTACAACGAATTTTTCCTTTTATTCAGGAATTATCTTAATTTCCAGGAATTTTTCCCTTATTTCCGGGATTTTTCCTTTATTTTCTGGATTTTCCCCTAATTTTCTGGAATTTTTCCCTAATTTTCTGGGATTTTCCCTAATTTTCTGGGATTTTCCCCTAATTTTCTGGAATTTTCTGGGATTTTTCCTTAATTTTCTGGATTTTCCCCTAATTTTCTGGGATTTTCCCCTAATTTTCTGGGATTTTTCCTAATTTTCTGGATTTTTCCCTAATTTTCTGGGATTTTTCCCTAATTTTCTGGGATTTTCCCTAATTTTCTGGGATTTTTCCCTAATTTTCTGGGATTATCCCTAATTTTCTGGGATTTTCCCTAATTTTCTGGGATTTTTCCCTAATTTTCTGGGATTTTTCCTAATTTTCTGGATTTTTCCCTAATTTTCTGGGATTTTTCAGATTTCCAGCCCTTTTTCGACCAGGATCCTAGTCGAAAATAGGGGTCAGCCTTGCCATCCTGGTCGAAGGATTTCGACTAGGATCCACGACCTGGAATTCGACCAGGATCCTAGTCGAAATTTCGACCAGGATCCTAGTCGAAAATAGGGGTCAGCCTTGCCATCCTGGTCGAAGGATTTCGACTAGGATCCACGACCTGGAATTCGACCAGGATCCTAGTCGAAATTTCGACCAGAATTCTGCTCGATTTTTTTTTTTTTTTTTTTTTTTTCTTGATTCCTAGTCGAAGGATTTCGACTAGGATTCACGACCTGGATTTCGACTAGAATTCTAGTCGAACCTTCGACCTGGATCTAGGTCGAAAATTTGTCCTTTTCCTTGAAAAATATCGTGCTTGAATTGGGAATTCGACCTCAATCCTGGTCTTATTTTCCTGGATTTCGACCTCAATCCTGGTCTTTTTTACCCGTAATTTTTGGGTGTCTGTTCGAAAGAATTCGAATAGAATTCACGACCTCAAATTCGACCTCAATCCTGGTCTTTATTGGGCTTCTTCTTTATTCAACTTGGAATGGGCCTTACTTGGGCCTTCTCTTTTTTTCAAATCCTAATTGGATTTGGGCTTTTATTTGGGCTTGTATCCTTCCAAATCTTAATTGGACTTGGGCCTCTATTTTTCCAAATCCTAATTGGATTTGGGCCTTTTATCTGGCCTCTTCCTAATTATAATTGGACTGTAATATATTTAAATACCTCCTTTAGAATTCTCTAGAATTCTTGGGAATATTCTTGAATTTTTCTTCCCTGTTCATTTATTTCCTTTAGAATTTCTTGGAGTATTCTGGAACGTTCCACTTCGGGCCTTTCTTCTTTGGGCTTTTAAACTTACTGGGCTTTTTGTCCCTTAAGACTATCGATTTGTGTTTAGCCTCAACCAGGCTTTTCTGATCGTTTTCTAGTAAACGTTCTATTCTTCATGAAACTTGTTTTCGTGGATGTCCTAGTCTTCACAAAATTTGTTCTCATGGACTCTTTAGCCTTCGCGGAACTTGTTCTCATGGACTCTTTAGTCTTCGTGGAACTTGTTCTCATCGGGCGCCTAATTTTTCAAGAATTCTCAAGGAATTTCATAGGAGTTCCACCAGAAAACCTTTAGGAGGGTCTGGATCAACCCTACATAGGTTCCCGTCGGCTATGAGGCCTTCATGTGGCCCGGTCGGCGAATTCTGCTCTTTTTGGACGTTTGGCCCTTTTTCTAGTGAGCGTTATGTACTTGTTCTCGTGAACATTCTATTCTTCACGAAACTTATTTTCCTCTGTGAAGGTTCTAGTCGGCCTAATCCTTCCTTATGGAGGGCTAGGCGTCACTGACTCTTGGTAGCCGTGAGCGTCTTACTCTTCGTGAAACTTATTTCCCTTCGTAAGGGTTCTAGTCTTTACGAAACTTGTTTTCGTGGAAGTTCTTGTCTTCATTAGGAGCATCCCTTGGCTCTAGTTCATGGTTTTCTTGGAACCTTCTTTTAGGGGCCATCCCTATTAGTTCAGGACGTCTCTAGACGTTCCTTTGAGGACATCCTAGTCGGCCTAACCCTCCATGTGGAGGAGTCAGCTTCAAGGACTCTTGGTCGGCCATAGGGACCAAGCCCTTGAGGCCCTTGGTCGGCCGTAACCTTAATGTCTAGAGCTTCTTGGCCCTTCGGGATCCTATTTCATGGAAGTTCTTGAACTTCAATATTCTCAATATCAATTCGTGGATTTGACTTCTCTCTTTTTTATTCGAGGGAGTGCCTTGCCAGGTGGGGACCTCATCCAAGGAACCTTGTTAAAGTTGGCCTAACCCCCCTTTATCTTTCCATTGGTTAAGTTTGTTCCAATTAGGCGAACAGCTTCCTGAGGCGGGGATGTGCGGGGCTCATGCCTTGTATTTGGTACATCTATTCTTTTTAGAACTTTCAGTACTTCACAAATTAAAGGAGGAGCTTGGCTGGCTTAGGGCATCCCTTGGAGGCCGGTCTGGCGGAGCCCTTTCTAAGGGATCTCCAGTTGGTCAGGCTTTCTCTTGAGGCTGATCAGCCTTCTTTGGTAGGCTGGAGTTTGTAATGTGGACTCCAATTGACCATATACATTTTGTGAAGTTAGATTTCTAATATCTTTTTCTTATTAGGCCAACGCCTACTTCGCAGCTTCTTTCACTAGGAGTGCAAAATGAAGGAGTGAGCACATGGCCTTGGAGGCATTGATGAAGAAACTTGAGAGAAAGTTTTAGGACTGGGATTCTAGAGCTCTCTTAGCGTTTATCGACGGTCAGAAGACTTATTCAAGATGATGGACACCCATGATGATGCGTTAACATGTCCATTGGCTCTGTTCATAGCTCTTACCCGGATATGGTAAATTTGCGGGGCTTTCCTAGCCTTTGGGTTGTTTCTGAGGTTACCATTATGGGCCAATCATCTGATTTTGGACTATAGATTTTCCTTCAGTGTTTAGGCCTTCCATGGCTTTGTTTGTCGTGTGTGGCTTTTATCTATTTACGGTCCTTTATGGACTTGAACATCTTCAGTATGTAGCCTAATTGTTCATTATGACTTGATTTCTGATCCTTCAGGATCTCATGCATTTGTAGTTTGATTTCATATTCGTCTTTTATTTTTGATACTTTGGTCCTTCAGGAATTTTATTCATTGGATGCTCGTACACTGGTCGACCTTATTCCTCCATTTACTACTAAGTACCACGAACATGTCTTTCATGTCCTGAACATATTAAACCTTCAGCTTCGAAACGCGCCAGGTATGAAGCACTTTGTCACTGCTCAGGGTTTCCGACTTGTAGGATCCTCGTCCTCATGTTTTCTTGACCTTATACGGTCTTTCCCAGTTAGGGATTAGCATTTCTTTCTCTTCAACTCCCGAAGCCTCAATCTTTCTTAAGATCAAGCCTCTTTGGTAAAAGAACCTTTCTTTAACCCTTAGGTGGTAATAGAATGAAGCCTTTTTCTGATATTCTACTATCTTTGCATGTGCCTCATCTCGCACTTCATCAATTAGATCCAGGACTAACCTCTGCCCTTCCTCATTTTCTACAGCATTGAAAGTCTGAATCCTTGGAGAGGAATGCGATATCTCCACGGGAACTACTGCTTCTGCCCCATATGCCAACATGAAAGGAGTTGCTCCTGTTGTGACTCTACAGGTAGTCCTATAGGCCCATAATATTGGAAGTATCTCATCCACCCAATTATTTCTTGACTTCTCGATCCTCTTTTTTAGTCCATCCAGGATTATCCGATTTGCTACCTCTGCTTGCCCATTGGCTTGCGGGTGAGCCACAGAGGTGAATCGTAACTCAATTTCATTTTCTTCACAATACTTCTTGAATTCCTCATTGTTGAATTGTGTTCCATTGTCAGTGACAAGGATACGGGGAATTCCATATCGGCACATAATGTTTTCCCACAGGAATTGTGCAACCTGCTTAGTTGTGATTTTGGCCAAAGGTTTGGCTTCGATCCACTTGGTGAAATAATCAACGGCTACAATCAGAAACTTCCTTTGTGCTGTGGCCATAGGAAAAGGCCCTAGAATATCCATCCCCCACATAGCAAAGGGAATAGGTGAGTTGATAGAGGTCAGCATCTCGGGGGGTTGTCTGGCGACTGGTGCATGCTTCTGACAGCGATCACACTTCTTTACATATTCTTTGGCATCAGCCATCATTTCTGGCCAATAGAAGCCTAAACGGGTTATCTTATGAGCCAAGGCCCTGCCCCCCAAGTGTTGCCCACAAATACCACCATGCACTTCCTCAAGAGCTAAGCGTGCCTCATCGGGCCTGAGACACCTCAAGTAAGGAACCACGAAAGATCTTTTATATAGAATCCCATCTATCAAAGTGTACCTTAGTGCTCGAACAGTTAACTTCCGTGCCTCAATTGCATCGCTTGGCAACCAACCGGTCTGAATGTGAGCCTTGATGGGATCAATCCATGACGTCCCCAAGCCTATGGGAGCCACAAGCTTAACATCTATGCTTCGTGTCTTCAAAACACGGAAGTACACACTTCCTGAACTTTCTTCAATCTCAGATGAAGCAAACTTTGATAGCGCATCTGCTTTAGCATTTTCTTCCCTTGGAATGTGTTCAACATGGCATTCATCAAATTGGGTCATCACAGCCCTTACTAGGCGAACATACTTAGCCATCGTATCATCCCTTGCCTCAAATTCTCCCTTTACCTGGGATATGATCAGCTTCGAGTCTCCACGGACCTTTAAGTTTTTGACTCTAAGTGTCCCAGCTAGACCAAGGCCAGCAATCAGGGCTTCATACTCTGCCTCATTGTTTGTAGTTGGGAAGTCTAGCTTCATAGCATACTCAATTAAGAATCCATCAGGGCTTTGCAAAACTAACCCTGCCCCACTGGAATTTGTTTTTAATGCTCCATCAAAATAGAGAACCCAATATTCTTTATCCTTGTCCCCATTGTCGACTCCCTTGTCTTGAGGTATGGTATCTTCCTTCCCCCCGACTTCTTGGTTGGGTATGGTACATTCCACCACGAAGTCAGCTAGTGGCTGGGCTTTTATGGCCGTACGTGGCTTATACTTGAGATCGAACTCTCCTAACTCTATTGCCCACTTAATCAGTCTCCCACTTGCCTTGGGACTGTGAATGATATTTCTCAGTGGTTGATTTGTTAGCACTTCAATTTGGTGGGCTAGAAAATAAGGACGTAGCTTTCTTGAAGCCATTACCAAGGCTAAAGCGAATTTCTCAATGGCTGAATAATTCAACTCAGCACCATGTAAAATTTTGCTGACATAGTATACGGGTTTCTGGACTTTCAGTTCCTCCTTAACCAACACGGCGCTCAAGGCGCTCTCTGAAACAGCCAAGTACAAGAATAAAACTTCATTCAGAACTGGCTTGGCCAACAATGGGGCCTGGCCCATATACTTCTTTAACTCTTCAAATGCCTTCTGATTTTCCTCACTCCATACAAAGTCTTTGATGTTCTTTAGTGACTTGAAAAATGACAAGCATTTGTCTCCTGACTTGGAGATGAATCGTCCTAACGCAGCAACCCTTCCTGTGAGCTTCTGAACATCCTTGACAGTTTTGGGGGGTTCCATGTCCAGGATTGCCTTTATTTTATCGGGGTTTGCCTCAATTCCCCTCTTCGAGACCATCAATCCCAAGAATTTTCCAGATCCTACTCCGAAAGCACACTTCGTCGGATTCAACATCATCTTGTGGTACCTCAGGACCTCAAAAGCTTCCCTTAAATGGGCTATATGATCAGTCTTTACTAGACTCTTGACTAACATGTCATCAACATAGACTTCCATAGTCTTACCAATAAGATCCTTAAAAATTCTATTTACCAACCTTTGATAGGTGGCTCCTGCATTCTTGAGACCAAATGCCATAACAAGATAACAATAAACACCAAAGTCAGTGATAAATGATACCTTTGGAATGTCATCCTTATGCATTTTGATCTGGTTGTATCCGCTAAGCCCATCCATGAAACTCAGCATCTCATGTCCAGCGGTGGCATCAATCAAAGTATCAATTCTAGGCAGCGGAAAACAGTCTTTGGGGCATGCATCATTCAGATCGGTGAAGTCTATACACATCCTCCACTTTCCATTAGCCTTCTTCACCATTACAGGGTTTGCTAACCACTCCGGAAATTGAATCTCCTCAATGAATCCAGCCTCTAAGAGCTTTTCCACTTCCTGCTTTATAGCCTCTTGTCTTTCCGGGGCAAAATTTCTTTTCTTTTGTTTCACTGTCTTTCGGCTTGGATCTACGTTTAGCTTGTGAGTAATTAACTCCGGGTCTATGCCTGGCATATCAGCTGCTGACCATGCAAACACATCACTATTTTCTTGCAAAAATTTCACTAACTTCCCTTTAAGGGGCTCCTCTAATGTGGCTCCAATGAAAGTCATCCTCTCAGGATTCTCGGGGTATAAAGGAACTGAGACCAATTCTTCTGCTGGCCTTCCTCTATTCTCATCATTTTCTCGAACATCCATATCTTCAATAGGAAGAACCTGCCCCCCGACTCCATCTGCCCTCAAAGAGGCCACATAACAGCTTCTAGCCATTTTTTGATCTCCTCTCTCTTCTCCAATCCCGTTTCGGGTGGGAAACTTCATGACTGAATGGTAGGAAGAGGGGACTGCCTTGAAGGCATGTATCCCTGTTCTCCCCATGATAGCATTATAAGTTGAACTAGCCTTTACCACCACGAAATCCAGCATCTGCGTTGCTTGCCTTGGCTCCGTACCTATGGTGGTTGGCAATTTGATTATCCCTTCCACAGGACATTCTACTCCAGCAAATCCATATATCGGCATGTCGGTTGGTGTCAACTGGGAGTCGTTATACCCCATCCTTAGAAAGGTGTCGTGGAGCAAGATATCCACAGAAGCACCATTATCCACTAGGACCCTCTTAACCGGGCTATTTCCTATTATTGGTGTTATGACCAGCGGGTCGTCATGGGGAAACTTCACACCCTCTAGGTCGGAATCATCAAAAGCCAATGTTACTTCTGTCCTGGCCCTCTTCGGGGCTTCTCCAACAATATGCATAACCTCTCTAGTATATGCCTTTCTGGAATTTTTGGACAATCCAGCAGCAGTTGGACCTCCAAAGATCGTGTTTATCACAGGCCTTCGAGGTCTCGGCCCTCCATAAATGGTGTTTATAACTGGTCCTCTAGGCTGAAGGTTTCGCCCCTGATCGTCTTGGTCCCTCCTACGATCTTCAAAGTTCTTTCTTCCATTATTATTTCTGTCCCCTGCATCTCCAGTATACTTGTTCAATCTTCCTTTTCGAATCAAAAACTCAATTTCATCTTTCAATTGCCTACACTCATCGGTGTCATGGCCAACATCTTTGTGAAACCTGCAGTACTTGCCCTTATCTAGCTTGGCGGGATCAGCCTTCAAGGGCTTAGGCCAGCGAATATCTCTGTCTTTCTCAATCTCCATCAAAATCTGACTTCTGGGAGCATTCAGCTTAGCGTATTCAGTGAACTTTTGCCCAGGTCCTCCCTTCTTGGGGGTTGAATCAGGGTTTTGTTCGGTTCTAGGATATTTGTCCTTAGCAATATACTCCAAATCAGTTTTTCGTTTCTTGCCTCCAGTGGGCTCATTACTTACTACGGTCTTCCTCATACTTTCTTCAACCTTGATATACTTCCCTGCCCTCTCTTGGAGCTGCAACATGCTCTCAGGGGGTCGTTTGGCCAAAGACATCTTGAAAAACTCATCCCTAGTTCCTTGTTGCAGTGCTATCATGGCTACCTTATCATCAAGGTCTGGGACTTTTAAAGCCTCCTTTGTAAAACGATTCAGGTAATCTCTTAAGGATTCCTTAGCTCCCTGTACAAGACTCATAAGAGATGCTGAACTTTTCTCATGGACTCTTCCACTGATGAATTGCTTAATAAAAGCCTGACTTAATTCTCTGAATGATCCAATAGAATTTGGGGGTAGGCGACTGTACCATCTTTGAGCCATACCCGACAGGGTTTGAGGGAAGGCCCGACATTTTATAGCATCATTCACGGGTTGCAGCAGCAGTGCATTAGAGAATGTCCTAACATGATTAGCGGGGTCTCCCGTGCCATCATAGGCTTTGATAGTGGGCATCTTGAATTTCCTTGAGATATGGGCATTCATTATCTCTTCTGTGAATGGTGGAGTTGGATCATCAGGATCTCCAAGGGGAAGGAGATTGCTTGGATCAGTTCTTGGGACAGCAGCCCTTCTTCTTACCGGACCATCCAGGTCTATGATAGGAGGAGGATTTCTCCCCCTAGGAGGCATGTGGGGTCTGGTGGCTTGGTGAGCCTCCAAATCACGCCTCAGCCTTTGGATTTCAGCCTCATGAGCCCTGATCTTTTCCTGCACTTCTTGGGGATTCGCCCCTGGGGTGCTTTGGGGGCGTTGCCTTCCATCGGCCATTGGCTCTTTTCCAGGACGCCTCCTTCTCGGGGCCACTTCATCATCCGAAGATTCGGAGTCTCTCTCAGTGTATGGACCAGAAAATTCCCGATCCTCAGGGATAGGATCCAAACCTCGTATATAGGGGGGCGACCGCCCTCGTGCTTCACTTCGCCCAGCATATCCGCTTCCTCCAACCTCAGGGTGAAGGGGCATCCCATAAGGGGGGTTAGTAGTAACAATAGTTGAATATTCATACCCGACGGGTCGAGAATTCACAGGTATATGTATTTGTTGAACTTGAGGATTCGTACCTTGAATAGTCGGGGGAGTTGTCCCTTGTGGCTGAGGATGAGTTGCCCCTGTCTGGGCTTTCCCCCTGAGTAGATGCATAAGTTGAATGGGGAGGAACCTCCACGGTTGATGAAATCACCTGGGTTGCCTCTAATGGTGTTTCTTCCTCTAGAGCTCCAATTGTTCTCCGTGTTCTCGCCATGGTTGTTGTTGTTTCCCACAGACGGCGCCAAATGTTATGGATAAAAAACCAAGGTTATTACTTACTGTATTTAATACTAAGATTCGGGAGCTCAAGGCCTTTAATGGCTGCTCTCGTGTTTCGTGACTCAATCTGCCTTTACGAGATGCCTACGTATCTCTGTAAATTAGAGAATCAAGCCAAAAAACGTAGTTCTGATTGGTGGGGGTGAGACCCCTTATATAGATGTTGGGAGTCCTTGAATTGGACTTGGTGTAGGAGACTTGGTGGGCAAGTCTCATAATTAGAATGGACTTTGGAGTCCTAGGTAGTAGGAAACTGATTCCTTATCCTTTTAGGTCCCCTTGAGGCTAATCTCCAAGGATTTATATCCTTATCGGGACTCTTTTCAACATCTGATTTGTCCCTTATTAATTAATTACGAAATTAATTAATAATCAGGGCTTTTGGGCCTTTTTTATTCCATCAGGCCTGATCTGGTCCATCAGGCTTAACCTTTCTGGTCTGAGTATCATATATCTTTTTATTGGGCCTAGCAGCCCACAGTTTGTACAATTAATGCAGTATTTAATTATACAATCATAATTTATTTATCCCTATCAAATATTATTTTGAATATTCATTCGAGGACTTATGACTCCTTTTATTTATTTATCTGAAT
The DNA here is from genome assembly GCF_009905375.1 of Apium graveolens. Classification (NCBI taxonomy): domain Eukaryota; kingdom Viridiplantae; phylum Streptophyta; class Magnoliopsida; order Apiales; family Apiaceae; genus Apium; species Apium graveolens. The sequence goes on along the minus strand of NC_133648.1, from coordinate 61,069,609 downwards.
ATTATTTGAATATTCATTCGAGGGCTTATGACTCAGTTTATATTATTTAATGAATATTATTTGAATATTCATTTGAGGATCTATGACTCCGATTATTTGCTGAGATATATTCTTTATTTTATTAAAGAATAAGGTGTAAATAATCAAACTTATTTTCGATTATTCAAATAAAGATAATACTTTCATATAAGTATATCTTTGGTTATTTAATACTCGTTTCAAGTATAAATTTTAATACTTCTACTTCAATTATTTTTATAAAGACTATTCTTTATGGGAATATTATTTAAATAATAATATTCGGTCATTTTCTAAATATTCTGGGGACTGATTTACTTCATTAAATCAGCTTTACTCCATACACTCTTTAAAGTGTTTTCGAGTCTTCAAAATGATTTTTAAAAGTCAGAGTGGATCCCAAAACTCTTTTTTTATATTTAAGATCTTCCTTTTAAGGGGATTTAAATACTCGCTCAAAACCTGGGAAATCCGGCTCTGTGGTGTATTTTATATTCGCAACGAGGTTGCTGTTTTGAGAAAACAATTTGATTACTTGCCCAATGTTCGGGAAGTAAGTCCATTTGATTGAGTCGGCATAAGTGACAGGCCGGGGTACGGTCTATTATTGTGTAAGTGGCTGGGTGGCAGTCCATCAACGCGTGAGGGGCCGGGTAACGGTCTAGCGTGAGGTCCTAATGCGGCCAGGGTGATGACCGGTGAGGAATTCATCCATCTACAGTAGAAAAGGTTACTTATTGGTATCTTTGCCTGATCAGCAAGATATCTGGTTTATGCCAAAATTCTTTTCCTTTCCAAAATTCATTGGATGTTTCAAACTCTGTTCATACTTTACATAACAGAGGTTCCAGGAAATGTTTAAAGAGATATATATATGTGGATATATATATATCGGGACTAAATAAAGTATCTCATAACTTTTTCATTCAAGAATATTTCAAAGATTGAATCTATTCAAGTCTTAACTTGTGGTCTCATCTATGGGATGTTTTTCTTAAAACTTATAATACTTTGAACGGTGGTAGTTCAAGTAGCTTTATAAATGATATAAGTGTGGTGAAGTATTGGTAACTTCATTCCTTGTTTTTACTTATATCTAGTAAGTAATTATCTTGCATATGATAGAGATTCTATTAAGTATCCACTTAGATACTTATACTATTGTTATCACTATGTATATTATCTTGCGAGCTGTAAGGCTCACTCTTGCTTTATTTCTTCATCACACAACAACAGTTAGGAGAGATGGCCAGACTCCAGCAGACCCAGCGCAAGCGCGTGGGAAGCGCCCAGCGTCTTCCCGATGATGTTGTAGCTGCTATAGCTGCAGAGGTAGATCCATTGTAGTTCAGACCATCTACTTTTGAGAATCAAATTATGTATAATTATAACTTGTGGCAGATAATGGCAATTAACTGTAAATTATCAAGTAATCATTTTGGGTTGTAATAATTTTAAATTGTGGATTCAAAGACTTGTACTTATTTCAATTTCATCTCTGAGACTATAACGGGTTGTGGTGTGTGTTAGTATGGGGTCACAGCATGAGGTTATTTATTATTAATTAAGTGAAGTGATATTGTGGAAAGAAAGACCGTGACAACCCGGATCCCCGACCCCGGATCTGGGGGTGTTACAGAAATGGTATCAGAGCTAAGCGTTATAAACCTCAGAGATGATGCGTCGATATAATAACAAACTCACAAAGATAATAAGAACTCTTGCCAAGTTCATGGTCGGACTACTTAAAGTAGTGCTGACAGTTAAAACCCTTACGGGAACCCTTATAAGTATCATGATAGTAACTTAGCTCATTTAATGTGTAGGCACCTGAGATAGAGGACCCTGAGATGTTCGAGCGTGAGCATGATGAGGCATTGTTAGATGTTGAGGATCAGGAGGAGCCTGAGATGGAGGAGGATGAGGAGGACCCCTCAGAGGAGCCTGAGACGGAGGTCATTGCTGTTTCAGATGAGGAGGACCCCTCAGAGGAGTCAGAGACAGAGGTTATTGCTATTCTAGATGAGGAGGACCCGGATGAGGTCCCAGTAGCTGAGGAGCGTGTTGGATCTATGGTAGTGTATGCTGGTATCCCTTTACCCACACTTCCGGTGGTCAGAGCCCCTACCCCTCCACCACTATCTTGGATTCCTGATGATGACAGCTCAGAGACCCATACTTCCGAGCCTAGGCAGACCGAGGAGGCACCCTCAGCGGCTCCGGATTCACCACCTCTTGACCCTGCCCACAGGCAGTCTTCGTTAGCTCATGGATATGTTCAGGATGTATTGAGGACCCGAGTGGCTGTTGCCGAGGGCCGACTAGATGAGGCCAGGAGGGAGTTGGATGCAGAGAGGGCGGGTAGGCGTACCCGAGCTTATGAGACCAGGGCTTCTATACCCCGATCCTTGAGGAGGGAGCTTACGGGGATAGAGCTCACGTCCCGAGCGAGACTCAGATCTCTCCAGTGGGGACAGGCATGGTAGGATCTCCAGGCGGCAGGCCTGACTATATCTTCCGTCGTGCTGATGGAAAGGGTGTGGGAGCTGACCCGCTCCGGGTATGTGATTCAGGATTGATGATGGAATAGTCTAGTTGTCTAGTTAGCCGAGGCCTTAGTAAGAGCCAATTTTCCGGGATAGTTGACTTGTATATAGCATCCCTTTTTCTGACTAGACAGATAGACTCTTGTGTATCACTTTGGGATAGATGACTGTAGCACTGTTGTACTTTTGACCAGATCAAACTATGTATTTCTCGCATTATGTCTATATTTGTTTCCTTTCGGTTCAGTTCCATAGTGACGTGATCACTGTTTTATCATTATTATTACTGCACTTCGTATTAGAACTTTCTTAAAATAATAGAATTGCGATATACGTTCTCCCCATTATAAGAGCCGTGCAAGGCACAATGATGTATATGATTGTGACCTAACGTTGAATTTTCCCAATAATTGTTTTTATTGTTATCAGAATCATGCCGCCAAGAAAGATTGGAACTAGGGCGAACCCTGGGTCTGAGGACCAGGGAAGCCATAATCAGGACAATAGAAACCAAGAACACAGTGAAGAGGAAGATGAGGATTATGTGGAACAGGATGACTCCCTGTATGAAGAGGAAGAGGAAACATATGAGGTTGAGGGATTTGAGATAGAGGCTGAAGAAGGAGAAACCGAGGTTGAGCAACCAGTACCAAACCCAGGCATGGATCCCATGAGCCAGTTCATGCAACTCCTAAGACAGAATTTGGAACGTCAACCCAACCCACCCCCTCAAGGAAGTAACAATGCAGTGGCAAACTCTTTCAGGGCTTTTAAGTCCCTTAAGCCCCCTGAGTTCCACGGATCAGCCGACCCAGTTGAGGCAAGGGCATGGTTAAAGGAAATGGAGAAATCTTTTGAGATTTGAGTATCGATGAGGCACAGAAAACTGTATTTGCTACCTACCTTCTAAAAGGAGAAGCTAACTACTGGTGGGAGGCCAAGAAAAACATGGAGACAGATGCTATTACAACCTGGGAGAGATTTAGTCAGTTGTTTCTGGGAAAGTGTTTCCCGAGGTTTATGGAAAACCAGATGGAGCTCAAGTTCTTGGAGCTAAAGCAGAATAACTTGTCTGTAGCAGAATACGAAGCGAAATTTACTGAGTTATCAAGGTTTGTGCCGGAGTTTGTGAGCACCGAGGAAAAGAAAGCTAGGAGGTTTCAGCAGGGACTGAAACCATGGATTCAGAATAGGGTGGCAATCCTTGAGCTTACGGACTATGCCACTCTGGTGCAAAAGGCAACGATTGTGGAAGTCGGAAGTGAACAGATGCAGAAGGAAAGAGAGAAGAAAGGAATAAAGAGGAAAAGTATGAGCATGGGTGGAGGTTCCGCAGGAAGGAGCTTCCCAACTAGATTTAATCGAGGAGCAGTGTCTCTGCCAGGAAGGAACACTGGGTTTAAGCGACCAATGAGTGAGAGTGTGAGCCAGGGCGGCCAGAAGTCAAGAATGTCCTATTCCAACCAGTCTCGGCCCCCATTGCCAGCCTGTAACATATGTGGAAGGAATCACACTGGGGAGTGTAAAGAAAGGCCAGTAACCTGTTTTAAGTGCGGTCGGGAGGGCCACTATTCAAATAAGTGCCCATCATCAACCCCTGCCGTCGTTCCAACCACCAATTGTCATCAGTGCGGACGCCCAGGTCATTGGAAGAGGGAATGCCCAATGAACAAACCAGCAGCTTCGGGAGCAAGCAGGGCTGCTTCCAATAAGCCACCTACTGCGAGGACTTTCAACATGACAGTCCAGGATGCTATGAAAGATTCAGATGTGATAGCAGGTACCCTTTCTCTAAATTCAGTCAGTGCAAATGTTTTATTTGATTCGGGAGCAACTAAATCTTTTATATCAAAGGACCTTGCGCGTAAGTTAAGACTTAAGGCTGAACCCTTGATAGAACCCTTACAAGTAGAAATAGCCAATCATGAAATTATTCCTGTTAACCAGATTCACCCCGCCTGTGAGATAGACATAGGGGAGCAATCTTTCAGTGTTGATCTGATTCCTTTTAAATTAGGGGAGTTTGATGTGATTTTGGGAATGGACTGGCTATCTAGCAACGATGCTCAGATAGACTGTAAAGGGAAGAAAGTTAAGTTAAATATCCCCGGGAAGAAAGAAGTTATATTTAGAGGAAAGAGGCAGACGCAGAAATTTTTGACTATGGCCCAGGCCAAAAGGATGCTACGAAAAGGAAGTGAGGCTTACCTAGCCTATGTGGTGGACACGCAGAAGGAGGTGCCCAACTTACAAGATATTCCAGTAGTCAACGAATTTGAAGATGTATTCCCACAAGACCTTCCGGGATTACCACCCGATAGAGTGATTGAATTTGCTATTGAGTTGGCCCCAGGGACGGCGCCAGTTTTAAAAGCACCTTACCGGTTAGCCCCGTTAGAAATGAAGGAATTAGCTATCCAATTGCAGGAACTCTTGGATAAGGGTATGATAAGACCCAGTGTGTCTCCGTGGGGAGCACCAGTTTTATTTGTTAAGAAGAAAGATGGGAGCATGAGGCTGTGCATAGACTATCGAGAGTTGAACAAGCTAACTATAAAGAACAGGTACCCATTGCCTAGAATAGACGATCTGTTCGACCAGCTAAAGGATGCTGTTTATTTTTCCAAGATTGACCTGAGAACTGGATATCACCAACTAAAGATTAAACCCGAAGATATTTCCAAGACAGCGTTCCGTACCAGGTATGGGCATTATGAGTTCTTGGTAATGTCCTTTGGATTAACCAACGCCCCAGCGGCTTTCATGGATTTAATGAATAGAGTATTTAAGAAGTACTTGGACAAGTGTGTGATAGTTTTTATCGATGATATTTTGATCTACTCAAGAACTGAGGCAGAACATGCAGAGCATTTGAGGATAGCTCTAGGAATACTCAGAGAGGAGCAGTTATATGCCAAATTCTCGAAGTGTGAATTCTGGCGGAATGAAGTACAGTTTTTAGGACATGTGATCAATAAAGAAGGAGTATTGGTCGACCCCTCCAAGATAGAGGCGGTCTCAAATTGGGAAAGGCCAACCACACCCACAGAGGTAAGGAGTTTCATAGGATTGGCCGGCTACTATCGTAGATTTGTACAGGACTTTGCGAAGATCGCAGCCCCTTTGACACGACTTACTCGTAAGACAGAGAAGTTTGAATGGACGGAGAAATGCGAGAACAGTTTTCAGGAATTAAAGAAAAGGTTGATAACGGCTCCGGTATTGGCATTGCCGGACGGAAAAGGAGATTTTGTGATATATAGTGACGCGTCGCACAAAGGATTAGGATGTGTGCTTATGCAGCACGGTAAAGTTATTGCGTATGCGTCGAGACAACTGAAGGAATACGAGGTTAGATATCCTACTCATGACCTTGAGCTCGCGGCAATAGTATTTGCTTTAAAAATTTGGAGGCACTACTTGTATGGAGAGAAGTGCGAGATTTTCACAGACCATAAGAGCCTCAAGTACATATTTACGCAGAAAGAGCTCAACATGCGCCAGAGGAGATGGTTAGAACTAATCAAGGACTATGATTGTGAGATTCTCTATCATCCAGGGAAAGCCAATGTGGTGGCTGATGCCCTTAGTAGAAAGGAAAGACTCAGAATGATAACGACTTCGGAAGAGTTGATAAGGGATTTTGAGAGAATGGAAATAGAAGTAAAGGTAACCGGAACCGGAACTGAAAAGCTTTTTGAGATCTCAATGCAGCCAGAGTTATTGGAAAAGATCAGATTGTGCCAGGAGAAAATAATGAATGAAGACAGAGAGTCAATGACTGGAGAGGAGATCCATACTGAGAAAGATGATAAAGGGATAATGAGGTACTCCTACCGAATTTGGGTTCCGAATGTTCAAGAACTTAAAGATGAAATTTTGGATGAAAGCCATAGTTCAAGGTATTCCATTCACCTGGGAAGTACCAAGATGTATAGGGATTTGAAGGAATATTACTGGTGGCCCAACATGAAGAGGGACGTAGCAGAATGGGTGAACAAGTGTTTGACTTGCCAAAGAGTAAAGGCAGAGCACCAGAGACCCAGTGGACTTTTCCGACCCCTGGAGATTCCCGAATGGAAATGGGAACAGATAACGATGGATTTTGTTGTAGGCTTGCCAAGGACGAAAGCCAATCACGATGCCATTTGGGTAATTATAGACCGACTGACAAAGTCAGCTCATTTCATTCCTATCAATGAGAGATACACAGTCGATAGACTGGTGGACATTTACCTTAAGGAAATAGTGACGCGACATGGAGTCCCAGCGTCCATTGTCTCAGACCGAGACCCCAGGTTCAACTCCAGATTTTGGAGGAGCTTTCAGGAATGTGCGGGGACCAAGTTAAATATGAGTACCGCGTACCATCCCCAAACGGATGGACAGAGTGAAAGGACCATCCAGACACTAGAGGATATGTTGAGAGTCTGTGCAATAGACCTTAAAGGAAGTTGGGATGATCACTTGCCGTTGATCGAGTTTTCTTATAACAATAGCTTTCATGCTAGCATCGGAATGCCGCCTTATGAGGCCCTGTACGGAAGAAGGTGTCGATCTCCCTTATACTGGGATGAAGTAGGAGAGCGGAAGATGCTCGGACCTGAAGTGGTCCAAAGGACCAAAGATATAGTGGATCTTATCAGAGGGCGACTTGTAGCAGCCCAAGACAGACAAAAGAAATATGCAGACCTAGCCCGAAAGGACAAGGAATATGAAGTAGGGGACTTAGTACTGCTGAAAGTATCCCCTTGGAAGGGATTAATGAGGTTCGGAAAGAAAGGAAAACTAAGCCCAAGATACATTGGACCTTTTGAGATATTAAGACGGATTGGAAAGTTAGCTTACGAGCTAGCCCTACCCCCTAATTTGCAACAAGTTCATAATGTGTTCCATGTGTCAATGCTAAGGAGGTATCATCGGGATGCCAGGCACATAGTGGAGTACGAGCAGGTGGATATGCAGCCAGATCTAACTTACGTGGAGAAGCCAGTAAGGATTATGGATAAGAAGGAGCAGGTGCTTCGGAACAAAGTGATCAAGCTAGTCAGAGTACTATGGCAGAATCATAATGTGGAAGAATCAACTTGGGAACAAGAGAGTACAATGCTAGAAAAGTACCCCCATTTGTTTTCTGTTTGATTCCGGGACGGAATCCTTTTAAGGAGGGGAGACTGTAATAACCCCAAAATTTTTCAACTTTTTGTAACCCTTGTGAATAGTGTTTTAGCTGAATGAGAAAACTTTTCACGCCACACTATGTAGGGGTTCTGTTATGGATATTCTGGGATATTATTAGTACTCTATAAAGTATATAAGTGTATGTAAAGATCGTCAGAATCCAATTCCGAACACTTTGGTTTTTCCCGAAAATCCACAAGATACGGAGAGAATTGAGTATAAGGTAACAGGATAAAAAGGATTTAAATTAAAGGATTATAATAGAGGATCATAAAAAGGAATATAATGTATTGAGAAAGGTTAAGGGAACCTAAGTAATAAGATCCCGGGTATGATCCTTCAAACGATAAACGAGAACGAAAGTTAAGCGAACCGTATAACAGATCAGCGGTCATTAGGCAAACGATTAGGAAGTTAATCAAAGGGATTAGTGGGAATGATGTCATCCAACCAATAGAAAGAGGACAAGGAAGGGAGGATGACATCATGAGGATGACATAAGCATGACATGGGAAGGAAGGAGGTGTGGTAGCTTTGTAACCACACAATTTCAAGGGCAAGAAGGTAATTGACTAAATCAAATACAAAACAAGTCAACCAAGCCAAGTAAAAATCATTTCCATCAAAAATCAAAAGCAACCAAGGCTTGTTCTTGAGAGCTCTCGGCTTTTTAGCATTTTTAAAGGCAAAGAATTTCAAAATCAAAGATCCAAGCTTCCTAAATTGGTAAGATAATTCCCTAATCATCTTCATGCTTAGTTAGGACTATATCATGAGTTTAAGCCATTAATTCTTTCTCAATCTTCTTCATTTAATCAAAGAAGAAGACAATGAATAGTGTTTTCAAGTTTTTAACTTGAACTTTTTCTTGTTTTTCTTGAAGATCCAAGCATTCTTAAGACTTCTCAAAGCTTCTTAAGGCTTCCTAGCTCCACCCACCACTTCAAGGAAGGTATACCATCTCCAAACCCTAGATTCCTATATATTATAAGATGATTTTGATTAGTAGGATGATATTGTAGCTTGTTGTTATGATTTAGAGTTTGGGATTTGGAATGGTAGTGAAATGGAATGGTAATTGTTGTGGTTTTGATTTAAAGGAACTTAAGTATGATTAAAGTTAAGTTTAAGCATAAGTATGAATGATTAAATTGAATTGGTTGGGGTTGTTATGATGTGATAAGGATGGATGTTGGTTGTATGTTGGATTTGAGGTTGGTTTGTGGTTGGTTTTGTATGGTTTAAAATTTGGAAATCGCGTAAACATAGCCGTCGTAACGTCCGATTTTCTTTGGACTGTTTTTGTGCATAGCATTAGGACCCGAGAACCCCCTGCTAGATTATGACCACTGCCATGATTAGATAGCTCATGTTACGAGCTTCGTTTTGATATGTAGTTCGTTCGATTCCGATGCACGGTTTAGGAGAAACGACCGTTTCGGGTAACGGCGTTTCGCGAACGAAACTTTTTCCCTCGCCTTACTTTGAAATGTAGGTTAAAGACCAAAAAGGGTTAATTAATGTATGAAACATTTATGGTAAGTGTGTTAGGCAGTTGGTAAGACATTCGCGAAGGAATCGCTTTAAAACTCGTAAAGGTTAAATTATTAAAAATGGTGGAGCCGAGGGTACCCGAGTGACTTAAGCGAATCGGTGAGCGCAAAACAAGCGTTAGAATCTAAGTTAGTTAAAGTATAGATTTGCAAGTGACTTTGGTTTAATTCCAACTTACTTGTTGTTTATAGGTTATCAGACTCGTCCCGAGCCTTTCTCACCCCCAAGTCGCTCGGGCAAGTATTCTATCCGTTATACTGTTGTTGTGATGTATACACTTGTATATGCATTATCTTGTGATAGATGCATGTTGATTATTTAGCAAATTCTTGCGATATATTGTAGCATGTGATATGGTATATATGCATGCCTGTTTCATATTCTTGAAATATATATCTATTGGTTCAGTTGGTAATACCTATGCTAGAGGATAGCGGTATCTTGCATATACCCTTAGTATAGGGACCCAAAGGTGAAAATATTTTCTAAAACCGGGAGTCGAGGATCCCGAGTAGATTTTGTATATATATGGATATGGATATATATATATATATATTTATATATATATATATGGTCATAGTTTTCAAAACTATTAATCGAATAAGGTTTATTCGATAACTTTAACTTTATTTTATTATTGAATATTATTTCGAATATTATTCGAAGGCGTATGACTCCTTTATATTAAATGAATATTATTTTGAATATTCATTCGAGGACTTATGACTCCTTTTATTTATTTATCTGAATATTATTTGAATATTCATTCGAGGGCTTATGACTCAGTTTATATTATTTAATGAATATTATTTGAATATTCATTTGAGGATCTATGACTCCGATTATTTGCTGAGATATATTCTTTATTTTATTAAAGAATAAGGTGTAAATAATCAAACTTATTTTCGATTATTCAAATAAAGATAATACTTTCATATAAGTATATCTTTGGTTATTTAATACTCGTTTCAATATAAATTTTAATACTTCTACTTCAATTATTTTTATAAAGACTATTCTTTATGGGAATATTATTTAAATAATAATATTCGGTCATTTTCTAAATATTCCGGGGACTGATTTACTTCATTAAATCAGCTTTACTCCAAACACTCTTTAAAGTGTTTTCGAGTCTTCAAAATGATTTTTAAAAGTCAGAGTGGATCCCAAAACTCTTTTTTTATATTTAAGATCTTCCTTTTAAGGGGATTTAAATACTCGCTCAAAACCTGGGGAATCCGGCTCTGTGGTGTATTTTATATTCGCAACGAGGTTGCTGTTTTGAGAAAACAATTTGATTGCTTGCCCAATGTTCGGGAAGTAAGTCCATTTGATTGAGTCGGCATAAGCGACAGGCCGGGGTACGGTCTATTATTGTGTAAGTGGCTGGGTGGCAGTCCATCAACGCGTGAGGGGCCGGGTAACGGTCTAGCGCGAGGTCCTAATGCGGCCAGGGTGATGACCGGTGAGGAATTCATCCATCTACAGTAGAAAAGGTTACTTATTGGTATCTTTGCCTGATCAGCAAGATATCTGGTTTATGCCAAAATTCTTTTCCTTTCCAAAATTCATTGGATGTTTCAAACTCTGTTCATACTTTACATAACAGAGGTTCCAGGAAATGTTTAAAGAGATATATATGTGGATATATATATATCGGGACTAAATAAAGTATCTCATAACTTTTTCATTCAATAATATTTCAAAGATTGAATCTATTCAAGTCTTAACTTGTGGTCTCATCTATGGGATGTTTTTCTTAAAACTTATAATACTTTGAACGGTGGTAGTTCAAGTAGCTTTATAAATGATATAAGTGTGGTGAAGTATTGGTAACTTCATTCCTTGTTTTTACTTATATCTAGTAAGTAATTATCTTGCATATGATAGAGATTCTATTAAGTATCCACTTAGATACTTATACTATTGTTATCACTATGTATATTATCTTGCGAGCTGTAAGGCTCACTCTTGCTTTATTTCTTCATCACACAACAACAGTTAGGAGAGATGGCCAGACTCCAGCAGACCCAGCGCAAGCGCGTGGGAAGCGCCCAGCGTCTTCCCGATGATGTTGTAGCTGCTATAGCTGCAGAGGTAGATCCATTGTAGTTCAGACCATCTACTTTTGAGAATCAAATTATGTATAATTATAACTTGTGGCAGATAATGGCAATTAACTGTAAATTATCAAGTAATCATTTTGGGTTGTAATAATTTTAAATTGTGGATTCAAAGACTTGTACTTATTTCAATTTCATCTCTGAGACTATAACGGGTTGTGGTGTGTGTTAGTATGGGGTCACAGCATGAGGTTATTTATTATTAATTAAGTGAAGTGATATTGTGGAAAGAAAGACCGTGACAACCCGGATCCCCGACCCCGGATCTGGGGGTGTTACAGTAATTACCTGATTACTTGAAGAGCTTGTTTCTGTCTCATCAGACTTGGCCATTAGGGCTAGATTGACATAGCTGACATCTTCATCTTCATCCAGACCATCTGTTGCCCAGTCATTTTCTTGTGTTATGAAAGCCCTTTCCTTTTGTTTGAGCAGCTCAAAGTATTTTTGCTTATAATCCACTGGCTCAAACTTTTTCTTCCTGGAATCTGACTTCCGACACTCACTGCCAAAGTGCCCTGCCAAGCCACATTTGAAACATTTGAATTTTGATTTATCCACCATGTTTTTATTTGGCTTGGCTGCTCCAAAGTTCTTCTTAAACTTGAGCTTGGAAAATCTCTAGGAAAGAAATGCTAGGTGTTCATCAATGTCTTCCATGTCATCTTGGCTCAAAGAATCTTCACTTTCTACTGCAAGCCCCTTGCCCTTGTTCTCACAGACCCTTGAAGTTGATTCAACAGATTCCATCTTCATTTCCTTCTCCTTTTTCAACTCAGCAACTAGTGCAATGGATCCTCCTTTCTTCTTTCCTCTCTCCATCCTTTCATCCTGCTCTATTTCAAGCTCATAGGTTTTCAGGATGCCATACAGTCTCTCCAAAGTAAACTCCTTATAATCTTGTGAGTTTCTTAATGAGACTGTCATTGGTTTCCATTCCCTTGGAAGAGATCTAAAGAATTTCAGATTGGATTCTTTTGTCTGATAGACCCTTCCATGCAACTTTAGAGCATTTAGTAGTTTATGAAACCTACTAAAGATGTCAGTGAGAGACTCACTTTCTTCATTGTGAAAATGCTCATATTGCTGAATCAAGAGCTGCATCTTATTTTCTCTAACTTGCTCAGTGCCATCACAGATTATCTGTATTGTATCCCAAACATCCTTGGCAGTTTTGTAGTTGATAATGTTGTCAAACATATCTATATCAACTCCATTAAATAGAATATTCATGGCCTTTTTATCCTTCCTGACTTGTTCAATGTCAGGATCAGACCATTCATGCCTTGGCTCGGGGACTGATGGCTCGTTTCCTGTTGCTGCTCTCATTGAAACATGAGGGCCTCTTTCTATGCAGTCAACATAGGCCTCATCTTGAGAAAGCAAATGAAGATGCATCTTTACCTTCCAATGATGGTAATTATCTTTATCCAGAAAAGGGATCTTGACTCCAACATCCTTCTTGTTCATCTTGCTGTATTATTTTGATCTTTAAACTCTTTGTAAGTTAAGAGCTTGCTCTGATACCAATTGTTAGTCCCTTAACAATATGACAAGAATTACAGAAGGGGGGGGGGCTTGAATGGAATTCTTGAAACTTTTTCTTGAAATAAAATGTTCTAACTCAAATATAAATATAAGTGTATTGATTAGCACAATGCGGAATTAAAACTTAAGTGAATCAAGACACAAGTAATTAAAAATAAGAGTCTTTAAAAACTTTCTGGTGGATTTGAATGATTCCACCAGAGATATATATTATATATCGAGAGAACCCTGTGTGCAGAAATGCTCACATCTGCTTACAATAATTGAACTTTTAAGTCTACAGAGAAATGCTAAGAATCCTGCTTACAAATGTTTCTCTGCTTTCTTGTTTGGATCGATAGTGTCTTAGTTGCTACTACTTGGTTTATATATATCACCAAGATTACGAAGTAATAAGACAAGATAATAAAACAAAAAATATCTAGTCTATTACAATGCTACTTCATTATTCTATTCCAGCATCTTTGAATATCTTCATAATAGCATGGAAATGGCAATGCTTCTTTGTTCTCGAAAACCTAGTTGAATAGGCTACCACATTCTATTTGCATCCACTCGACGCATGTGACTGTGTTGTCACTGTCAACAGATATTTGAATTCTTTATCCGTCGGGTTCATGATCATCCGTCGAGTTATTGATCATCCGTCGAATTCATTGTAGGTTATCCGTCGGGTAGCAAACTGGCACTTAACTTCATTTCATTTATGCAGAATTACAAGACATCATCTATGTACAATTAATCAACCTATTCTGCATATCTAGTTAAAGTCAACATGACTTTTGAATACTACTTACAGAATCTATACAATGGTGAATGCAGATATGTGCTACAGACTTATTGTTACATAAGCTACTCACTTGAAGGATAATAAGTCATCATCCGTCGGGACTATAATGAGTCATCCGTCGGGACTATAAATCTTATCCGTCGAGTGCTACATTATTTCACTAAGTAAAATCTACTAAGGTGTTTTGTTCATGAAATCATCAAGTACACAACATATACACAATAACATTTTATGACCCATTCTGTAATTTCTCTTTTCATGTTTGTCCACCAAAACTTCTTTCTCAAATATTCTTACATTTTAGTTCTTCCGGGATGGATCGAAAGTCTCGAGTTGTGGGCTTCTTGTAGTATCTCATTTTTTTAGTTCAGTTACTTGAGGAATACAAATTCTTGATGAAAACCTTAATATACCTTGTTCGTCTCTTTTCATACATATTTCCTCTCCTGTTAGTTGGTTATTCTCTTGACTTATCACTTCTTCTTGACATTTCCTTATCTTCTCTATCAATTCTGGCTGAAAGGTCATAGCATGAAAAATCTTTCAATTTCTCCAGACAACTCCCTTGGCAACGTGATCATATTCATTCTTTCATTTCTACTGAGAACGTGGCTACTACATTCGCCTTCCCTAGATGGTAATGTATCAAATAGTCATAGTCATTGATTAGCTCCAACCATCTCCGTTGTCTCATGTTGAGTTCTTTTTGGGTAAATATATACTTCAAGCTCTTATGATCCGTGTAGATTTCCCATTTCTCTCCGTATAAGTAATGTCTCCATATCTTGAGTACGGACACTATGTCGGCTAGTTCCAGATCATGAGTCGAATATTTCAGTTCATGAGGTTTAAGCTGGATGCGTATGCAATCACCTTATTGTGTTGCATTAGCACACAACCTAATCCTTTATGTGAAGCATCATTGTATATCACAAATTCTCCTTGTCATCTGGTAGCACCAACACTGGGGCGGTAACTAATTTTTGCTTTAACTCTTGGAAACTTCCTTCACATTCTGCATTCCATTCAAAGTTGTGATTCTTTCTTATCAGCTTGGTCAGTGGCGTGGCAATCTTTGAGAAATCCTTCACAAATCTTCTGTAGTATCTAGCCAACCTAGAAAACTTCTTACTTCCGTAGGAGTCTTTGGTCTTTCCCAACTCATAATTGCTTCAATCTTTGCAGGGTCCACTCTAATTCCTTCACTTCCGATTATATGTCCCAAATATTGAACTTCTCGCAACCAAAAATCGCACTTTGAAATTTTAGCGTACAACTTCTCTTATCTAAAAATTTCCAACACTATCCATAAATGTTGCTCATGTTCTTCTTTCGACTTCGAATATATCAGAATGTCATCAATGAATAACACGACGAACTTGTCCAAATATTTCTTGAAAACTCTATTCATTAGATCCATGAAAGCTACAGGGATGTTCGTTAACCCAATTGGCATCACTAAAAACTCGTAATATCCGTATCTTGTCCTGAATGCCGTCTTCGGGATATCCTCTGGTTTGATCCTCAACTGATGGTATCCTGACCTCAAATTAATCTTGGAGAAACACTTAGCTCCTTTTAATTGTTCGAATAGATCATCTATCCTTGGTAACGGATATCTGTTCTTAATCATCAACTTGTTCAGCTCCTGATAATCTATACAGAGTCTCATACTTCTGTCCTTCTTTACAAACAGAATTGGCGCTCCCCATGGTGACGTAATTGGCCTTATGACTCCTTTGTCCAAAAGTTATAGTAACTGACTCTCTAACTCCTTCATATTTGCTGGTGCCATTCTGTATGGTGCCTTTGAAACAGGTTCGGCTCCTAGAGCAAGGTTAATCTTAAACTTAATTTATCAGTCTGGCGGTAGTCCTGGTAGTTCTTCTGGAAATACATCTGGAAACTCTTTCACCGCCGGAATCTACTCTATACTAGGAACTTCCTTTTCCGTATTCACTACATAAGCTAGGAATGCCTCACAACCCTTCCTAAGTAACTTGTTAGCCTGAACAGCTGAAAGAAACATTTATCCTTGTTTTTGTCCTTTAAACATCACTTTCTTCCCATTCCTTGTCCTTAAATAAACTATCTTAGATATACAAGCTATCTGAGCATTATTTTTCCCTAACCAATCCATCTCTAAGATTATGTCAAACTCTCCTAGCTTGAAGAGTATCAAGTCAACTGGGAACTTGTGCCCAGAGATACCAATCTCACACTCTGGGCAGAATTGACTCACGGGTACCTTTTCTTGGTCAACAATTACTATGTTCATTACTTCACTCATACTCTTCTTATCACAATTTAATCTACCAGCAAAAGTTTCTGATATAAAATATCTTGTTGCTCCTGAATGAATTAATACTTTAGCTTTAACATTGTTCACAGAAAGCTTACCTGCTATCACCTCTGAATTCTGGAGAACGTCCTTCATTTTCAAATTAAAAGTTCTTGCTGATGCTTGTGGAACTGGTTCTGATGGTGGAGGTAAGGCTAATACCTCAGCTGGTATAGTCGAACTGGTCGTTGCTACGTTCATCATACTCCTGATTGGTCCTGCCGATTTGCATTCTCTAGCCATGTGTCCTGGCTTCCCACACTTGAAACACGTAACTCCCGTCTTCTGAGCTTTATATTCATTTGCCAAGTGCCCCTTCTGATTGCATCGATAACATGTCATGTTAATCTTGTTACAAATTCCCACATGCTTCTTACCACAATGCTTGCATTTAACTCTTGGCTTCCTGTTCTCACTTGCCTGTCCTTGATTTTGCTGATAGCTCCCTCTATTATCTTGCCTCTTATTCGCTTCTCCTTTCTTCTGTGCATTTCATCTTTTCTGGAATCCAATTCTCTTCATATTCTTATTTGACTGACTCCCTGATTCTGACCTTTCCCCTTGATGAAACACTTTCCTCTTCTTGTTATCTCTTTCCTTCCTGGATTGTACTCCGTTAATTTCAATCAAGGCCACTTTCTGAACTACTCCTGCATATGTATCAATCTCAAACATTGATATCCCATCTCAGGTCCAATATTCAAGCCCTTATTGGAACCTTTGAGCCTTCTCTTCTTCGATACCCACATACTTAGTCACAAACCTCGATAATTCCGTAAACTTCTTTTCATATTCCAAGACTGTTATATTCCCTTGCTTCAAATCTAAGAGCTCACTTCCATTTTCTTTTGTACATACTTGGGATAATACTTCTCTAAAAATAGTTCCTTAAATATTTCCCAAGTAACTGGTTGAACCTCTTCTAAAGCTTTCACTGAATCCCACCAATAAATTACTTCCCTTTTCAGAAAATATATGGCATATATAGTCTTATGATCCTCCCCTAATCGAACCAACTCGAAAGATCTCTCCATTTATCTTATCCAAGTGTTGGATACAACTGGATCAGTGGTATCATGAAAAGATGGAGGGTTCACATTCTTAAAAGCTTTAAAAGTCACAACTGGTTGAGGTGGTACTAGTGGGTCTGGTTGATGTTGGCATTGATCATGATTTTATGGGTTTTGAAATCGTTGTTGTTGGAATTGTTGTTGAAGAGTTTGTTGTTGTTGAGCAATTGCATTGGTTCGTTGTTTCAGGGTTTCCAATATTCAAAGGATATTGGGGTCGGTTGCAGTAGAAATATTGGTTTGCCTCGTCTTTTTAGGTGGCATGATTCTGAAATGAAAGGTTTAACAAAACAGTTACAAATATGGAAATTATCTCAAGGTCAAGGTGTTACGAAGTTAAGGTGATCACATGCATTCAGGTTTTTTATTATTAGCAATAAAGGTGATGTACAATTCTTGATATAGAAACAAAAGCAAAACTGAAACGAAATGATAGTGCATTAATCATTGAGACAAGGTTTAACTTAGTACACAACTAAATAAGGTTCGAATTTAAAGGTCAACAACATCATAGTTCTGAAAGGAAATAAGGAAACTACATAGTTCAAGAGATACAACAACATAAATGATAGCCAACTGGAAAGAAAATAGGAAATATGGCTCCTAATTCGTCCTAACGGTCATCGTCTCCTCGTTATCAGCTCGAGCTATCAGGATCTCTTCCCACTGCTCCCCCTGAAGAATCTTCACAATGCCCTGAAGTTCATCTGCTACCATCTGGATGGTGTATTGGCTGTTGCGGTCACAGTGTACTGGCATCTCCCCGAGCTTAGTGTTAACAAACTGCGTCAAGGACTCGAGTCTCGCAATCAAATGTGCCTTAGGTTCCTCTCTAAGTCGAGTATCATCCTGAAAATCTATATCTGATTGCTCCATAAGTCGGTCATTCTTCCCTTGGAGCCTATCGAACTGAAGCCTCAAGTCAGCGTACACGTAAAAAGCAATAGTGTCGGATGGCGACGAGGACGAGGATGAATGATGCATTCGTCCTACAATATATTATATATATACGAAGGGAATATTAGCGACTTACTCGAATAATATCTATTTACACTCTCGTATTTCCTATATATATATAATAACCTATGTGGAATGTTCAGGGACTCTAAACCTGAGCTCTGATACCAAGACCTGTCATAGCCCGAAAGTAAAACTAATAAATAACAACTGATAAATATAAAGTCATTACAAACGGCTGTTTACACCAAAATCCAAGATCGAAAAAGATTTAGTATTTGAACAGTCCAACACTAACAACTACTACAACTTTTACATAACTACCGGTCCTTACACAAACGCCAACTATACTACCTGAGCTCTCACATAAGCCTCAGCATCTCCACCAGTAAACTTACGAGTAGTCTGCTTGAATCTAACCATACTTGCTAGCTGTAATAACATGGATAAATAGTAAGAAGTGAGTCAAATACTCAGGAAGATTTATCATGAGACAGAAATTAATAGTATAGCAATTCATAATTCGAAATTGGGGTGGATGGCATCATTATTTAAGTCAAAACATTTTTAACCAAATCATTACTCAAAATCATGTTATGACACTATGGATTACAGCCAGTGATCAACCGTGAAGTAATCCCGAACCTCACGGGGTTCTAACAAATTTTAGTTGGGATCTCTAGGAAACTTTTATGCCTAATATAATAAGTGTGAAAGGGACTTGCATCTTAGTACAATCCACCAATCTCAAGAAAACATTCTTTTGTTTGAAAAGCAATAATCTTTTATAAAACTGATGCTAGTGATAAATTACAAGGATTTTAAACAATGGAGTTTAAATTATCAATCAAGGATTGGAGTTATGGAATTCTTATCAGAAATGAATTAACTTCTCACTAGCAGGGTCATCAAAGATGAATATCAATGGTTTATCAACTAAGTAAGAAAGTATTGAAAAAGAATCATAACAATGATCAACAAGATAGGGATCCCAAATTTTAAGGGTAATACATGACATATATCTAGTTATAAAGTTTGGGTATGATAATAAAGAGTAATAAAGAAATATAAAGTTGGATTATTGATATCTCAAGGTATCAGGGGTATAGGGATATAGTATTAAATAAATAGGGTTTATGATCATCGAAATTGAAATATTGGAGCTTACAAAGGTATTTTGGTATGGTACAAGCAATCGAAGTATATCAATTATAGGTATTAAGTCAAGTTGTGGCAAGACGTAGATAATCGAATGATCTTTATTAGTGCATAATGAACTTGGAACAATTACGATAATCACAGGCATGGTATAACATTTGTAACAACTCAATTTAAGATTAAGGTACTTGCATAAAAATAGATTTGACAAGGGAGAGACACTTGCAATATATCTTAAGAAAAGTTCAGAATAAACTTGCAACATATCACAAGAAGTTTGAATGACACTTTCCTTAAAGAAGGCTTTATCTAGAACTCGACTTGGCTTAGGAGCAACTGGGAGCACTACTCGACCTTGACGGAAAGCTTCCTATCTTGACTTGATCCTACACAATAATAATAACTCTCATTATAAAAGACTCTTATAAGAACAATCGACGCTTATGCTAATGCACAATTCGACTCCAAGTAGCATTTAGTGTCCTATTTCATATAAGACCTCAAATCAACATACATTACTATATATCATCATTATTACACCTTGGAGCACATAATCACAGTTAAGTATATGTAATTTATTAACTAGACTTGGTACATCATTGGGCATTTGAATGATCTCACTCATCTAATCTCCACCAATTGACTAGCATATTGTAACTTTACTAGTCTAAAAACCCGAAGTGCCTAAGCTAGGTAATCTCATTTCTCTTGACCATACCTATGGAATTACCTTCTACTGACTTTTATCTACTTGTAAACACTAAGGCCTACCTAGGCCTCGCTCAAAGAGTTCACAAAACTGAACGCTAAGTCATAGTGTTTTCATTTGCATTCCCTTGGTGACACATTGTGTGATTTAGGGTATTTGACACCCTTCCACTCTAGGTCTTCCTCTCAAACTATCCTACTGGATTCTTAAGACCTAAAGCTAACTTATGCACTTTGAATGACACCAAGGTCTAACCTAGGTCTCCCTGGGCCTATCCTTAAAGTTGACACAAATCTGTTTGGTGCCTTAAAAACTACCCTGTTTTTTACTTACTTTTAACCATTGATTTTAACTATAAACCAACATATTTCGACTTGAAAACCTTCTCTAGACTTCCTAGTATCAGTACTGATCAAGGCCTAATGAGAGCCTACACATAACATCACTTTATGACCTCCAAACTACACCAAACCTTAACTGTCCCCTGTTTTTGCAGATTTGGCGTTTCCGCTTGTGCACCTCACTAAATGGTAGGTTTTCTTAAATCTATTGCCCTTGGACCCAAAAATACATCATGTCCCAACTCTCTGTAGCTCGGGCCTACCAAGGCCTAAGAAATTCCCATTCAAAACTTACCTACAACTAGTGTGCAAATATGGAAAATCAAAGTGTCTACTCTGAACCCTTCCACGTTGTTGTGTATATGTTGTGTGCTTGATGATTTCATGAACAAAACACCTTGGTAGATTTTACTTAGTGAAAATGTAGCACTCGACGGATAAGGATTATAGTCCCGACGGATGACTCATTTTAGTCCCGACGGATGATGACTTATTATCCATCGAGTGAGTAGCTTATGTAACAATAAGTCTGTAGCACATTTCTGCATACACATTGTTTAGAATCTGTAGTAGTACTTAAGTCATGTTGACTTTAACTAGATATGCAGAATAGGTTGATTAATTGTACATAGTTGATGTCTTGTAATTCTGCATAAATGAAATGGAGTCAAGTGCCTGATTGCTACCCGACGGATAAACAACAATGAATTCGACGGATGATCAACAACCAGACGGATGATCAATAACTCGACGGATGATCATAAACCCGACGGATAAAGAATTCAAATATCTGTTGACAGTGACAACACAGTCACATGCGTCGAGTGTATGCAAATGGAATGTGGTAGCCTATTCAACTGGGTTTTCGAGAACAAAGAAGCATTGCCATTTCCATGCTATTATGAAGATATTCAAAGATGCTGGAATAGAGTAATGAAGTAACATTGTATTAGACTTGATAGTTCTTGTTTTATTATCCTGTCTTATTACTTTGTAATCTTGGTGATATATAAACCAAGAAGCAGCAATAATATAGCAACTAACTAAGAAACTAAGCAACCAAGAGAGAAATATTTGTAAGCTGTATTCTTAGCATTTCTCTCGTTCTTAGTTGTTATCATTTTTGTAAGCAGCTGTAAGCTTTTTGCACACAAAGTTCTCTCGATATATATTATATATCTCTGGTGGAATCATTCAAATCCACCAGAAAGTTTTTAAAGACTCTTGTTTTTAATTACTTGTGTTTTGATTCATTTGAAGTAACTATTCCGCATTCTGCTAATCAATTAACACTTATATATATATTTGAGTTACAACATTTTTATTCAAGAAAAAGTTTCAAGAATTCCATTCAACCCCCCTTCTGTAATTCTTGTTATATTGTTAAGGGACTAACAATTGGTATCAGAGCAAGCTCTTGAAGATCAAAGAGTTTAAAGATCAAAACAATACAGCAAGATGAACAAGAAGGATGTTGGAGTCAAGATTCCTTTTCTGGATAAAATTAATTACCATCATTAGAAGGTAAAGATGCATCTTTATTTGCTTTCTCAAGATGAGGCCTATGTGGACTGCATAGAAAGAGGCCCTCATGTCAAATGAGAGCTGCAACCGGAAATGAGCCATCTGTCCCCAAGCCAAGGCATGAATGGTCTGACCCTGATATTGAACAAGTCAGGAAGGATAAGAAGGCCATGAATATCTTGTTTAATGGAGTTGATGGTGATACATTTGCAACATTATCAACTGTAAAACTACCAAGGATGTTTGGGATACAATACAGATCATCTGTGATGGCACTGAGCAAGTTAGAGAAAACAAGATGCAGCTACTGATTCAGCAATATGAGCATTTTCATAATGAAGAAAGTGAGTCTCTCACTGACACTTTTAGTAGGTTTCAAAAACTGCTAAATGCTCTAAAGTTGCATGGAATGGTCTATCAGACAAAAGACTCTAATCTGAAATTCCTTAGATCTCTTCCAAAAGAATGGAAACCAATGATAGTCTCAATAAGAAACTCACAAGATTATAAGGAGTTTACTTTGGAGAGACTGTATGGCATCCTGAAAACTTATGAGCTTGAAATATAGCAAGATGAGAGGATGGAGAGAGGAAACAAGAAAGGAGGGTCCATTGCACTAGTTGCTGAGTTAGAGAAAGAGAAGGAGATGAAGATGGAAGCTGTTGAGTCAACTTCAAGGGTCTGTGAAAGCAAGGGCAAGGGGCTTGCAGTAGAAAGTGAAGATTTTTGAGCTAAGATGACATGGAAGACATTGATGAACATTTAGCATTTCTTTCCAGAAGATTTGCCAAGCTCAAGTTCAAAAAGAACTTTGGAGCAACCAAGCCAAATAGAAACATGGTGGATAAATCTAAATTCAAGTGTTTCAAATGTGGCTTGGCAGGGCACTTTGCCAGTGAGTGTAGAAAGTCAGATTCCAGTAAGAAAAGGTTTGAGCCTGTGGATTATAAACAAAAATACTTTGAGCTGCTCAAACAAAAGGAAAGGGATTTTATTACACAAGAAAATGACTGGGCAGCAGATGGTCTAGATGAAGATGAAGATGTCAGCTATGTCAATCTAGCCCTAATGGCCAAGTCTGATAAAACAGAAACAAGTTCTTCAAGTAATCAGGTAATTACTACAAACTTTGCACATTTATCTAAAGATGAGTGTAATGATGCTAAAAATGACATGTCTATAGAGTTATATCATTTGCGTGTTACACTTAAGTCTCTTACTAAATAAAATGCTACAATCAAAGAAAACAATCTATTTTTAAGTGAGGGAAATAATTTTCTAGAGTCTCAGTTCATTAATTTTGAAAAATTGAGAATTGAGTGTAAGATTGCCAAGGAGGAATTAACTGAGTCCTTGAAGAAAGAAGAAATTTTGAAGAAGCAGCTCGAGCGTGAACATGAGGTGATTAAGGCATGGAAAACATCTAAAGATGTCCATGCTCAAATCACCAAAGTTCAAGGAATCGAGTCCTTCTGTGATGCAGCCTGGAAAAAGAACAAGGAGAAACTAGAACCAAATTTGGTGGATGGAGTGCTAACAGATGTAGACTCGACGGATGATGAGGATCATCCGTCGGATAACAAAAAGGGTTATCCGTCGAATGATGAAAATCCTCATCCGTCGGCTGTAAGCAAGCCAATCAGTAAAGCCAAACTTGTTAAGCTGAATGAAACGTATGGATCTGTTTCCAAGAACTTTGTTTCAGGAGAATCGAGTCAAGTTAAGAAAGGGAAAAAGGCTAATGTTGGTCACATGACTGTCAAATAGTTAAGTGACAGACTTGAAAAGATTAATGTGAAAACAGAGGTTAAAAAGAAAAATAATAAAATGGTAAAGTAGGGATTAACAAACACAATAACTACACACCTGATAAATATGCTCCTAGAAAAATCTGTGTCAAGTGTGGTAGTGTAAACATTTGTCTGTTAATTGCAAATCTTCCATGCCTACTTCCATATCTGTGCCACCTCACTTTACTAACATGAATGCCATGCCTCCCATGCCTATGAATGCTATGTCTACACATAATTTGAATGCACAGTTTGCTAACATGCCATTTGCACCTAATCCTTATTATGCTGCATTTAGTATGCCACAAATGCCATTTAGCATGCCTTTCTGGAATAACATGTTCACTAATAGCATGCCATTCCCTGTTGATTATAATATGCATGATAAGTCTGTTGCAATGAATAATTTCAAAGGCCCAACTCAAATGACCAAGGATGAATCTGATATCCCCAAGTCAAATGAGATAAAGCCTAAGAAACAGAAAAAGAAAGCTAACAAGGCAGGACCTAAGGAAACTTGGGTACCAAAATTAACTTGATTTGATTTTGATGTGTGCAGGGAAATAGAAAGAATCTTTGGTACTTGGATAGTGGTTGTTCAAGACACATGACTGGTGATTCTACCTTGCTCACAGAGTTCAAGGAGAGTGCTGGCCCAAGTATTACTTTTGGAGATGACAGCAAGGGTTATACTGTGGGATATGGCTTGATTTCAAAGGACAATGTCATTATTGAGGAAGTTGCCTTAGTGGATGGTCTCAAACACAACTTGTTGAGTATCAGCCAGCTTTGTGATAAAGGCAACTCAGTAACCTTCAACTCAGAAGCCTGTGTTGTGACTAACAAAAGAAGCAACAAAGTGGTTCTCACTGGTGTGAGAAAAGGAAATGTGTACCTAGCTGATTTCAACTCATCTAATGCAGAATCAGTTACTTGTCTTCTCAGTAAAGCAAGTCAGGATGAAAGTTGTCTATGGCACAAGAACCTATCTCATTTAAACTTCAAGACCATGAATGAGCTAGTAAAGAAAGAACTGGTTAGAGGCATTCCTCTAGTGGAGTTTTCTAAGGATGGACTGTGTGATGCCTGTCAAAAAGGGAAACAGATTAAAGCATCATTCAGGAAGAAACTTGATTCAACAATTGAAGAACCTTTGCAACTGCTACACATGGATTTATTTGGACCAGTCAATGTGTTGTCCATCTCAAGGAAAAGATTTTGCCTAGTAATTGTAGATGATTTCTCAAAGTTCTCTTGGATATATTTCCTAAAGTCTAAAGATGAGGCTAGTGAAATCATCATCAATCACATAAGGCAAGTCAATAATCATCCTGATTTCAAGGTTAGAAGAATCAGGAGTGACAATGGAACTGAGTTCAAGAATTCAGTCATGAGAGCATTCTGTGAGGAAAATGGGATTTTGCATGAGTTTTTAGCACCAAGAACTCCACAACAGAATGGAGTAGTGGAAAGGAAGAACAGATCACTTATTGAAGCTGCAAGGACAATGCTTGAAGAATCTAAACTGCCAACATATTTCTGGGTTGAAGCTGTAAATACTGCATGCTACACTCAGAACATTTCCCTGGTTAATCAAGCAAGATGCATGACTCCCTATCAATTGTTCAAGAACAAGAAGCCAACTCTAAATTTTCTTCATGTCTTTGGTTGTAAATGTTATATTCTGAGAAATCAAACTGATCAAAATGAGAAGTTTGATGCTAAAGCAGATGAAGGAATTTTTGTTAGATATGCTGTTGGTAAAGCATATAGAGTCTACAATCTAAGAACCATCATTGTTGTATAATCAATACATGTTGTGTTTGATGATAAAAATATTGAAGGACTTCAAGATGGAGATTACCATGAGAGCCTCAAATTTGACAATATGGAGATCAAGATACATGTTAGTGATGACAGTGATGATGAAAGTGATCAAGAAACAGTATCAAAGGATAATACAGAAAAATCTACTACCAATGAAGCACAAAACTCAACATCTGTCGAGTTGCATAATGCTTCATCCGTCGGGAGACAATCTGCATTATCCGTCGGGAGACAACCAGCTTCATCCGTCGGTACTCAAAATTCACCATCCGTCGGGTTATCAAAAGGAGCAGGGAGTCAAGATAGATCACCTATAGAAAGTTCCCCTTTCTCAAATCAAATATCCACAAACTCAGGGAGAGTTTCTAACAATCAAGACTCAATCACACATCAAGACAACACTGAGGCCTCTTCATCCAGAGCTAATCTACCTCAACAAAGAAAATGGACAAAAGATCACCCCTTTGAGCTCATAATTGGTGATGTTTCTTCTAGAGTTCAAACCAGGAGAGCAACTCAAGAAGAATGTCTATACAACAGCTTTCTTTCCAAGGAAGAACCAAAGAAGGTAGAAGAAGATTTGTTGGATCCTGATTAGATTTTAGCTATGTAGGAGGAGCTAAACCAATTTGAAAGGAATAATGTATGGAAGCTGGTGCCCAAGCCTAAAGGAAAGAATCCAATACACACCAAATGGGTATTCAGAAACAAGATGGATGAAAATGGCATAGTAGTCAGGAACAAAGCTAGATTGGTTGCTAAGGGCTATTGTTAACAAGAAGGAATAGATTTTGATGAAACATTTACTCCTGTTGCAAGATTTGAAGCCATCAGAATCTTCTTAGCCTATGCAGCCCATGCCAATTTCAAGGTCTATCAAATGGATGTCAAAAGTGCCTCTCTGAATGGAGATTTGGAGGAGGAAGTCTATGTTAGTCAACCTCCTGGTTTTGAAGATCCAAATTTTCCAGAACATGTCTATTATCTTTTGAAAGCACTTTATGGATTGAAGCAAGCACCTAGAGCCTGGTATGACACTTTATCAAAGTTCAGGTATGATACTTTATCAAAGTTCCTTTTGGAAAATCATTTCACAAGAGGTACTGTAGATAAAACTTTATTCTTTAGAAATGTTAATGGCTCTAGTATACTTGTTCAAATTTATGTAGATGATATTATTTTTGGCTCTACAGATGAGAAACTTTGCAAAAAGTTTGCCAAATTGATGCAAAGTAAGTATGAAATGAGTATGATGGAGAACTAACTTACTTTCTTGGTTTGCAAGTTAAGCAAGTTAGTGATGGAATATTCATTAGTCAAACTAAATATATTTTTGATCTTTTAAAGAAGTTTGATATAATGGATTGCACATCTGCAAAAACTCTCATGGCTACTGCAACTAAGCTTGAATTAAACACTACTGAAAAGTCTGTGGATATTTCAAGTTATAGGGGCATGGTTGGCTCACTTCTGTACTTAACAGCTAGTAGGCTAGATAAAATGTTTGCTACATGTTTATGTGCTAGATTTCAGGCTGATCCTAGAGAATCTCACTTAATAGCTATTAAGAGAATTTTCAGATATCTCAAAGGAACACCAAAACTTGGCATTTCGTACCCTAGAGATTCTGGTTTTGATCTAACTGGTTATTCAGATGCAGATTATGCAGGTTGTAGAATTGATAGAAAAAGTACAACAGGAACCTGTCAATTTCCAGGAAACAAGCTTGTGTCCTGGTTCAGTAAAAAGCAAAATTCAGTTTCTACTTCTACAACTGAAGCTGAATATATTGCTGCTGGCAGTTGCTGTGCACAGATTTTATGGATGAAAAATCAATTGCTAGACTATGGCTTGCAAGTTGAGAGGATTCCTATTTTCTGCGATAACACAAGTGCAATTGCCATCACTGAAAATCCAGTACAACATTCAAGGACTAAGCACATAGATATCAAGTACCACTTCATAAGGGAACATGTAATGAATGGTACTATGGAACTACACTTTCTTCCAAGTGGGAAGCAGCTTGCAGATATCTTTACCAAGCCACTGGATGAATCCACCTTTTTAAGGTTGGTAAGTGAGTTAGGTATGCTTAATTATTCTTAAATCTATATGAGTTAATTTGCAAGTTAATATGTAGCCAGAAATTTAATTGATTTTTCAGTCTTGGATGAAATTTTGGCTAAGTCAAAATTTACATCTCGACGGATGATCCTTATCCATCGAGTTTGATCATCCGTCGGTATACTATTTGCTAATAAAAATCAATTATTTTTCTAGAATATCTTATGACTCGACGGATATCAGTCTATCCTCATCCGTTGAATTGTCTTAATCTCAGCCGTTAATTCCCTGAACATTATCCATCGAGTATACTTACAGTTTGTAAGCATAACACGACGGATAATGGGTGGATTTTTTACAGTTTATTTTTAAGTGGCTATTTTAGGAAATTTTTATTGGTTACTTTATTGGTTACTTTATTATTTTTAGCAGTTATTCTTTGAGATAGTATAAAAGCTTATTTCATTTCAACTGCTTTTCTTTTATCATTCTCAAATCAACTGCTCAAATTTCTTTCTCTTTCAAAGCACTTACTATTTCTCTTCAATCTCTCATTCTCTAACAATGGAGCCCATTATCAAGATTATGTCTCAAACTGGGTTCATTTATGAGAAGAACAATTTCACTGCATTAGTAAATAAGGGTATTCAACAATCTGGTGACTATCACAAGATGATGGACTTTGTGAAGAATTGTAAGCTTAGCTATGCCATGCTGGAATCTCCCACAATCTTTTGCGAAGTTGTTGAAGAGATGTGGACCACTGCTACATACAACTCAACAGATAAGACCATCACTCTAACGATTAAAGGTAAAGAAATCTGTATCAATAGTGATGTTATAAAAGCATGTTTCAAGATTCCTGATAACACTGTGACCTCACCACACACTGACACTGATATAATCAATATGCTTAATTCCATGAACTATGCTCTTTCTACTTCTAAGTTAAGTGATATTAGGAGATTGGGTCTTAGGAAGGAATGGAGTTTTATGTGTGATGTAGTGATAAAGGTCTTTTCAGGAAAAGTCAGTAATTTTGATTCAGTTAATATCTCCATGCCTAACATGCTCTATATGCTAGTTACAGATAAATTCTATAATTTCAGTGACCATGTTTTGTTTGAGTTAGGTTTTAAACTAGGAGAGTTAAATAAGAGAGGTAAAAATGCGTATTATGCTAGATTCTTTATGATGTTAGCTAACCATCTCTCTGAGGGTATTGTGCTTGAGAACCCTAACAACAAATTAGATTGTTGGGTTCAAGAGAGAAGGCGCATTGCAGATTTGAACAGGGCCAATCATCACAAGGAGGTGCCATTATTCTATTTCCCTGTAATGGAAGTACCTCAGGTAAGTGAGGTAAGTTCATCTATTCCTACCACTATTCCAACCTCACTAATTTCTTTGAGTTCTAGTATGGCTATGGCAACTGTGTCAATGACCCAACAGTTTCCTACCCAAGCTACCAAACCTGCAAATATTTCAAAATCCAAATCAAATAAAGCCCCCTCTGGTATCTCTCAAAAGATGCCAGTTGCAAAATCCACCAAAACTAAAGAAGGAGTGTGCAGGTGGGTAAGACAGGTGAGGGAAGGAGTGGATATAAAAGAAACCCTAAGGATGAGGATGGAAAGTTGAGTGGTTCCCAACCTAGCCACACTGCAGTTTCCCAACAAACTGCAGTGCTTAAAAAGGATATAAGCTCATTTCTAGCTGCATCCTCCCAAAACGGTGTAGTTATTGAACAAAGCTCTCAACCAAGAGCACAGGCCAAGAGGGTTAGGGACACAAGTTCACCCCAAACTTATGCCAGAAAGAAGAAATCTAAAACCCTTGGGGATGCACAGGATACACACACTGTGCAAACTGGTGCTAAAGATATAGTCACTGCACCTTCACAAATTCAGTTTGATGTGGCTCCAATAAATGTGGAGTCACAGCCAAAATCTCTAGTAATAGAAGCACCTCAAACACCAAACTCACCCACAAACTCACTGGATGTGGATATGATAAACACATCAATTCCTGATTCCCCTTCTTTAACTTTGTTGGGGAAGCCAAAATCTAGTGCAAGTGAGCATCATCTTTTAGATGATTTGTTGGCTCACTTGCCCATTCTTTCAGGAACTGTTGAATTATCTATACCCAAAATATCTTCAATCAGCACAGAGTCCACAATAGTTTCCATTCCTAGTTCATTCATTTCTACTCTCTCGATGGATATTGCTCATCCGTCGAGTAGTGATTGTATCCCGATGGATAAGCTTAACAGCAGTTATCCGTCGGATAGCAAAACCACTCACCCGATGGATATCACTCATCCGTCGAGTATCTCTGCACAGCTTCAAACTTCATTTATTTGAAGTGCAAAAGAATTAGTGGTTGTACAGTCACTATTAGGATTGAGAGAGAAGAGTGTTTTGAGTGAGAGTCTGGGTTGCTCCCAGGAAAAAGGAGAGAAAATGAGTGAAATTATGCAATCCATTTCTTCAGGATTGGCAATAGAAAGTGAGAGGAGTCCCACCTTAGATGGTGAAGGTGAGGGTATGAGGGTGGGGAGCCAGGGTGAGACCCTGATGCAACAAAAGAGAGAAAACGAGAGAAATGCAGGTACCGGAGCTATAAGGATGGATGTCATTGCTAGTGAGTTAATGAATGTCCAGGATGCAGATAGGGAGAGACTATCTTAGCAACCTAAAGCTGTTATAGATTCCACCTCCCTTGATGCCGAGGCATTTACTCACCCTGTTCCTGCTTATCAACTTCTCGCTGAATAGGGCAATGACAATGCAGAAAAGATGCTCAATCTGGTGCATACCATACAGTCTATGATAAGAGCTAAGGATGCCATCACAACTTTGCCCTCTACAACTGGTGATGTGGATTATGAGACTGGTGGCTCAGCTGATTTCTTTGGTGATGAAAGTGGGGATAGTAAAGATGAAGCAATGGACATAGGGGGAGAAGTAGGTTCCAGTTCAAGATTAGGTATGCCATCATGGGCATTTTCAAAGCACTATGATGAGCTCTACTTCAAGACAACCCTGATCCAACTAATTAGTCAGACAAATACTGCTCTTCAAACCACTTCAAATGCCAGCACCAAGAAGCTCCTTCAGGCACATCTAGCCTCTCTGCAACTTCAACAAATTCAAGGCTTCCAACATGCTAGGGATGTAAACACCATCAAGGGTGATATTGAGGAGATGAAGAAGGCCATTTCAGACAAAATGGACTCTAAGCTTCCAGAAGCTACAATGCTTGACATCAAGAGGCAATTAAGGAAAAATTATGATCTTGTAACCAAGATAGATGCATTGGATACAAGAATGTCAACCATGGAAGCATCTTTAACAGCCATTCATCTTCATCAAGCCCAACAGACAGATTTACTTCAAAAACTGGTGGATGCTCAAACCCCCTCCTCTGCTCAACTTGATGATAACAAAAAGGGGAAGAAATGACCAAGTAAGGGGGAGAAGCTTCAAATTCAAATCAGTAAAGTGTTTGTGCCTTCAATTACTATCTCAAAGCCACCAGTTACAAACAATATAGATCTGATAAATGCAACAACATCCAACTTTAGAGCAGCTGAAAAGAAGAAGTTGAGTCCACACAACTGGGAGAAGATTGATGAGGATATACAAAGGAAGTTTGAACTAGTCAAGAAGCTAGTGAAGTCAGTCATCCATCACTCTCAAGTCAAGCAAATTTCTGTGAATGAGATGAGCATGGACTATCTGGAAAGGGGACAGTCATCCTGCATCAAATCTCCAAAGGCTGAAATAATTCTGAAACTAAGGGTAAATTATCCAAAATTATCATTGAAGAACCCTTTGGATACTGTGTATGAGACACCTAAGCCTGATGAAAAGAAGCTTCTGTCAAGGTCAATTGCCTTCTACAAAGATCCAGCTGATTCAGCTTCCAAAAAGAGAATTACTAAAATTTTCAGGAATGGGAAAAAAAATTGTGTGGTGGCTAGACATCCTCAATTTGCTCAAGCAAAGAGAGAAGAAAAGGCTATATTGAAGCAGAAAAAGAAGCAAGCTGCTCTAGATGCTAAAAAGGCTAAACAAAAGAAAGAGAAAATTGCTATCTTGGCCAAGCTACATGATGTAAATTCATCACAACAAATTCTTGCTCAGCCATCTGAAATCATTGAATCTCAAGATCCAAATAAGCAAGTTGAACAACAGAAGAAGTCTCCAAAAATCAAGGAATTGGCTAAAAGAACCAAAAGGAAACTGGACATTGTTGACAAGGAATTGGAGAATCAGTTTCCTAAGGAATCCACTCCAACTAAAACTCAAGCATCAAAACCCTCTGTGGTATTCGAAGATATCAAGATAGTGGATCCTTACAGGAACATTCATGGTGAACCTATTGTGCCTAAGGATGAGCCAATAGAATGGGAGAACATACCAATTCCTGACTTCAATTTACCAATCCTCAGCAAGCCAAAAAGAACAAAGTCAAGAGCAGTCAAGAAAGTGAATTTGTCACCTCTCAAATCCAAATCTCTAGTCAAAGCTCAATCTAAAGTCAACAAAGGAGATTATATATACTTGTGTGACATCAAGGAGTTTTCTGATCTAAATCTCTATCTAGATGAACTAGATGAAGTGAGAGGAATTGATGCATACAGAAACCTACCTGAAAGGTTAATGTTTAAGTACAAGGGAGGAAAGGAGATTCAGTGGCCACTTCACAGGATCTATCTAGAAAGCCAAGCTGTATTGATTAAGGTTTATTCATCTTTCAAGAAGAACTTTGGGTTCAATGTTACTGCAAAATGAAAGGTACTGAAGAAGATTGAAGAACTAAGGAGTGTTAGAGCTAAAGATGCACTCCCAAAAACTCTAATTATCCCTTACACAGGGAGAAGAGTGCATCTAAGGCCCTACTGGCTGATGGAGTTCATAGATGACAAAGGAGTGAGAAGATTTTTCAGATTAGAAGACCAATTGAGCATCTCTAGCAATGAGACTCTCTTAGAAATGCAAGAAAAGCTAAATCTCTCAGAATTTGATGAATTGGAATTCCACAGGCAGCTCCAAAATCAGATTGAAGAAAACAACAGAAAGCTTGGAAAGAGATCCAGACCTTCAAGAAACTAGATAAATCTGCTCTAGCTAGAGGAGCATCTTGAAAATGACCGTGAGCAAAACTTTGTACATTTTGTTAATTGAAGCACTTTTCAGTATTATCTACTTCCTTTTAAAGTTATATTTTAGGGTGTTTTGTTATCAACAAGTATCTCTTAATTTATGGCTACAATTCCAGTAGACATAATTAGGGGAGATTGTTGTGTATATGTTGTGTACTTGATGATTTCATGAACAAAACACCTTGGTAGATTTTACTTAGTGAAAATGTAGCACTCGACGGATAAGGATTATAGTCTCGACGGATAACTCATTTTAGTCCCGACGAATGATGACTTATTATCATTCGAGTGAGTAGCTTATGTAACAATAAGTCTGTAGCACATTTCTGCATACACATTGTTTAGAATCTGTAGCAGTACTTAAGTCATGTTGACTTTAACTAGATATACAGAATAGGTTGATTAATTGTACATAGATGATGTCTTGTAATTCTGCATAAATGAAATGGAGTCAAGTGCCTGATTGCTACCCGACGGATAAACAACAATGAATTCGACGGATGATCAACAACCCGACTGATGATCAATAACTCGACGGATGATCATCAACCCGATGGATAAAGAATTCAAATATATGTTGACAGTGACAACACAGTCACATGCGTCGAGTGTATGCAAATGGAATGTGGTAGCCTATTCAACTGGGTTTTCGAGAACAAAGAAGCATTGCCATTTTCATGCTATTATGAAGATATCCAAAGATGCTGGAATAGAGTAATGAAGTAGCATTGTATTAGACTTGATAGTTTTTATTTTATTATCCTGTCTTATTACTTTGTAATCTTGGTGATATATAAACCAAGAGGCAGCAATAGAATAGCAACTAACTAAGAAACTAAGCAACCAAGAGAGAAACATTTGTAAGCTGTATCTTTAGCATTTCTCTCGTTCTTAGTTGTTATCATTTTTATAAGCAGCTGTGAGCTTTTTGCACATAGAGTTCTCTCGATATATATTATATATCTCTGGTGGAATCATTCAAATTCACCAGAAAGTTTTTAAAGACTCTTGCTTTTAATTACTTGTGTTTTGATTCATTTGAAGTAACTATTCCGCATTCTGCTAATCAATTCACACTTATATATATATATTTGACTTAGAACATTTTTATTCAAGAAAAAGTTTCAAGAATTCCATTCAACCCCCCTTCTGTAATTCTTGTTATATTATTAAGGGACTAACACACCTTAACTCCCACTTTAAAATCAAGCACTCAACCTTTATCCAAGAAACCCTACTGCTCTAATACCCTCAACTAATGCCTCAACAAGTGTGGAGATCATTCATACACTAGTGCACCTTCATGCAAATAAATTACCAAAATTAATGCAAGTTATCAATCATCAACATTTCGACTAAACAAGGGATATTGCTCTTTATAAATTCGACTTTTAACACTTACCCAACAATCATGGTCATGCACATTAACTTACCTTAGCTAATTTTAGCAAAACAACATGGTAACAACTCTTCATATGCACAAAAAAATTAGAAATTCAAGGATTTAAACCATACATGCATGCTTTCGAATGAACTAGTAAAATATCATAGTTTTTCATCAAAATCTCATTATAAAACTAGCATGCAAGACTAGAAACGGCTATATCAAGAATGATCACTAATATGTAAAGAGTTTTATCAAGTTTACTTTACAGAAATACATGTTACTAACACATAGGTAATGTATCTCATGGAGAAACCCTTGGATTCACAAGAATCAAAGGTGTTCTCTTGAGTTCAAGCAAAAACACAAACATGCAACCATTTTTAGCGTAGGTAACCCGCAGCCGCTACCCTTCGGGCGCGCACTGGATAAACCCTACGGGCTCACGCAATAGCCTGCAAACCACCTGAAGCAAGGTAAACTGCATTTAAGCGGCATAATCATAAATTTTCCTCCCGTGGGATTCAAACCTGTGACCAAGAGGATAGTTATCCCCTCTTTAACCAACTGAGTCAACCCTTACAGGCAACATGCAACCATTTAGCATCAACTTCTCAACATAAAATCTCTGGGAAGTGAATAAACTAAGCATAGGGAGTGAGATTACACTAAAAGAAGGTAGAAAATTGGATGAAAAATGGAAATAATGGGGGTGGTGGTTGTTTCGGCCGAGAGGAGTGGGAGAGAAGAGGAGAGAGTGGAGTGGTGTGGAGTGTTAAATTGTTGGAGTGAGTTTAGTCATCTCTTTTTACTTTTATACACACTAGTAGATAACCAGTGCGAAGCACGGGTCGAGATCAAAATATCAATATTTAATAATGATTATAAAATTTTATTTTAATTTTTTTTATTAAAATATATAATAAATAAAATTGTACGATTATTGCAATTTTCATTTTTAAATTATATGTAGTTTTCATTAATTCAAATCTTATTATAGCAACAAACTCAATGTTATTATGTATCTATTGTTCAAAAAGACATAACTAATATTCTACATCATAACTTTAGTCGCGACACGATTGATGGATAATTTAACAAAAAATTAAATTAACAGCACTAAGTAATTGCATATTAAATTTCTTATTGTTAGCTGAATTTGTACACTAGTGCACCTTCATGCAAATAAATTACCAAAAATAATGAAGTTATCAATCATCAACATTTCGACTAAACAAGAGATATTACTCCTTATCAATTCGACTTTTAAAACTTACCCAACAATCATGGTTATGCACATTAACTTACCTTAGCTAATTTTAGCAAAACAACATGGTAACAACTCTTCATATGCACAAAAAAATTAGAAATTCAAGGATTTAAATCATACATGCATGCTTTCGAATGAACTAGTAAAATATCATAGTTTTTCATCAAAATCTCATTATAAAACTAGCATGCAAGACTAGAAACGGCTATATCAAGAATGATCATTAACATGTAAAGAGTTTTATCAAGTTTACTTTACAGAATTACATGTTACTAACACATAGGTAATGTATCTCATGGAGAAACCCTTGGATTCACAAGAATCAAAGGTGTTCTCTCGAGTTCAAGCAAAAACACAAACATGCA
Source organism: Apium graveolens (assembly GCF_009905375.1). Taxonomy (NCBI): domain Eukaryota; kingdom Viridiplantae; phylum Streptophyta; class Magnoliopsida; order Apiales; family Apiaceae; genus Apium; species Apium graveolens. The sequence goes on along the minus strand of NC_133648.1, from coordinate 61,033,876 downwards.
ACCATTTTTAGCGTAGGTAACCTGCAGCCGCTACCCTTCGGGTGCGCACTGGGTAAACCCTACGGGCTCACGCAATAGCCTGCAAACCACCTGAAGCAAGGTAAACTGCATTTAAGCGGCATAATCATAAATTTTCCTCCCGTGGGATTCAAACCTGTGACCAAGAAAATAGTTATCCCCTCTTTAACCAACTGAGTCAACCCTTACAGGCAACATGCAACCATTTAGCATCAACTTCTCAACATAAAATCTCTGGGAAGTGAATAAACTAAGCATAGGGAGTGAGATTACACTAAAAGAAGGTAGAAAATTGGATGAAAAATGGAAATAATGGGGGTGGTGGTTGTTTTGGCCGAGAGGAGTGGGAGAGAAGATGAGAGAGTGGAGTGGTGTGGAGTGTTTGAGTGTTGGAGTGAGTTTAATCATCTCTTTTTACTTTTATACACACTAGTAGATAAATCGTGCAAAGCACAGGTCGAGATCAAAATATCAATATTTAATAATAATTATAAAATTTTATTTTAATTTTTTTATTAAAATATATAATAAATAAAATTGTACGATTATTGCAATTTTCATTTTTAAATTATATGTAGTTTTCATTAATTCAAATCTTATTATAACAATAAACTCAACGTTATTATGTATCTATTGTTCAAAAAGACATAACTAATATTTTACATCAAAATTTTAGTCGCGACACCATTGATGGATAATTTAACAAAAAATTAAATTAACAGCACTAAGTAATTGCATATTAAATTTCTTATTGTTAGCTGCAAGTGTATTACCTATTGCTTGAAGTTGATCAACATTTAGTCTTATTGCTTCTCTGCATTTTAGTGGTAGTCAGTAGATCAAGGCCAAGATGTTCATTTTCAAGTTTTCCTTAAACATTGTTTTTACTTTTACTTGTACCCTGCACGCCAATAATTCTGGGAATTCGTCGTTTTAATCAGCACAGATGCTTTTAAATTCTTCAAAGAGAATTATATTCTCAGCTATGCAACTAACAACTGGTGTTAGGACATGATCTCCTTTCACTCTTTTGAACTATGATAAATATATGAAAGGAAACAGTTCGTTGTCCTTACAAATCCGTAGTTGCTACTTCTTGTCAGTCTTTTAAAGTTTCACAGATTCATTTGTAAGAATCTCTTGTTGATTCTGGTACGCATAACTTTTTGGCGAGAAATGTGAAAGATGTGCTTCACATTGTACCTGCGTTATGTTTGTTTTGAAAAAATTGACGCAGCCTTGTAAACTGAAACCTTGAAATCACAGTTAAAATCATTCATATGAGCAAGAGCAACCAACGAATATACTCTGCAAACAAAGAAAAAAAACTGGCTTTGCAACAACTTGAGTACTTGACTACTATAGTTTTCTAGTTAGACAACTACTTTAACTAACCTGAATAAACTTTTCTTCACTAAAACCAATATAATTAGACTAAGATTAATTACACATTCTTCACCAAAATCTTCTACCAAAAAAAGCATAATAATAATAATAAAAACTTAAGAAACAGAATTGGATTTCTGCAAACAAGAAGAAGAATTCAAGAACTCAATGCAATCTTCAACAGCTTCAGCTCTCTGAGAATCAAGAGCTAATACGCTCTCTGCATATGATCTCGACCTCACCAAACTCGACGAAGATACTTTACTACGTGATGATCTTTTGAAGGACACAAAACTTAAGGCTCTTGCCACTTTTGCTCCTACCCGTTTCAGGAACTTCTCAGCTGAAAATCTATTGGAGGAGGTTTTTTCGGGCGACTGAACATCGATATTCCAAACGCCAATTGCTAATCTTTTCTTGTTGTAGTGATTTTGTGCATATTTGTTGAAGATTATAGGATCTTCTACCATGGAGTCACAGCTAAAGCTCACTCTTCTACTCATTTTGTTGAACACTTGTAGTATATATGTGTGGAAACAGAGAGATTTGAGGGAATGGAAGAAGACAGGTTTGGTTTATTAAGTAGTTAGAGGTATATATTGAGGAAAAAGATGGTGAGGAAAAAGATAAAGAAGATAGTTTAGGTTCTTTGACGAAATCAGTAAATACATTAAGACGACAACATGTGGGTGTACATCTAACTCTCTTCAGACTAGAGTCTGTGTTTAATTTGAATATACATTAAAGTGCGGTTTTATTTAATTATGTTGATAAAGCCTATGAAATTGGTACGGATTTAAAAACATAGGGAGTTTTAGTGGGAAATTATCTTTTTTAAAGGAGGGACTAATATATGCTTATTCAGTTGTCATGCATGTTGTCATTGTTATTAATTAAGTGCTTGTGGACTAGCTTGTTCATGAATCATAATTAAACAAACATAAGATGTCCATGATATAGTGAATTAGCACCTTAATATTGAAAGTTCTTGATAAAACTATAACGGAATATGAAGTAATGAAGATTAGGTTTGGTCAAAAGAAAAATTAGTGGTGGAGCCATTGAAAAAGAAAGGAATTAAGTAGGTTGGAAAATATATGCATTTTGTTTAAATGAGATGAAAAGAAAGGAAGACTAGTAAACACACATGAGTTGCAAGTAAGCGTGTATTTTAAGAAGGAATCGGGCCTATTGTCAGTTCTAATGTATAATATTCCACCAGTACGAACCGCTAACATATGTACATGGTCACGTTCTATGAAGAACAATTTTAACGTGAAAATATGAGAGAACTGTTCTCACGTAAGCTCGAGTATAGTGATGTATATTGCTTGGCCTACCCGTTTATAACTTTTGTTTGCCACCATGATTCAGTTAAGAATCACAGTTGGCTTTCTGGAGATGTTTGTTACTTTCTGGTGTGATTTGTTGGGTAGTGTGACAAAGAAATCAAGTAAGAGTTACAAGTAGGGTCAAGTGTAGGTGTATAAATGTGGGGGGTGAATACAATAGGAACCAACAGTCAGTCGTTGCCTTTATTTACCCGTCTCTGATACTTTGACAAAGAAGTTTCTGTGTCTTGATACTCCCCCTCTGTTTTCTCAGAAAATGGGAAATTATTTTGACCATAAAGAACATACGGTCCCTCTCCTCTTTTGGTTATCTGTAGCTTTACGTCTTTACCATTTCTTAAATCAATGTTGATTATTAGGGTTGCTCTACCACTTTTTTTTTATTTTGTAATCGCTCGGAGCGTAACATGTATGTTCACCGTGCGTATTTTTAAACACAGTTAGTGAACGGAATTTGGAACAACCTATAATATAAAAAATATATAGTTAGTAATTCAGACAATGTGCAAATAATGTCTTTTTTCTAATATATAGGCTTATAAGCCTTATTATGAGTATTTATTTTCAGAAATCTCACCCACCAACTGAAATGACAAGAGATAAACTCAAATCACTTGAAATATATTATCACACACTTATGTTAGATGTTACATATTGGTGGAATTCGTAAGGATTAATTTGCAAATTCTTTAGCACACATCAAATCTTTTGTAATGTTTCTCAAGTTCTTATACATTTTAATCTAAATTTATTTTAATCTAAGGGTCATCGATTCATCTTCCCGTTATATCATTTTAAGTTCCAAAATGTTGTAGATTTATTTCGTGATGAGTATGATGTTGCTTACTAATTACTATCAACAACTGTGGAATCAAGGGGTTAACCTAAGCCGAAGTCGTGTTAACGCTTAAATTTTAGTAGCGAATATTTGTTTAATCACCAATTCAGTAGAATTTCTTTTTCTTGATTCCCAGCTTGCATCCAAAAGTTCACGGGTATTCAATTTAGCCCTGGCAATTTTGGAATCGTGATTCCACCACTGCTTATCAACTTCTGTATTGAAAGTGATGTTATACTCCTTAGTTTCAGAACATTGATATCTTCAGCTACATGCAGCAGGACGTATTACATTTTCTGTAGGCATGTTGCAGGCATCTGGCATAACTTTGTTGAGCTGACAAATGGAAGTCTAAATCAACATCTGATTCGCAAGCATAATAAAGCACTAGAGATGTTTAATTAATATAATCTGGTAATTTAAAGCCAGTCATTTGAGCAGCATCAGCAAAGGATATGCATTTAAATTAGTAGTCCAACTTCATAAAGCAAATAGGCGCTACATAATGAACTTCTCCTTTTATATTATGCACCTAAATTGAATTTATGCTGCTTAATTTCCTTAGCTCCTCCTGTAAGCTGCAATTTAGCGTCAAAGGGAAGGCTAAAGAGCCTCTTAATTCGTAGTAGGGGTAATCTCACCCTTCCATACCCTTATATTCGATTGTGACATTTGATATGTTGCTTTAGAACCTTCAAAACACCATTCGATTGTTTGCCGATTAATAATGCCAGGTTCAATAGATATAGCATTACCTCAGAGTCGATTCGTTGATCATGAATTCATTGAAAAGTTAAAGGAATGGTTCTGACATACTTATATGTTGGAAGTTCAGATGAATATGGAGTAGTATTCAATGGATAGTATCTAGTCCATTCGTATTATAATTACTTTACTTCCAGAGAATTTGTCTAATTTGTTATCCTCCCATATGAAGGTCGAGTTTTGATAATTGAGAAGGATTAAGATGTACTAACTTCATTGATCTGAAAACTCACTATACATCACAAAGAGCTGGTGTTTGTATACATTATAAAATGAGCGGGAAAATCTGTTATTCTAAACTAGTGAACTAGACTAACTAATTTAGTGGGCTAGGCTTATTTTAGTGACTTGAGATTATGAGCCCAAACTATCTACAACAATATTTTTAATATCCCCTCAAGTTAGGATCCGGTGAATCACAGATTCCTAACTTGGTAATAATATTATGCAGTTTAGGTGACGGCAAAGACTTAGTAAACACATCTGCTAACTGAGATCGAGTGGGAAAAGACGTAAGTTGAACAAGCCAAGCAACTATATTTGGCCTCAGAACTAGACCTGGAAACTGTATGTTGTTTCTTGGATTTCCAAGAAACTGGGGAATTACCAAGCATTAAAACATATCCTGTGACTGAACGAAAAGAATCAGGAAATGAAGCCCAATCAGAATTCGAGAACGCCCGTAGAGTACGACTAGTGGATCCATTGAGTAATATACCTTGACCAGATGTGTGAGAAACATAACTCAAAGTATGCTGTAAAGCTGTCACATGAGGAATTCTTGGGGAATGCATAAACTGGGTAAATAATTGAACCGTGTAACTCAAATCAGACATGGTGCGAGTAAATTTATCTATCATTGTGAACACAAATATTTTACATTATTAATTAATTATTATAAATACTATCGTAAATCTTAATAAGATATTTATTTAAAAATATATTACATTATTCACTGAATATATGTTATATCTTAATTTATTTATATTTTTCGCATAATGACTATTTTTATATGTTAAATATTGATCAAAATTATTATCTTAATTGCAATTTGCAACTTTAATTATTTAGAAATATATAACTAACTAACTAAATATATATTTAATAAAAAATATGACTAAAAATGTTATTTCATGAATTGCAATAGAAACTGAAATTTATCTCTCTAGCAAAATTTTATTAAGTGCTTAATTGAAAACACAAAAGATATAATTACATACTTATATTGTAATGTGAGAATTAATGGATACAGAGGGGTTTGATTCTAGCCAATAATATTTTATATTATAGCAGTCAATTAACTGAGATTACTCGGTGATATTAACGCCATGTAGAGATTTAAAGGATTTGCTGGATCTCGGTTGCAGGTATTGTCACACACACATCGGTCCGAACGACCCTTAACAAAATGAAGACTATTTTAACATATAGTAGCAGAGTGGATAAGGGTTTCTCTTATTTCATCAGAGTTCCTTCAGATAGTACCTTACACTGGAAAGCTTGGCCAATGCAAAGTATTGTGGCAGTATGGGTGATAACTATTCAATGTTTTACCATCATCTTTGCAACCAATATCATGAGAAAATCACATAAATTTTACCTCCACGCATTTCCAAATTTATAAGTTGTTGTGCAGAGAGCATGCAATCTTTTATGACTAAACAGATTAATCCCGAATATTTTCGGGCTTTCAGCTAATAATATCCGTCTATGGAACTAGACCCTTCGATTCCCAGTATGTATTACATGGTGTCAGATTCAGAGTAAGGTAGCACAAAATAGGATTACTAGCATGAGTTTGAGTTCTTTAATTTTACAGGGGGGAAAAAGAATCTTCCATTATCAGCAATGGTGAGACTGTGAGACCTTTGATTGTTCATGTTGGAGTTGAAAAGAGTTTGGATTTTCTTGAAAGGTATTTCTCTTTAGATACAGATACACTTGTGTAAACAATCACTACTAATATTTGCTTTCTTTTTTTTAAAATTGAGACTTGAGTTGATCACCAGTATGCGATGCCCAGAATTTCTTATTTTGATTTTTTCTGAATTTTTCTACTGCACTCAATGAAAGTGCTAGTCAAGCAATCCTGTTAGATATCCTATAGCAATCTTTGCCCATCCTTATTTAACCTTACTGGTTTATTTCAGAGATATGTAGTTTGGTATTCGTTTCAATATCTGTTCTAAAACTAGTCGCAAATATTGTCTCTGTACAAAGTTCTAAAACTTGTGGTAAACACAGTCTCTGTTGCTCTGTAAATATAACACTGCATGTGCTCAATGTTCCAGCTAGTTAATTGAATGTTCTCAGTGATCAATTTTGTTACAAGTGAGATCTAAAATTTGAGATGTGTGATTTAACAGGTTACTTAACTCATTTGGAGGGAAAAATCATAAATGCAATAGAAACTCTTGCACCAAACTGTCACTTTTTGTTGCCAGAGGCATCTCTGGGGTTTAAGATGGAAGGCAGTCACTTGAAAGATATGAAAACAAACGGCAATGCTGCCAAGAACAGAACCTCAGAGGCCGGGACATTGAACTTGTTTTAGTGATTCAAAAGTTTAGTTCTTAGGCAGCCTGTACTCTCATACCTGGAAGAAGGCTATCTGAAATCCGGTCTATGCCGTATATAATTAGCAAAATTATCTGAGAACCTGCTCTGCTCTCATAGGTGGAAGAAGGCTACTCTAATTGCTCACTCGTTCACGCATATAGTATAATTAGTAAGTTCGTTTGTCTAAACCATTCAGGTGTACTAACAGGAAAAATTCATACTCCTAACTTGCTCCATCCATCAGAAACCATTGATAAGTACCAGAAAGTTACATAAAATGTTTTCTGTGCTAGTGCGCGGCGAAAAGACATCAACGGTATCATATACACTTCTAAGTTGATCCATTCATTTATAGAGTCAACATATAAATATCTTCTTCCTTTGGAACCAACAAGTTTTTGCATTTTAACTTCCAAAGCTGAGTCTCCAGGGAATAGGATCTTTATTTTGTTCAAACGACATAAATCGAAGGTGTGCATATATCTTACTATTTCAGATCATGAATGACTTCCTTATAAACTAAACTATTTTGAGAAGTGGAACAATTTTTATTAGCCACTAAGTAATTCTCTTGAATACGTTAAATTTGGTAACAATACATCATTTTATTAAGAATGCGTAGTAGAAATATACACAGAAAATCCAGGCAATAGCATGCTGGAATGGTGAAAAAAGGACTAAAACTTTTTAGTGACCGAATCAACCTGATCCTTTGCAAACTTGTCATTTTCACCACATCATTCATTTGACTTGTCTTCTTAGTACACTGGATTTGGCTTTTTACTTCTGAGATCAAATTCACCAATATTCATCGACTCCCATAATTTAATTATGATACATATTGCATGAACTCCGCATCCAATTCAAGTCCTCCCATAGTCTCCGGGGCCAAAACAACCTCAAGATCAACACTGCCATCACCTTCCCTTCCTGGAAATGCTGAAATTTTACCATCAAATTTATTCGCTTTTCCGCTACGTATCGCTAAGGGCTTCCCCCATCCGAAATCATTGTTGTACATTGGAAATCTCGGAGAACTTCCCATTGTAATCATCGCACCATCAAAGTTCCCTAGAGGAAACAATCTAGGATTTTTCTCCCAATCGCCCACACCGCGCCGCACCGTAACATTATCATGGGCTACCACATTTTGATGTAGCAGATCAGCGCTCCACCCCAAATCATTTGACAACAAATCTCCTGTTAAAGCCACAGTTGGGATACTTTGGATTAAATTACCGAAGTAAAGTGGGTCCGCTTTCGGTTCTAATCGATGGCGGCAATTAACCGCCATTCGAAATGTGGTCGTTTTCGTTTCGGGTAAATTTCGAGCCCGTGTCACGGCTCGCCATAGCTGAGCCGATAACGACTGAAAAGACGAAATCTGATCAGTCGGCTTAACGGCTCCATTGGTTTGTAATAAAGACTGCAAAACGGAAGTTATCTTTCCGTTCTCCTTATCGTTAACCGTTATCCAGCTGTCATTACTTTGTTTCCCGAATAACTCGGATCCGTTAAGATCCGAGTTAAATTCGAGCTTTTTAAACAGGCCATTAGCCCGCAACTTCATTTTTAAAATAGCTTCTCTGCTAAAATGAAAGATCTTCTCCCTCAATGGCTCATCACCGGAGAAAGTTGCCGCCGGTCCATTTTCCGGCAACGGAAGTGGCACCGGCGAATTGAATACACTGTCCCGGCGAAATTCCGGCGAATTCGAAATCATTTTCGCGCCTTTTGTGAATTCAGCAAACGTGTTGAAGAAATTCCAGAATGACGTTCCGTCAACGACGGCGTGATTGACCGTACAACCAATAAACACGCCGTCATTTAGCTCAGTCACCTGAACAGCAGCTATAGGCTTATAATGTCCAGCATAGCTGAGCGTTTTATCAAATGCAAAGAATTCTTTAAAACAGCAGTGAATATCGATAAACGGAATTATAATCGAGTTTATCGATAACTGCGGTGCACTGGCGTGAACAATTTCCACGCCAGCATCGTTGCATAGAATGTGCACGTGGCCGTTCGCATCAGTGATGAGACGGCCAGCAAGAGCTGGAAAATGAGCTAGGGTTTTAGAGAGGGAGTTCTTAAGAAGAGAGAGTAGGGTTTCCGATGTTACGGGAGGTTGCGAAAGCAACACGCCTTTTTGGATGTATTGACAAGAGAGCATTGGCAAGTCTGAGACAGAGAGTTTGAGAGACTTTATGGTTGATTTTTTGTGGGGAAGTACAGTGGATTTTGAGATGATATGAACCGAGGAAGAAGGCATTGTTGTGTTTGTGTGTGTGGTGTGAGAGTTTTTTTTTTAGTTGAGTGGTGTGTGTGGAGTTGAGTGAGTAAGAAAAGAGGGAGGAATGGATGATATTTATAGTTGAAAATGTGAGGGGTTCATGCACTTGGAAGTTGAATTGCATGGGTGGTTAGTACTATATACTATAGCTAGTCCTATTCATATTCTTCCTCTTTCAATTATTTATCTTTGGTTGGTTTGTGTCTACTTGATCATGCATCTTTTTTATCTACTACTGTAGGTTTATTATTTCTAATTTCATTTTTTTTAAGAAAGCTCTGCTAAAGTGGTCACAATGTGGAGTTGTGTATGGATACGAATGTCACGACACGAAAATACTAATATTTTTAATCGATATTTAACCATTATTTCTAGATATGACGAAGATAATCATTGATATTGTAATTATTATTAGTCGATAGTTAATCATTATCCACGAAAATGAAAAAGATGTATATTAAAGAAATAAGTGGCCGACAAAGTTATTAATACACCTCCCTCACATATAAACACGTCATAATGTGAACTTTTTATGATCGACAAAGTTATATATACACCTCCATCCTTCCTACATATATGTTAATGTGTAAAATTTTTTGTGACCAGTTATCTGGACAGGTTAATTTCAACTCACAAACACACAAACTGTACCACACTCTTCCGCACCTTCAAACATGGAGTGGAGCTGCTGTCGGTTACTAATATCATATTTGTGATGGACTAGCACACCTTGAACTTAAACTGGTTTGTATGTTAGCACACCCTGGATTGGATGCATTGTTGGGAGGAAAGTGCTAATCTAATAATACACAATGCAATTAGTAATGTATTGACTTGTGGACGGTTATAGAATATGTGAACTTCATATGTTATGTCGTATAATATTTGATTAACCACGCAGACCAAACTTTATTCTCGTCTTATAATCAATGTGTATGTCTGTAGTAGCTAGTACGATCTAAAAATTAAACTACAAAGAGTAGTATACTGTTGGTTGTCAACCCATCAAAATACATACATGCACCCAAAAAGATATAGTATTATTTTCTCTTCTATAATACAAGATTTTGACCCGAAACCTTACATTAATTTTTTTTTTCTGAAATGCAAATTATATTTATCTTCATATTTTTTTCCATTTTAATAAAACATTACTTCTTATAAAAGATTTTTGTCTTCCTCGTTACACAAAACATAACCAAATTAAACCTTCAAAATTTTTAGCATATATAACAATAATACTATTATTAGTTAGTTAATCCAACGGAGAAAAATTAGTTATATTATAATAAAATTCTAATTTTCTCTCATTTTTCTATACTTTATCAAAAATGATCAAATTTGTATTTAGTAAATTCAATTTTGATCAAATTTTTAGTTAGTAAATTCAGTTTAAAATTTTTATAGTTCAAATAGTATTTTTTGGGGTTAAGTATCGGGTTAAGTATCAAAGCGTTCACCGAAATGAAACATATATATTATTTTAGTTATCAGTCTTAAGGTGCGATCATTTGATTATTAAAATTATAATAAATATCAAATAAATACCTTCAAATATGTATTCGAGAATTGAAAATTAATTTTCTAAATCTTTATATTTTATTTTTTAAATGTTACCGCAACCAAATGAAAAATTATGATTCTAGTATTTTAAATAATATATTTAGTTTTTTAAAAAATTATCTCCTATTTATTTTTAAATTTATACTTATAATATTTGATTTAAATAAAAATAAATAGTACATATAATTTTTAAAATCTAGATATCTATTATCTTAAATATTATAATGCATAATTTTTCATTTAATTGTGGTAACATTCAATAAAAATGCGTGCAAGTTAATAATATATTATTATTTTTTCGAGTACATATTTTGAGATATTTATTTATTTAATATAATTTTAATAATTTAAATAATATTAGATAAGATTTATAATTAAAATAATATATAACAAGTGCACACTTTAATATTTAACCATGTTTTTTTAAATTTATGCATATGTTGTTGATCTCGTCCCTCGAGCACCCAACCTTCCATAATTGTAGTAACCTTAGTTTAGAATTATAACCTAGGAAAAAGGAGGTTGAAATTGGGACGAAAACTCTAAGACCCGATTGCGAAAGTAGTTGACCCAGCTTGGTTCTTGGCTGCTGCCATGCTCCGCCGAAATTGAAAACACAAGCTAGATACAATTTTATAAAACGCGCTTCTTCAAATTGGATGACTCCTTTTTGGTAGACTGCAGAGATCATCTGCCCAACAATTTTCCCTGCTGTTAATTAATTACAAACGGGTTTTGACGTATATTAACGTGTTTGCGTAACACAGGCTAGTAAAAAATGGACTCGTACCTCTTAAACTTCGTCAATATTCGATAAATAATTTTGTCATAATTGATTTCTGCGAAACGGGATAAAAATATTCTCGAATATTATTTTGTTTTGAGAATATTACTGTACTGTTTTTTAAAAACCGTGTTATTTTCCGGAAAGAGTGGATACTTGCTAAATGTAAATGGTGAATAACCTTGATTTTTTTTGTAAAACATGTACTACTATATATAATTGAATATATAGTTCTTGGGAGTAGGAATCAAAACCCTGCTGGCTGCTGCACATACATTAAAAATATTATTATCTAGTATCGTCACTCGATACTACTCACTCTGTCGCAAGGGAATAATTTATCCTGTTACTGTTGTATCAAACAAATTTCCAGTTAGACCCAACTTCTGTACATTATACCTAAGTTTAGGTATTATTCATAATCAAATATCTGTAAATCGGGAATTAATTGGTTGAGTGTCTGACTTGTAATTTTTCAATAATTTACCAAATTGGTTAAATAGTTTTGACCATTCAAGAGTAATTTATGGATAATTTTTGAAAAATCCATCAACTTATACAAAGAGTTATCATCCAGTAATAATGCAGCACGGGGCATGGACACAAGAAATAACCTGCAAGAACCAGATATATTTTCAGATCAGATGTGTTGATGATAAGCCACATGCCTGGACCTGGGATTTAGGAAATGCAGTTCTAACATGTGAATGTACAACACAAACTTGCAGCATGTGACACGTAAAAAATTTATGTTGCTTACTCATTTCTCAATAATTATACTACTCATCCACATCAATTGTAGAACAAACTTTGGGATCTCATTGTATAAATAGTACTATTATTAATAATATCACCTGCCTCCCATTTTAGAAATATATATGTATTTGTATATATATGACAGAAAAAATCATTTTTGATAACAAATTTGTTTAGTAAGGGTTCGAAAGTATTTAACACTAAATTATTCTTTTAATACGTAAATATAGTCATATCAATTATGAACATGATACAACACGATAAATAGGATTTTATGTTTAAAAGTTCTCAAATTTAAACTAATAATTATGAACATAGTTTTATTTGCTAAATAATTATGAACATAGATGAACACGATAAATATAACTTTATGTTTAAAAAATCTCTTATTTTGTTGTGAATAAAATCTGAGATATGTTTATTGCGTATAACTAAGCGTTTCGAGTTTTAATGACCGTGCTTATATTTCGTGGTTTGAATCTGCCCTCACAAGATACCTACGAAATCTCTAGCGCGTATTGAATCAAGTCAAGACGTAATTCTGAGAATGAGGGGTCAGACTTTTTATATAGGCATTGGACGCCTGTAATTTAGGGTTAGGAGACTTGGTGAACAAGTCTCTATATTTGATTGGGCTTAGAAATCCCGAAAAGTAAGAATTTACTTCCTTATAGGATTGTGTTGTTTGGGGACTACTTGTAACGCCTGGGAAATATTATGTACTTGTCCTTATCAATAAATAATTATTATGTGATTTTTATGTGAATTTGGGTGAATTATTTGATAATTGATATTAATATTTTGATGTTAATTTCTGGTAAAAATGTAGATATTTTAATTTTTAATTATCCAGAATTAAATATAGATAATTTTGGTATTTTTCTGGTAATTTTTGGATTACCATATGATTTTATAAGGATTTATAGAATTAATAATGATTATTTTGCATAATTATAAAATTAATTTTTAGAATCAGAAATCGTCTCACTTCAACTGTTTTTGCGTTTTTATAACCTGAAACTCTTCCGAAAACTCTTTCCTAACCTAATCTGATAATTCTGAACACTTTTCATGTTTTGACTTTTTCGATCCGGGATACGGTTTGACCTGTACGAGTCCCGGTGTGAAATTTTCGATACGCAAATTATTTTATATATCGATAAGAATCCATATTCTCAAAAGGCGAGACATTATCACCTTAATTTCGTATAAAGTATTTTATAGGAAGCTCTGTTTTGATAATTATCCAAATTTGGTATTAAAATCGTATCGTCTTTTCAGTTACTTAGCGGCTAATTAACCTATTTTTGGATCCGGTCTGTAAATATAATTATTGAAATATTAAATAAATAAAATATGTGATGGTTCAGTCAGTTATGGGTTGTTGTGTTATCAATTGTTTGTGAATTGTTGGACGCAAAGGTTAATTTTATAATTAATTATTGAGCTGTATGAATTTAATTCATTGTAAAATGATTTTATTGAATACTTATTCTCATAAATGATAAAATTGCTCCTAAAATTATTTTTGTTGTTTTATAATTTTATTTATCATTTTTAGGAGTTTATAAAATTTAGAAATCAATATTTTATTTATTAATTATCTTTAAATGATTTTCTGATTTCATTTACTTGTAAAATCCGTATTTAATTCCAGATTGTTTCAAAAATCATGAAAATTTTATTTTATTAAGTTTTGAATATTTCAAGAATTTTAAAATTATTTCAAAAATATTCTGGCTTTTATTTAATCGCTCGTGTAATCATTAAACTGTAAAATACGGATCTGACGCGCGATTTGAAAATGTTTCAAAACTACGAAAATTTTATTCTACTAATTTTTAAATATTTGGGAGATTTTAAGAGTTATGTAGGATTATTTTGAATCATTTATATTCTTTCGATGAATTCTCGCTCGAAAAAGGTACCGATAATTCACGATTGGTGACCGAGATAGGATAATCACGAGAGTAAAATGGGAAAAAAACAAAAACCCCTAAATATTCATCCCTGAAACCCCCCACCGCCTTTCTTTCTCTTCGATTATCTCTGTCAATCTCTCAATCTCTCTCGGTTGTTTCTCTCCATCCCTTCTCTCTCTTAATCCCTCCTCGTCCTTCTTTTCTCTCCTGTGTCCTTTTATTTTCTTCCCCGATTTCTTTTCCTGGTCGCCGCCTCTGCCCCGTTTTTCCGGTAAGCCGGTCGTCCTGTTCCTTTCCGGCCATCTATGTTTGATTACTACTTTAATTCGTTTGGGTCTTGCATTATATATATACATATGGTCCTGTATGTGTGTATTTCAGTCGGGTTTTACTATGGTACTCCTGTTTTCTTCCTGTTGCCGCCGCCCCTCATCGGAAACGATGAGGACGGTGGCGCGTGGCTATCTCGGCTGCGTTTTTCTGGTTACCCCTTTTTCCGATTGCAATTGTGTTGTTGTAGTTGACTGTTGCCTGTGTTCTGTCTCTGGTGTGCTGCGCGTATGCGCGTATGCGCGTGTTGCTGTGCTGGTTTTCAGAAATTTTTAATTATTTTATTATTTTATTTCTTTGCAGGGAATTATTGAATAAATATTCGTGAAATAAAAATAAATTTCGTGCGGGAAATTATATAATTAATTGGTGAAATACGCGTTGGAAACCCGAATTAATCGGGTACCCGCGAATTTTACCGCCGTCGGCTATGAGCCTCGGCGAGCCGACGATGGGCAATGATGATTTTTATCTGAGTCCTAAATTATAAATAAATAAAAATTAAAATTAGTTTGTGAAATAAATTTCGAAACGAAATGAAAAATAAAATACGAATAACAGTACAATATAATTGAATTCATATCGGTGGTTGGGATTGTTTATTGGATTGTGGATTGTGTTGTGGTGGTGATTTGACTTCGAGATGATTCGATGGGTAGGCCGATAAATAGAGGCAACGCTGCCCGATTTTCGGGAAAATTAATTCCGAAAATACGGAAACGTAACCTGTAATTATCGAAAACGTCGAACGAGGATATAATTGAACTTTATGAAACCGATTTGCGTGACGTGACAAGATATTTTGTGAATAATCGATTACCCTATTTTTCAAAATGATAAATATACGTATTTTCCGAAATTGAATACCGAACCGATTTTCGAAGATGTGAACCATAATTGCTATGTGTATTTTGATAATACATATAAATATAAATTCAGTTATGAAATCGTATGGGTAGAATAGGATAGTGATTTGATGTTAAGCTTAAGCGGTTATCTGAATTAGGGTATTTCAACCATGTAGGTTTTAGACGGAAGACCCGAGATTTGACATCAGACTAGGAACGATCTAGTGATTAGACGCCGAGATCAACGAAGTTCCAACAGAAGGGTCTGAATGTTGGGATCGTATCCGGAATAGGATAGTAGTTTGACGATAAAGCCGAACGATCAAAGTCGAACCAAAGTCAATAGCGGTTAAAGCTTATTGAGGCAAGTATTCTGGATTTTTCTTTTAAATACTGCAAGTATTCTTGAATTTTCTTTTAAATACTGCAAATATTTATTCGCTCCTATCCTAAGTTCAGAATAGTTAACTGTTTTACATTTCGCTGCAATTACTCTGATTATGCACGTTCCTTTAATTACTGTTCCTAAAATTCGATTGCTCTCGTGAGCAAATACCCATTCTTTCGGGTTATTTGCGAACTCTGAATTGGGATGTTTTGAATTCAAAATGATTTGACATCAAAACACTCTACGGGCTGGATAGTGATATTTTGGGGATTGAGTTTTACTTAATCCTGAGGACCGGGATGACTGGTGCCTCGAGATGGGCCGTAGTGTCTGGGGACCCGACTAGATCTATATATTGAGATATAGATCTGCATTATATTCTGACTGATCAGCAGAATATAGATACGAACTAGTGTCCAGTCTAATTTGTTGTTGATCGCCACTAACGGCATTCTCTCTTGAAAAGTTTTCATGATTCCAAAACCGGACAGAACCTTTATTCAGGAGATGAATCGGGGAATCGCTTGTCGATTTTAAATTTATAGTTAAAGGCTGGTGACAACCAACGTTTATTCGCTCCACTCATTAAAAATAGAATTGTTTAAAATTATTTTGAGATTTTGTCCCGAAGTTTTCTTTGATATTAATGTTTGAAACTCAAATTATATACTTGCTGGGCATTCTTGGCTCACTCTTACTTTGTCAATTCTTATTCCTGCCAGAAACAGATAAGGATAAAAATGAATAGCTTAGATAGACAGCAGAAGTTCGAGAAATCTTCGCTGCGAGAGGTTGAAGAAGTTAGAAGAATATGGTACGAGCATTAGTTCAAAGGTATTTACATTTGTATTTTAGTTGTTGAAAGTTGTAGAAGATTAGATTTTTGTTTCATACCATAACCTGTAAACGATCCGGATAAAAGGGGTTAATTGAATATTCTTTTATTTTATGTAAAGATTGTTTGGTGACACCAAATCTTGACCCCGGATTTGGGTTGTTACACTACTCTTTTAAACGTTTGAGTCTGATTCTGACTTATTTTCTCCGTTGTAATTTTGGATGATATATGACTATGAATTAAATAAAAAATTCATATTTTTTGAACCTTATGCAAGCCTTGTCTTGCTAGAGTAGCGAGTCAAGTCATTTAACTTAATTGGGTCTTAATCAGATTATAACTTTGGACTTTTAGAGCCTGATTAATGCAATATTAATTACCAGGGTTTATTATTTGCGCCTCATTAAATGAACCTTTCCAGGTTTGATAAACGTCTGATTTAATGCATATTTAGGGTTAGCTTTTATCCATATCATTTGCACCCCCAACTTCGGGGAAACCTTTCTGAGGTTTCGCGGAAGTTTAGTTTATACATTTCTCCGGATATCGGTTTATTATATAGTAAGGAGCTACTTATACATTCAAAATAATTGGCCTTATTCGAGACTATAACATATTTTAGAAAAATCTTAACAATTTTCCTTTTACGTATCATTTCCCAGGTGTTTAGGGATTTTTTTTGGGTATTTTCAAGCAGTTTTCTTTATTTTTGATGTACTTATCAAAATTGTATCGTTCCATTTTCTCATGAAAAATAATTTTATAAATTATTTCATTATTTTCTTAGATTTTACACAATTTTCAGAAGTTGCTGATAGTTTTTCCTTTTTTTTGGAATTTATCAAATTTGACCTTTAAATTTTCAACCAGGATTCACGACCTTGTTTTCGATTAGAATCGTGGTCGAAAACTTGGCCAACTCTGGGAATCCTGGTCGAAGTATTTCGACCAGGATTCACGACCTGGTTTGAGGCCTGGTCTGAGGTCGATCAATTTTCGCATTCTTTTTTTTTTTGCAAAAATACTATTAATAAATAATAATATTTATTCAATTCATGAATGATAGCCTCCAAAGATGTCTTAATCTGATAAAATTTGTCATGATAAAATTCAATTTGGATAAAAAATATTTTCTTTAATTTAAATATTATTATTAAATAATAATATTTAGTTTTAAAATAATTTTGGCCCCAAATCAAGGTGTCCTACTTGGATAAAATTATGCTTGGATAAATTTTTGCTCGGATAAAGTCCAACTCGGATTATGTATAATAATAAATTTTCAGATTATTTTTTAAAGGATAATCTCGCAAATTCATTAGGACTCGATATTTCTAGTCGATTCAGACCTAATTTCGGGTCGAATTATCCTCTAAAACGGAGCCCGGGTCAAACAATTTCGAGATGATTTGAGCTCTTTTTTAGCACACATTATTTTGACACTTTTATTTTTGAAATAACAATATATATTTTTAACTTTGTACAGGGCTCATAGCCGTAACAGGCATGTATTGGGTCGAATTTCGATCAATTTTCGCCGATTGACGTCCTAAATTTTTTCGAAAATTTTCTAGGAAGTAATTTAATAATTATTTTTGTTTTATTATTTTATTTTCTCACCAATTTACGAGCCTTTTTGACTAAGATTGGAGACGAATTATGGGCCAAAACGAAAATTCGGTCGAACACTTTCGATCTAAAATCAAAATCGATTTTATATTCTCTCTTTCAAATTTTTACTTTTCCAAAATATATATAGCGGAAAAATACTTTGTGAAGATTTTACTTTAAAAAATCTTGGCATTTGAGACTTCTAAGTTGATGTTGTTCAACCTCCGATTGGGTCGGCGAGACTTGAAACGAGCACCGTTGGACTTGGATTAAGGTCCAGGATTGAGGACCAGGATCCACGACCTGGAATTCAACCAGGAATGAGGTCGAACTATGGTCATTTTTGGAACCTCTAGTTAAAGCAAATTGAGTAGGATCCACGACCAGGATTGAGGACCAGGAACCACGACCAGGATTAAGGTCCAGGAATCACTACTAGGATCAAGGACAGGATCCACGACCAAGATTGTTAGGACAAAAACACGCGCTAATATTCACGCAAGTATACGCGATCGCAAGTAATATAGAATTAATTCTAGTTTGTTCTCACAGAGACTGGTTTAGGTTAATTTTAATCGATGTACTTATGCAACAATGTTATGGTTATTATCCAATGTTAAGACGAATAACAAATTGCGGTTATTTTAACTATGCTTAACTAAGAGAGTAAACTAAAGAAAATTAATTAAGAGAATAAGAGAGTTGAATATTATATGACACAAACATGGGATTCTAACTTCATTACTACTTCATTCATTAGCCTTTTTGTTCTTTACCTTAGCATGCAATGGTGATGACACTAATCAGATAACACGAAACTAGTAAACGCCAACTTTCGTTGTACGAATACCCTACTACCAGACATTCACAAAAGAGATAATAGCTGAATAGAAACCAATTATATCGAGACCCTATATGTCTATATAATTTGACAACATAACAGTTTAATGCGCAAGTTATCTATCATGATTATATAGGGCAAGTAAGATGGTTAAAATTACCTACGAATCATGCATATCATATACATGAACCTATGCTAGCATGGCAAGTTCTAAACCCCTAAATTCACTATCGCTTCATTAGAGATTAACACGCTATCTTATAAGTTCGCGATGCTCATAAGACGAATAACCACAACCAATACTAGGTTATCATACAATCTCCACACACCAAGGTATCAAAACAAATTAACTAAAGAAATCCATAAGTAAATCCGCTAGAACCGCACGATAATGATTAGCCCATAATCGGACTCATCATCAACGTGGGTTCCGATAAAAATATGGTATAATAAACGTAGTCTTTCTACTCAATAAATAATACACCAAGTACGAAACAAGAATATAGGTTCACAAGCAAGAAAACTAGCATCAAAGGTTACAACTTAAAACAAAGAATCACAAGAATAAACTAGATCCTCTTCGCCTTGGTTGAATTGTGCTTTACAGTCTTCTTATGCCTTCTACTTAAGCTCTGGTACGTCTTGTTATGAAAAATGATCATAAATTATATTTATATAGCAGCCCATGCAGATTAGAAGTCCTTCGGATCAAAATCAGAGTAAAAACAGGATTCCTGGAATTCGAGCCAGCGCGGCCGTGTGCATCACCAGCGCGGGCGCGCTGCACTTCTGTAATCCTGGCGCGGCCGCGCGCTACTATAGCGCGGGCGCGCTGACTCTCTGGAGAAAATCCTAACTTCTGCTTTTCTTGCTGGTTTGAGTTGGTCTTTTCACAAGCAATCTTCTTGACACCATCCTAACACCAAATTAGCATCAAATCAATGCCAATTCACCTGAGTTACTGATATAAGCCTGAAATGCAAAAACACTACAAAACACATCAAAAACACAAATAACTTGAGTACAAAATTTCAATTCAAGCCTTTATAGAGCATTCTAAGTGGACATAAATGCCACATATGCCTTCATGTACTTCTTCAAGAGCCAAGCGAGCCTCATCGGGCCTGAGACACCTTAAGTAGGGAACCACGAAAGATCTTTTATACAGAATTCCATCTATCAAAGAGTATCTTAGTGCTCGAACAACCAATTTTCGTGCTTCAGTAGCATCATTTGGTAACCAACCGGTTTGAATGTGAGCCTTAATGGGATCAATCCATGATATCCCCAGGCCTATAGGAGCCACAAGCTTAACATCAATGCTCCGTGTTTTCAAAATGCGATAGTATACACTTCCAGAACTTTCTATCATCCCAGATGAAGCAAACTTTGATAATGCATCTGCCTTAGCATTTTCCTCCCTTGGAATGTGCTCAATATGGCATTCATCGAATTGGGTCATCACGACCCTTACTAGGCGGACATACTTAGCCATCGTATCATCCCTTGCCTCAAACTCTCCCTTCACCTGGGATATGACCAACTTCGAGTCTCCATAGACTTTTAAGTTCTTGACTCTAAGTGTCCCTGCTAAGCCAAGACCAGCTATTAGAGCTTCATATTCTGCCTCATTGTTTGTGATTGGGAAGTCTAACTTTATGGCATACTCAATTAAGAACCCATCAGGGCTTTGTAAAACCAAACCTGCTCCACTTGAATTCATTTTTGATGCTCCATCAAAATAGAGAACCCAGTATTCTTTTTCCTTATTAACCTTCTATTTATCCCCCTTATCAACTTCCTTGTCTTGAGGTATGTTATCTTCCTGCTCCCCGACTTCTTGGTTGGGTATGGTACATTCCACCACGAAGTCAGCTAATGCCTGGGCTTTTATTGCCGTTCGTGGCTTATACTTAATGTCGAACTCTCCCAGCTCTATTGCCCACTTGATCAATCTCTCACTAGCCTTGGGACTATGAATAATATTTCTCAGGGGCTGATTCGTTAGCACCTCAATTTGATGAGCCTGAAAGTAAGGTCGTAACTTTCTTGAAGCCATTACCAAGGCTAGAGCAAATTTCTCAATAGTTGAATAATTCAACTCAGCACCATGCAGAATTTTGCTGACATAGTATACGGATTTCTGGATTTTCAGTTCCTCCTTAACCAATACAGCGCTTAAGGCACTCTCTGAAACAGCTAAGTACAAGAATAAAACTTCATTCAAAGCTGGCTTGGCCAACAACGGGGCCTGGGCCATATATTTCTTTAATTCCTCGAATGCCTTCTGGTTTTCCTCATTTCATACAAAGTCCTTAATGTTCTTTAGTGAATTGAAGAATGACAAGCACTTGTCTCCTGACTTGGAGGTGAATCGTCCCAGCGCAGCAACCCTTCCTGTGAGCTTCTGAACATCCTTGACAGTTTTTGGTGGTTCCATGTCCAGGATTGCCTTTATTTTATCGGGGTTAGCCTCGATCCCTCTCTTGGAGACCATCAATCCCAAAAATTTTCCAGACCCTACTCCGAAAGCATACTTTGTAGGATTTAACATCATCTTGTGGTACCTCAGGACCTCAAAAGCTTCCCTCAAATGGGTTATATGGTCAGTCTTTACTAGACTCTCGACTAACATGTCATCGACATAAACTTCCATAGTCTTGCCAGTAAGATTCTTAAAAATTTTATTTACCAATCTTTGATAGGTGGCTCCTGCATTCTTAAGACCAAATGCCATAACTAGATAACAATAAACACCAAAGTCAATGATGAATGATACCTTTGGAATGTCATCCTTGTGCATCTTGATCTGATTATATCCACTAAATCCATCCATGAAGCTCAGCATTTCATGCCCAGCAGTGGCATCTATCAAAGTATCGATCCTTGGTAACGGGAAATTGTCCTTAGGACAGGCATCATTTAGATCAGTGAAGTCCACACACATCCTCCTTTTTCCATTGGACTTCTTCACCATTACAGGGTTTGCTAACCACTCTGAAAATTGAATCTCCTCAATGAAACCAGCCTCCAAGAGCTTCTCCACTTCCTGTTTTATAGCTTCTTGCCTTTCTGGAGCAAAACTTCTTTTTTTTGTTTCACTGTCTTCCGATTTGGGTCCACATTCAGCTTGTGAGTAATCAGTTCCGGGTCTATTCCTGGCATATCAGCTGCTGACCATGCAAAAACATCACTATTTTCTTGTAAAAATTTCACCAACTTCCCTCTAAGGGGCTCCTCGAGCGTTGCTCCAATAAAAGTCACCTTCCCAGGATCTTCGGGGGGTAAAGGAATTGAAACCAAGTCTTCTGTTGGCTTTCCTCTTTTCTTATCATTCTCTCAGATATCCAGATCTTCAATAGGAAGAACCTACCCCCCAACTCCATCTGCCCTCAAAGAGGCCACATAACAGCTTCTAGCCATTTTTTGGTCTCCTCTCTCTTCTCCGATCCCTTCTCGGGTAGGAAACTTCATAAATGAATGGTAGGAGGAAGGGACTGCCTTGAAGGCGTGTATCCCTGTTCTTCCCATGATAGCGTTGTAAATCGAACTAGCCTTCACCACCACGAAGTCCAACATCTGAGTTGCTTGCCTTGGTTCCTGTCCTATGGTTGTTGGCAACTTGATTATCCCTTCTACGGGGCACTCCACTCCCGCAAACCCATATATTGGGATGTCGATTGGGGTCAATTGGAAGTCATTATATCCCATCCTCAAAAAGGTGTCATGGAGCAAGATATCCACTGAAACACCATTATCCACAATGACCCTTCTCACTGGGTTGTTCCCTATAATCGGGGTTATGACCAACGGGTCGTCATGGGGAAATTTCACACCCTCCAGATCGGCATCATCAAAAGACATTGTTACTCCTGTCCTGGCCCTCTTCGGGGCTTTCCCAACAATATGCATAACTTCTCGAGCATATGCTTTCCTGGAGTTCTTGGATAACCCATCAGCAGTTGGTCCTCCAAAAATTATGTTGATCACAGGTCCTCGAGGGTGCGGTCCTCTAAAGATTGTATTTATCACCGGTCCCCTAGGTTGGGGATTTCACCCCTGATCTTCTTGATCTCTCCTTCGGTCATCAAAGTTTCTTCTCACGTTGCTGCTTCTATCCCCTCCTTCTCCAGTGTATTTGTTCAATCTTCCTTTTCGAATGAAGAACTCAATTTCATCTTTCAGCTGTCTACACTCATCGGTGTCATGACCAACATCTTTGTGAAATCTGCAATACTTGCTTTTATCTAGCTTTGCAGGATCAGCCTTCAAGGGCTTAGGCCAACGAATATATCTATCTTTCTCGATTTCCATCAAGATCTGGCTTCTAGGAGTATTCAACTTAGCGTATTCAGTGAACTTTTGCCCAGGTCCTCCCTTCTTGGGGTTTGAATCAGTGTTTTGCTCGGTTGTAGGATACTTGTCCTTAGCGATATACTCCAGATCAGTTTTCCGCTTCTTGCCTCCAGTGGGCTCATTACTCACTACGGTCTTCCTCATGCTCTCTTCCACCTTGATGTACTTCCCTGCCCTATCCTGGAGCTGCAACATGCTTTCAGGGGGCGTTTGGCCAAGGACATCTTGAAAAACTCATCCCTGGTTCCTTGTTGCAGTGCTATCATGGCTACCTTATCATCAAGGTCTGGGACTTTTAAAGCCTCCTTTGTGAAACGATTCAGGTAATCTCTCAAGGATTCCATTGTTCCCTGCACAATGCTCATAAGAGATGCTGAACTTTTCTCATGTACTCTCCCGCTGATGAATTGCTTAATAAAAGCCTGGCTTAATTCTATGAACGACCCAATAGAGTTTGGGGGCAAATGACTATACCACCTTTGAGCCATACCTGAAAGGGTTTGAGGGAAGGCCTGACACTTAATAGCATCATTCACGGGCTGCAACAGCAGTGCATTAGAGAATGTCCTAACATGATTAACGGGATCTCCCGTGCCATCATAAGATTTGATAGTTGGCATCTTGAACTTCCTTGAGATATGGGCATTCATTATTTCTTCAGTGAAGGGTGGAGTAGGATCATCAGGATCTTCAAGGGGAAGAAGATTTCTTAGATCAGCCCTTGGGACAACAGCCCTCCTCTGCACTGGACCATCCAAGTCTATGATAGGAGGGGGATTTCTCCCCTAGGAGGTACTAGGGGTCTGGTGCGCCTCCAAGTCGCGCCTCAGCCTTTGAATCTCAGCCTCGTGAGCCCTGATCCTTTCCTGCACTTCTTGGGGATTCGTCCCTTGGGTGCTTTAAGGGCGTTGGCTACCATCAGCCATCAGCTCTTTGCCATCACGTCTCCTTCTTGGGGCTACTTCATCATCCGAAGATTCGAAGTCTCTCTCAGTATAAGGACCAGAAAATTATTGATCCTCAGGGATAGGAGCCAAACCTCGTATGTATGGGGGCGAACGCCCTCGTGCTTCACTCCGTCCAGCATGTCCACTTCCTCCAACCTCGGGGTAAAGGGGCATCCCATAAGGGGGGTTAATAGTAACAATAGTTGAATGTTCGTACCCGATGGGTCGAGAATTCACAGGTGCATGTACTTGTTGAACTTGGGGATTCATACCTTGAGTAGCCGAGGGAATCGTCCCTTGTGGCTGAAGTTCAGTTGCCCCTATCTGGGCTTCTCCTTGTATGGTTGTATAGGTTGAATGAGGAGGTACCTCCACGGTTGACGAAATCACTTGGGTTGTCCCTGTTGGTGTTCCTCCTTCAAGGGCTCTAACAGTTTTCCGTGTTCTCGCCATGGTTGTTGTTGTGCTTTCCCACAGACGGTGCCAAATGTTATGGATAAAAAACTAAGGTTATTATTTGCTGTATTTATTGCTAAGGGTCGGGAGCTCAAGGCCTTTAATGGCTGCTCTCGTGTTTCGTAGCTTAACTCTGCCTTTACGAGATGCCTACATATCTCTTGAATTAGAGAATCAAGCCAAAAATGTAGTTCTGATTTGTGGGGTGAGACCCCTTATATAGATGTTGGTGGTCCTAGAATTGGACTTGGTATAGGAGACTTGGTGATCAAGTCTCTGAATTAAAATGGACTTTGGAGTCATAAATAGTAGGAAACTGATTCCTTATCCTTCTAGATCCCTTAGAGGCTAATCTGCAAGGATTTATGTCCTCATTGGGACTCTTTTCAATAGCTGATTTTTCCCTTATTTATTAATTACGAAATTAATTAATATTCAGGGTTTTTGGGCCTTCTTTGTTCCATCAGGCTTGATCTGGTCCATCAGGCCTGATCAATGTGTTAACCTTTTTGGTCTGAATGTCATACATCTTCTTATTGGGCCTAGCAGCCCAAATCATGTATAATTACTGTAATATTTAATTACACAATCATGATTTATTTATCCCTATCAGAGACTGCTTTTGGGTTAATTTTAATCGATGTACTTATGCAACAATGTTATGGTTATTATCCAATGCTAAGACGAATAACAAATTGAGGTTATTTTAACTACGCTTAACTAAGAGAGTAAACTAAAGAACATTAACTAAGAAAATAAGAGAGTTGAATACTATATGACACAAACATGGGATTCTAACTTCATTACTACTTCATTTATTAGACTTTTTGTTTTTTTTACCTTAGCATGCAATGGTGATGACACTAATCAGATAACACGAAACTAGTAAATGCCAACTTCCGTTGTACGAGTACCTTACTACCAGACATCCACAAAAGAGATAGAAGCTGAATAGACACCAATTATATTGAGACCCTATATGTCTATAGAATTTGACAACATAACGGTTTAATGCGCAAGTTATCTATCAAGATTACATAGGGCAAGTAAGATGGTTAAAGTTACCTACGAATCATGCATATCAAATACATGAACCTATGCTAGCATGGCAAGTTCTAAACCCCTAAATTCACTGTCACTTTATTAGAGATTAACACACTATCTTATAAGTTCGTGACGCTCATAAGACGAATAAGCACAACCAATACTAGGTTATCATACAATCTCCACACACCAAGGTATCAAAACAAATTAACTAAAGAAATCCATAAGTAAATTCGCAAGAACCCCACGATAACGATTAGCTCATAATCGGCCTCATCATCAATGTGGGTTCCGATGAAAGCATGGTATAATAAATGTAGTCTTTATACTGAATAAATAATAAACCAAGTACGGAACAAGAGTATAGGTTCACAAGTAAGAAAACTAGCATCGAAGGTTACAACTTAAAAAAAAGAATCACAAGAATAAACTAGATCCTCTTTGTCATGGTTAAATTGTGCTCTACGGTCTTCTTACACCTTCTCCTTAAGCTCTAGTACGTCTTGTTATGAAAAATGATCATAAGTTATGTTTATATAGCAGCCCATGCAGATTAGAAGTCCTTCAGATCAAAATTAGAGTAGAAACAGGTTTCCTGGAATTCGACCCGGCACGGCCGCGTGCTTCACCAGCGCGGGCGCGCACGCGGCCGTGCTGCACTTTTGTAATCCTGGCACGGCCGCGCTCTACTACAGCGCGGGCGCACTGACTCTCTGGAGAAAATCTTAACTTCTACTTTTCTTGCTGGTTTGAGTTGGTCTTTTCACAAGCAATCTTCTTGACACCATCCTAACACCAAATTAGCATCAAATCAATGCCAATTCACCTGAGTTCCTGATATAAGCCTGAAATGCAAAAACACTGCAAAACACATCAAAAACATAAATAATTTGAGTACAAAATATCAATTCAAGCCTTTATAGAGCATTCTAAATGGATATAAATGCCACTTAACAAAGATTGAGGACCAGGATTCAGGTCCATCAAACGTGAATTGAGGTCCTCATAACTATTAGGTACGAAATGCACACAAAGGGGGGAGGTGAATGTGTGTTTCTTGATTCTTCTTTAAAACTTTATAAATTGTTTTCAAGAAAATCAAGTTTTTGTGTTTATGATTTGGAACTCGAGAGACTATATAAAATTTGTAGTGATAATTAATTAACTATGAAAGACATAGAAAATATAATCAAAATTTACTTGATCTTTATAATAAAAATAAAATATGTTGTGCTACAAATATGAGTTCTTGAATGTTTAAGAACTCAGCTACTTCTTGAGAGAATACAAAAAATTCTAGATTGTTTTGTTATAACTGGAACTAAGGACCCTTGAGATGTTTTATAAACTAACATGCACAGTTTATAGAAATTGCACTAAAATAGACTAACATATTTCTAAAGTTCTTTTGTCTATTTTTATTTTGAGTGCTACAAATCTACATACAATCTTCCAGGTCTTTTACCTTCCTTTGCCCAGTTTATCTTGGATCTTGATCTTGCACTCTTCAAGCTGTATTTGTGGACTTTTCATTTTAATGATAAAATGGTTTATTGACATATAATCTTGAATCTTAGGATAAATGCATTCTATAATTGAAGCTGTTATCGAGATCTGTAAAGTGTATAGAGATGTCTATATTGAGATGTAGAATAGCTTATCGATATCTCCACTTCTCTACATGTATAAATGGTTTGTCGATATCTCCACTTCTCTACATATGTTTTAACTTGTCGACATTCCCTGATCTGTGACTTCTTGACATTTGATTTAAAACATTTTTAATCTATAACATTATTCTTCACCAAGCTGTTTATCTTCATTATGAGGCATGATCATGCTTGATCTTCTTCCAGAGGCTTGTTCCAAACTTGTTAGCTATTTACTGAAAAATGTTCCAGTCTAGTCCATTCAAATATTTTTAGAGACTCAAGAAATACCATTACAGATTACATAAAAAATTACAAGTCAACTAAATTTTAGGATTGTTAGTGTGACTTAGTCTTTTTATGGTAAGGCATGTATTGCACAACAATCTTCCCCAATTTGTGAGAAGATTACTTGTCATAAATTCATTTCTGATAATAAGACTAATCCCAAGATAAAATTAAAAAATAAATAGAAATACAAGGTACATTCTTTTCTATATAAATGTTATTTAACAGTTAAAATTGAAAATTGAGTTACGGAATCAGCTAAAAATTTTCATAGATTAAACTCGAGGCATGTTATGTGTCATCCTCTTCACGGTTTAATCCAGGTTTCCTTGATCAATGAGTAGACTGTCATTTCAAATCAACATTTGAGCGTGATGCCAAGCATTTCATAGTCTAGCTCACACAAGAGGCCAATAATATCACTGCAAAATAGGAGGGTTAAATCATTTCTAGATCATTCATATTTCTCATATAATTCATAATATACTCGAAGTCCACTCTTATCATTACCCAGTCAAAGGCAAATTTTAATGTAATCAAATTATATTAATAATCGTATAGAAATATAATGATTTCAAGTCTAAGGACCATTACTTCATTATCACTATGAGAATTACTTAGGACATAACAGACATGTAGAAACTCACATTGGGTCTATCCAACACCATGTATATTTACATCTTCCCGTGTTTTCGACTTTAGTACCATTATACCTATTATCAATGAGATGTGATCATCAGTCAACAAACACACCAGTCTTAATGCATTATTATTGTCCCTTAATAATAATACTCGACTAGGGATAATTAGGAATATCGATACTATTCTCATAATCTCATTTCTAAGTCACGTACTTAGAGATATAGAATTCATATCATATTCTAAGGACATTTATTAATCTAATTTTTATATCGCAGTAAATTAAGACATAATAAATTATAAAAAGAATAATCGCTAAAACATAAGCATTAATAATCCAAATATCATAAATAAAAATATAATAGTGTTGTCTCTAGGGCACAAACACTAGCAATATATTCATCAATTCTTGGGCCATTGAATTTTTTCATCAATTCGTGATTCAGCTCTGTTAACATAGATGAGCATCTCATATGGTGTAGGTTGAAAATCATTATACGCCATCTTGATGAATGCATCATTAAATATAATGTTTATTTAGACTTCAAGACTCTTGTTTATTGTCTTATCACTGAATTCACAACCAACAGTTAATAATGGGAGAACTTCACTCTTTATAAATCGGAATCATCAAAAGATGAATATGCTTCGATCTTGGCACGCTTCGGTGCTTTTCCAAAAGTTTGCATAATTTTCATTGTATGGGCTTTCTTTGGCTTTAGTGTACTTATCAACCCTTTCTTGGAGTTTTAACATACTCACTGGGGCGTGCTTGATCGGTGACCTCTTAGGATAGTCATTTATTGTTCTTTTTGCAGGACTAACATGCATGCTTTCTCATTCAAATCCGAGATTTCCAAAGTTCCTTTTTTTATTCGAGTTAGGTAGTCCCACGGGGATTCATCCTTTTCATGTTGTGAGTTCATGAGAGATACTTATCTTTCCTCTTGCACCCTTCTTCTAATAAAAGCTTTGTTGAGGTCTTTAAAAGACCTAGTTGAACTTGGCGGAAAATGACCATTTTACTACGGTTTCATACCCCTTGAGGTTCGAGGGATCTTCTTTCATTCTAGGACATCGTTAATCATGTATAGCAATCGTTCCTTGAAAGAATTCCTTACAGCACTTGGAAAATCATTTATTCTACCACGTTCTTTGATAGTTAGCTAAAATTTGATAATATCCTTCATAATAGAAGGTTTTATATTCTCAGGATCTTCTAGGTAAATCGAATTTTCGGGATCAGCCCTAGATATTTCCACCCTTCTTCTATGTGAAAGATCTTCAAATTTAACCGCTGAGGATCGACCCTCGAGATATTAGTTTTATCAGTCCTACATTTTTGCCATGATTTCTTTTTCCATGACTCTTGTTTCAGATTTTAGATATGTGCTTCATGAGCCCTTGTCCTTTATTCAATAGTTTGATCTTTCATTCCTTAAGGTCTTTGGGCCTCGGGACATTCCCTATTTTGTCGGCTCTTTGGTTGAACTTCTTTCTTGAAGCAACATCCTTGTTTCTAATTTATTCATCATAACCGTCATGTATGGAATTGAATAAACCCAAATTCCTTTGCCAATTGGTTTCAAACCTTGAATACAAGCATACATCCCAGACGGGATTAGTGCTAAAGTCCACCCTCTTATTCATATTCATGAATTCATAACTTGAAATACTCATGGTTCAATGAGGGAGAATAGCGGTTTAGAATCGCCACTAATAAGGTGTGCTAAATGCTAAAGGTTCAACTACCATATGGAGTATGGGAACTCACCCCTGGGGGATTCAATCCTTGAACTTGAGGATCCAGCCCTTAGATTTGGGGATTCAGTCCTTGGATTTGAGGAATCAGTCCTTAGATTTGAGGATCTAGTCCTTGAATTTGAGGATTCAGTCCTTATATTTGAGGATCCAATACTTGAATTTGAGAATTCAATCATTAGGTTTGAGGATTCGTGATTGTCCTTTTATGTAATAACCCCAATTTTTGGAAAATTTTGAAACCCTTATGAATAGTGATTTTGCAGATTATGCTGAATGAGAAAAATTTTCATGCCACACTATGTAGGGGTTCTTTTATTGATATTCTGAGATATTATTAGTACTCTATGTGGTATATAAGTGTATGTAAAGATCGTCAGAATCCAAATCCGAACACTTTGATTTTTCCCGGAAATCCACTAGATACGGAAAGAATTGAGTATAAGGTAGCAGGATAAAAAGGATTTAAAATAAAGGATTATAAGAGAGGATCATAAAAGGATTATAATGTATTGAGAAAGGTTAAGGAAACCCAGGTAATAAGATCCCGGGTATGATCCCTCAAACAAGAAACGAGAACGAAAGTTAAGCGAACCATATAACAGATCAGCGGTCATTAGGCAAACAATTAGGAAGTTAATCAAGGAGGTTAGGGATGATGAGGTCATCCAACCAATAAGAAGAGGGCAAGTAAGGGATGATGACATCATAAGCATGACATAAGCATGACATAGGAGGGAAGGAGGTGTGGATGAATGATAACCACACAAAGTTCAAGGTTATTAAGGTAATTAACCAAAATCTAAACAAAAACAACCAACCAAAAACAAATCAAAGCAAAAACACAAAATCATCTCTTTCTTCCAAGCTTGCTCTCGGCTTTTCCCCATTTTCAAGAAGAAGAATTTCAAAATTCAAGTTCCAAGCTTCCTTAATTGGTAAGATAATTATCTAGTACTCCTTATGCATAGATATAGCTATTCCATGAGTTTAAGCTTCAAATTCCTTCACAATCTCTTCCAATAATTCAAGGAAGAAGATGGTGAATAGTAACTTTCAAAGAAATAACTTTAGTTTCTTGAATTTTTATGAAAGTTTAAAGTTATACAAGCAAGGATCAAGGTTCTTTAGGAATTCAAAGCTTTTGTGATTGTGTTAAGAAGCTTCAAGAAGGTATAAACTCCAAACCCTAGCTTTAGTTTTGAGTATTTAGGAATGGTTATGAGTAATATAGTATATGTGAAGCATGAAGCTTGTTTGTTTAGAGTTTGGGTTGGAGTGGTAGTGGTATGAATGTTGAATCTTGTTGATTTGTTAAAGGAATTAAGTATAGTTTAAGGTCATGATGAGAATAACATAAATTGGAAGAACTTGAGGTGTTGGGACTGTTGTAGTGTGTTTTGGATGGATGTTGGTTGTATGAATGAATTGGGATTGATTGGTGATTGATTTGGATTGGTTTAAATTTGGGAAATCGCGTAAACATAGCCGTCGTAATGTCCGATTTACTTTAGACTGCTTTTGTTCATAACATTAGAACCCGACAACTCCCTGCTAGGTTTTGACCATTGCCATGTTTAGATAATTCATGTTACGAGCTTCGTTTTGATATGTGGTTCGTTTGATTCCGATGTACGGTTTAGGAAAAACGGCCGTTTTAAGTAACGACGTTTCGCGAACGAAACATTACCCCTCACCTTACTTTGAAACCTTGGTTAAGGACCTTAAATGACTAATTGGGGAAAGAAACAATTATGTAAAGTGGATTAGGCAGTTGGTAAGGTACTCGCGAAAGAATCTCCTTAAAACCCTTAATGGTTAATTTATTAAGTGGAGCCGAGGGTACTCGAGCGACTTAAGTAAATCGTTAAGCGCGAAAGCGAACATTAGGACTCTAAATGGTTAAAGTCTAGTTTCTTAAGCGACCGGGGTCTAATTCCGACTTATGTTGTTGTTCATAGGTTATCAGACCCACTCTAAGCTTAAGTCTATCCGGGAGCACTCAGGCAAGTTTTCTACCCGTATAACTGTTGTTGTGATGTATATGTGTATATGCATGATCTTGTGATAAATGCATATTTGTTATTAGCAAATTCTTGCGATATATTGGAGCATGTGATATGGTATATATGCATGCCTATTTCATATTCTTGACTTATATATCTGTTGGTTCAAATGCTTATTAGTTGCATAATACCTATGCTAGAGATAAGCAGTAGTTGCGTATACCCTTAGTATAGGGGATCAAAGGGTGAACTTTTTCTAAAACCGGGAGGCGAGGCTCCCGAGTATAATATATATTTATATATATATATATATATTGATATAGTTTTTAAAACTATTAATCGAATAAGGTTTATTCAATAACTTTATTTTATTTAATGAATATTATTTCGAATATTCATTCGAGGGCTTATGACTCAGTTTATTTTATTATTTGAATATTATTTGAATATTCATTCGAGGGCTTAGGACTCAGTTTATATTATTTATTGAATATTATTTGAATATTTATTTGAGGATCTATGACTCCGATTATTTGCTGAGATATATACTTTATTTTATTAAAGAATAAGGTGTCGATAATCAAACTTATTTTTGATTATTCAAATAAAGATAGTACTTTCGAATAAGTATATCTTGGTTATTTAATACTCATTTCAAGTATAAGTTTTACAGCTTCTACTTCAAGTTATTTATATAGAGATTATCCTTATGGGAATATTATTTAATAATATTCAGATATTTTCTAATCTATCGGGACTGATTTACTTTATTAAATCACCATTACTCCAAACACTCTTTAAAGTGTTTTCGAGTCTTCAAAATGATTTTTAAAGGTTAGAGCGGATCCCAAAACTCGTTTTCAAATTTTAGATCTTCCTTTTTGAAGGGGACTTGAATACTCACTCAAAAATCTAAGGGATCCGGCTCTGTGGTGTATTTTATATTCGCAACAAGGTTGCTGTTTTGATAAATGAATTGATTACTTACCCAACATTCGGGAAGTAAGTCCATCTAATTGAGTCGGCATAAGCGAAAGGCCGGGGTACGGTCTATCAAAGTGTAAGTAGCTGGGTGGCAGTCCATCAACGCATAAGAGGCCGGGTGGCGGTCCAGCACAAGGTCCTTATGTGGCCAGGGTGATGACCGGTGGGGGATTCATCCATCTACTAGTAGAAAAGGTTACTTATTGGTATCTTTGCCTGATCAGCAAGATATCGGGTTTATGCCAAAATTCTTTTCTTTCCAAAATTCATTGGATATTGCAACTCTGTTCATACTTTACATGACAGAGGTTTTCAGGAAATGTATGAGAGATATATATATGGATATATATATATATATATATATATCGGGACTTAATGAAGTATCTCGTAACTTCATTTCATTCAATAATATTTCAAAGATTGAATCTATTCAAGTCTTATCTTGTATTATCATCTATGTGATGAACTTTTGAAACTAATTATAACTTGAATGGTGGTAGTTCAAGTAGTATTCGGAAAGATATAAGTAAATTGGAGTATCTTGTAACTTCATCTTTTAAACTTATATCTAGTAAATGATTATCTTGTGCGTGTCAAAGATTTTCGGAAAAATGTTGAGACAAGGTTAGATATATGAGATCACCTTGCAACGATATTTTTATACAGTTATAAACTGGAACTCTGTGTATATTATACACGTCAGAGGATTTCAAAGATTGTGAAAAGTATATATGTACATATACTGAATATTTTACGACTTCATCGCATTAAGATATCAAACTTGGTTCATTTCTTTTGACCGAGACTTTCATGAGTACTATGAGAAGGCTCATATATTGTTAATCATTATACATATTATTTTGGTGGGCTTGCTGCTCACCCTTGCTTTCTTCTTTCATCACACAACAACAGATAGAAAAGATGAACAGGACCAAGCTCCCGATTCACAAGCGATTAGGAAACGTTCCGCAGTTTCTTATAGGCATTGATGTCGCTGTAGCTGAGGTAGGAACTACCAATAGGCTAGGCTTTCAACTTTTGATGTACCAGACTTATGTATCTTTATCAATTGTAATAATGACAAAGAAATGTAAATTTATTCAGAAACCCTTTTAAGGTGTATTGGCATATAATTGTGAAATAAAATGACTTGTGATTATTTTTTGGATATTCATCTCTAAGACTATAACTTGTGGTGTGTGTGTTTATTGTGGGGTCACAGTACAGAGTAGTTGATTATTTATTAAGATTGGGTGTTATTAAGGGAAATGGAACTCGTGACAACCTGGATCCCCGACCCCGGATTTGGGGATGTTACATTTTAGGTTGATATTGAGCTAGATGGATATATGTTAATACATGATTTGCCTCTTGGAACTTCTTGCGCTCACTTTCTTGGGGCTCATCAATGTTCTAGAGTCAAGTACTTATTCTTCCAACTTCGTTATTCTTTGGTTAATATCTGGTTCATCGTGCCTTACTGGATACTTCAGATGTATGCTTCATGGGCACAAATCATCTCCTCTTTCCCATCCTCTAGGTTGAGAATGCTTTCCTTCAACAAGACCCTTTCTTGGACATCTCATTTTGGGATGGGCATTGTTATCATTCAAATTCACCATCCTCTATAAAAACTGTGACTTCCTTTGTGGCTGAAATCAAGACTTAAAAATACCGAGGTTCAATACCTTCACGTGGTCGAAGAAATCAACTTTCTCAAACTTAGGGATATAAATCCACAAGGTGGGTTTATCGTAGCTGAATCAACATGGATGAACATATGGAATCCAAAATCTTAGGCATTCAAAGGAGAATGCACCATATGCAGTTGAGGATTTTCCCACGAGTTTTCTCGAGAGCCAATTAATGGCTGAGTAACGGGGGATCGACATCCCTAAAAGATCAGTCCTTTGATTATTAAGGGTTGAGCGCATATGACCCTCGATAGAGATAGAAGCAGTGCAAACCGTGGATGGTGGATTGTCAATGCTTCTTTGTGTTCTTCATGGTTGTCGTCTTTTTCCCGCAGAGGGCGCCAAATGTTATACATAAAAACCTAAGGTATATTTTGTTAGGTCCCGTATAGGGGCTATATTAAGCTAGAAGGGGAGTCGAATAGCTTAATTACCAATTTAAAAGTTAGTATGGCATTTTAAAATAATTTATCCTTTTAAAAATTTACCAAGCAGTTATGCAGTTTATATGTGCGGAAAATAAAGTGCAAGGAAAGAAAATGCCAGACGGTGATTTTATCCTGGTTCGTGATGGCGCAACCTCTAGTAGATTCGCTCAACCCTACATCCAGTCCCCGAGCTCCTCTCCCGAACTCGAGATTTTCCCTTATAATAAACTCGCTCCTTTAGTAGGCGGAGAAGCTTTTACACCCTTAAAAATATTTGTCTTGGTGCGTAACACCCAGATTACCACCTCAAAATAAATGTAATACCTACACAACTTATCTTAGATTATAACTTCCCGCTATTTCTTCAAAGTTGATGTAGGGCCCTTGTGTAGACTTGGCTTCCTTAGCTTTTGTCGGTCTTGGATCTTAGTGATCCGGTCTTGGATCTTTTCTCGTCTTAACGGTGTAAATACTACTAACTCCCCGTTAGTACACATAGGACTTGGGTCTTAGAATGAGAATCACCTCACGTCACTTCACTTCACTACAAAACTAATAAGACAATCCACAAAATAAAATGTATATAGAAAATATGGGTTGAATTAGTATGTTACGGTACTAGCCCACAAGATAGTATAATATTCAAATAAGAATATTAAATATCAACTATATATACTTGACTTGAGATATGGAATAATATATCAAGTATACTTTCGATTACACTGTCCTTATAGAATATATGTTTATCAGAGTAATATAAGAAGTCTTTTATATATATAAGCAATATAACTTATGACTTCTTTAATATTCTTCTTCTTTCGATTATGTATTTATAGATCGAAGAATACTTTAGTAACAATCTCAGAATTGTAACTATCCTTTAAGCTTGTAGGCTTAATGTTAGATATATTTTTGATGTCATGGCTAATATGATTTGTGTTTAAGTTTTAAGATCTTACTTAACAGGACAAATCAGTACTTAACTGGAAATCAGCACTTATACTGAAGACAGAACTTAAGATATCAGAACTTAAGTTATCAGAACTTAAGTTATCAGAAGATATTTATCAGGAGATAATATTAGGACTTAAGGTGACTTTCAGATAAGGCAGGCGGCTGATTGAAAGGAAAGAAGATCGAGACTAAGATAGTAAGAAATATGCATGGAGAAAGAATTCTATGAAGAATAGAATACTTGGAAGAAAATATAACTAGTTGATATATTCTAGGAAGCAAAATTATATTCCATAACAATTAGAATATTATCTTGTAACTGTGTAGTATATAAACACAGACATAGGGTTTACACTATATGTGTTATCTTAATCGAAGTTATTATTCTTTGTAACCCTAGCAGCTCTCGTGATAATTTGTTCATCACTGAGAGAGGACAGTTCCATATTGTAACAGAGTTTATTGTGTTGAATAAAATATGTGTTTTGTTACTTGTGTTCTTTAATTCAATTTGATTGTAGTAAACACTGTATTCAACCCCATTGTATAGTGTGTGTGACCTAACAAGTGGTATCAGAGCAGTCTTTTAACACACAAACAGTTTAAGATCCAAAAACAATCATGTCTGAAGAAGAACAAACTCCAACTAATCTCACCAAAACTGAAGAACCTCCAAAGACTCAAATCCATAATCGATATGAGACTATTAGAGTTCCCATACTGAAACCATCTGAATATCCCATATGGAAGGTGAGGATGTCTATGTTTCTGGAAGCTACAGATCCGGAATACCTTGACAGAATCAATGAAGGACCACACAAGCCAACCAAGCTCTCTGTTGTAGTTGCAGGTGAACCGGAAAAGTCTGTACCAAAGGAGAAAAGTGATTACACTGCAGAAGATATCTCATCTATTGCTAAGGATGCAAAGGTACGACACTTGCTGCATAGTGCCATTGATAATGTCATGTAAAACAGGGTAATCAACTACAAAACTGCAAAGGAGATATGGGATGCCTTAGAAACAAGATGTCAGGGAACTGATTCAATTAAGAAGAACAGGAAGACTATACTTACTCAAGAGTATGAGCACTTTGACTCAAAACCTGATGAGTCATTGACTGGTTTATATGATAGAATTGTCAAACTCTTGAATGATTTGTCACTAGTTGACAAGGAATATGATCTTGAAGATACAAATCTTAAATTCCTGCTAGCTCTTCCTGAAAGTTGGGATTTGAAGGCCACCACTATAAGAGACAACTATAATCTTGATGAAACAACTCTTGATGAAATTTATGGGATGCTCAAGACTCATGAACTTGAGATGGAACAAAGAAGCAAAAGGCATGGAAGAAAGTCAAGGATAGTTGCTCTTAAGGCTGAGGAGGAATCCCCCAAAGCAGCTGCCTCAAGAAAAAGGCAAGGGAAAAGCTCTCATCACAAAGTCTGATACTGAGTCATCAAGTTCTGATAGTGATGATGACTCAGAAACTGAAAGCTTACCTGGGATAGATCCTGATGAAGAGATGATGAAGCTGTGTGCTCTTATGGTGAAAGGAATCTCAAGGATTGCATACAGGAAATTTAAAAAGGGAAAGAAATTTTCCAGGAAAGGTGCAAGTTCTGATAAGAAGAGTTTCAGAAAATCTGAAGGCAAAAGAGGAAAGTCTGACAGAGGAGATTACTCAAATGTCAAATGCTACAACTGTGGTGAGAAAGGCCACATATCTCCTGATTGCAAGAAAGTGAAGAGTGACAAAGGTAAGGCTCTTGTCACAAAGAAGGAAAGCTGGACGGACACTTCAGATTCTGAAAGTGAGGTGAACTATGCCTTGATGGCAAATGCTGATAGCAGTTCTGATACTGCTGACATAAAGGTCAACAGGAAGAACATCCTAGTTCTGGACTGTGGATGTTCAGGACATATGACTGGAAATAAAGCCCTGTTATCAGACTTTGTGGAGAAAGCTGGCCCATGTGTTTCTTATGGAGATGGCAACATGGGAAAAACTCTGGGATATGGCAATATCAATCTTGGGAATGTCATCATTGAAAAAGTAGCTCTGGTCTCAGGACTTAAACACAATCTACTGAGTTTTAGTCAAATATGTGACAAAGGTTATCATGTGGATTTCTTTGAAGAACACTGTGAAGTTATAAGCAAATCTACAGGCAAAGTTGTTCTGAAAGGATACAGGCATGGTAACATTTATGAAGCCAAGCTTTCAACAAGTACTGATGGTTCTGTAATTTGTCTGTTGAGTAGAGCATCAACTAAAGAAAGCTGGGACTGGCACAAGAAACTCTCTCATTTAAATTTCAACAATATAAATGAACTAGTCAAGAAAGATCTTGTGAGAGGACTGCCAAAATCAGTATTTGCTCCTGATGGCCTTTGTGATTCTTGTCAGAAGGCAAAACAAAGAAAATCTTCATTCAAGAGCAAGACTGAATCATCAATTCTTGAGCCTTATCACCTACTACATGTTGATCTATTTGGTCCAGTTAATGTTATGTCTATTGCAAAGAAGAAATATGCTATGGTGATAGTGGATGAGTTCACCAGATACACATGGGTGTATTTCTTGCACACAAAAAGTGAAACTGCATCTATCTTGATTGATCATGTCAAACAACTGGATAAATTGGTCAAAGACTCTGTGAAAATCATAAGGAGTGATAATGGCACTGAGTTCAAGAATTTCATTATGGAAGAGTTCTGCAAAAACCATGGAATAAAGCAGGAATTCTCTGCTCCTGGAACTCCACAGCAAAATGGAGTTGTTGAAAGAAAGAATAGAACTCTTATTGAAGCTGCACGAACTATGCTTGATGAAACAAAGTTACCAACCTACTTTTGGGCTGAAGCTGTGCAGACTGCTTATTTTACTCAGAATGCTACACTCATTAACAAGCATGGAAAAACACCATATTAGATGGTGAAAAAAAAGAAGCCAAATCTGAAGTATTTTCATGTATTTGGATGCAAGTATTTTGTTCTTAAGACTCATCCCGAACAACTATCCAAATTTGATCTAAAACTGATGAAGGAATTTTTGTTGGATATCCACTTTCCACAAAAGCCTTCAGAGTCTACAATTTAAGAACAAGGGTTGTCATGGAATCTATCAATGTCTCTTTTGATGATAAGAAGATTACTGGACTTGAAGATTTCAATGATCATGATCAGTTGAGATTCGAAAATAAAGTTTTAAATTCTGATTCTGTAAATCACGATAGTCTAAATCCTGGCAGTCTAAATCCTGATACTACAAACTCTAATGGATTAAACTCTGATGTTATTGAACTGTGGTGACTACGCCAAAGGAAAATGAACCTGTGCAGGGGGAGCATATTGAAGATCCAACCACATCTCAAGAAGCATCAGAACATACAACAAGCTCTTCAACTTCTGATGGGCCAAGTTCTGATAAATCTGGAAACTCATGTTCTGATATTTCTGGAAACTCAAATTCTGAAGGATCCAACTCAGAGAGCATAATTTCAGGGGGAGAATCAAAATATGTTAATGGAGAAATCATGGATCATGGGGGAGCATCCAGTTCTAGAGATAACCTTTCATCTGCAAGGAAGTGGACAAAAGCACATACACCTGACTTAATTATTGGAAATCCTGATGTAGGTGTCAGAACTAGAATAACTACATCAAATGAATGTCTCTATCATTCTTTTCTTTCTCAGAATGAACCAAAGAAAGTAGAAGAAGCTCTTCAAGATGCTGATTGGGTGCAAGCAATGCAGGAAGAGTTAAATGAATTTGAAAGAAATAAAGTCTGGACCCTAGTGCC
This sequence comes from Apium graveolens, assembly GCF_009905375.1. Lineage (NCBI taxonomy): Eukaryota > Viridiplantae > Streptophyta > Magnoliopsida > Apiales > Apiaceae > Apium > Apium graveolens. The sequence goes on along the minus strand of NC_133648.1, from coordinate 60,993,767 downwards.
AAGACCAAAGAACAGGTCTGTTGTTGGTACAAAGTGGGTGTTCAGAAATAAAACTGACAGTAATGGCATAATTACAAGGAATAAAGCAAGGCTGGTTGCAAAAGGATACTCTCAACAAGAAGTAATTGATTATGATGAAACATTTGCACCAGTTGCTAGATTTGAAGCCATAAGGATATTTTTGGCTTATGCTACTCACAAGAGGTTTAACGTCATTCAAATGGATGTGAAAAGTGCTTGTCTCAATGGAGAATTGGAAGAAGAGGTATATGTTGAACAACCTCCAGGCTTTGTAGATCCCAAATTTCCCAATCATATCTACAGGCTTGATAAAGCACTTTATGGCCTTAAGCAAGCTCCAAGAGCATGGTATGAGACTTTAGCTCAGTTTCTTCTGGAAAGTAGATTTAACAGAGGGACTATTGACAAAACACTGTTCTACCTCAACCATGGAAAAGACTTACTTTTGGTACAAATATATGTTGATGATATCATTTTTGGTTCTACAAATGACAGACTTTGTAAGAAGTTTGCCAAGCTGATGCAGTCAAGATATCAAATGAGTATGATGGGAGAACTTAACTATTTTCTGGGCCTTCAAGTCAAGCAGAATGAAGAATGAACTTTTATTTGTCAATCTAAGTACACCAGAAATTTAGGAAGAAGTTTGGAATGCAAGATTGTACAAATGCATCCACTCTTATGGCCACTGCAACAAAGTTCAATAAGGATACTGGTAAATCAGTAGATATTATTGATTACAGAGGTATAATTGGCTCATTACTCTATCTAACTGCAAGTAGACCTGATATCATGTATGCTACCTATCTTTGTGCAAGATTTCAAGCAGATCCAAGAGAACCTCACTTAACAGTTGTGAAAAGAATTTTCAAGTACCTTAAGGGTATAACTGATCCGGGATTGTGGTATCCTAGAGAATCAGACTTTAAGCTAATAGGTTACTCAGATGCAGATTTTGCAGAATGCAAAATTGACAGGAAAAGCACAAGTGGAAGCTGCCAATTTCTTGGAGGCAGATTGGTTTCTTGGTTTAGCAAGAAACAGAAGTCAATTTCCACATCAACTGCAGAAGCAGAATACATTGTTGCAGGAAGCTTTTGTGCATAGATTCTTTAGATGAAGAACCAATTACTGGATTATGGGTTAGAATTTTCTAAAATTCCTATTTACTGTGATAATCAAAGTGCTATTGCTATGACAGGTAATCCAGTTCAACACTCAATGACAAAGCACATCAGCATTAGGTACCACTTCATAAGGGAACAAGTAGATAAAGGTACTGTGGAATTGCATTTTGTTCCAACAGATCAATAACTAGCAGATATCTTCACAAAACCACTGTGTGAAGCTACTTTTACAAGATTGGTAAATGAACTTGGAATGGTTTCAAGTTCTTTCTTTAAATATGCCTAGTTTATGTTCTGATACATCAGACTTTATGATCAGTATTTATAGATATTACTATCTTTGTGTATTCTGTACTTAAATTGAAATTTGCTTAAGTGCTGATTGTTGTCTGATGTGAATTCTAAACTCTGATAGTGATATGAATGTTTCTGTGACTATTCAATCCAATGAGGATAACTGTGCTAGATGCTGACCTAGTAGTCTTTAATATACTAAAGATCCCATGTATGAAGTAATTGTTTATGTGAAAATCTTTTAACACAAGCAAATTCTGATATTGAGCTCAGTTAAGTTTACTTTGTGTATCTTATTACTAAGTCAAAAACTAGAATAGTGCTTCTTATCTGTTAAGTTCTGTTTTTTGTAAATCTTATGGATGTACTAAGTGCTGATATGCCTTACTTATCAAAAGAAAAAGAAAAGAAATAAAAATCAGGTACTCCTTTGAGATCTAGAGTAAAAATGTGGAAGGGAAGACCCAAGTGCATTGCTGGTATTAAGTAATATGCATTAGAAAAGCAAAATAAAATTTTTTTGGTGACTTTTCACACTCTATGATTACTGGAGAAATATTCTGATAACAACATAAATTCTGATAAGCAGTCATGACTCACTTTCACTGAGAAGCCACTGTAAAATGGAATTTCAAAAGATGCATAAAATGAGCACAAAATAGTTGAGGTGGACTCATACATGAACTCATTCTAAAGTAGACTTCAGACTAATGATATATTTTGAACAAAGTTCTTAGTTATGCCTTATTTCTAAGATGTATTGAAGTGAATCATACTTTACTCTTTGTCTGATATTTAGCTTAATGCACACACATACACTCTATATGAATGATGAAAATTACTGTGGTGATAAATGTTATTTTTAGATATACAGTTTAAGTGTCAGTTGCATAAATTCTGAGGACAAGTTCTGATGGAAGTTCTGATGATTAAGTTCTGAGGAAACCATATCAGTATTTGTGTGAAGAATTACAGGAATAACCCTTCACTTTTCGAGTTAAGAAGCCATATTCTGATGTCTTTTTAATCCTGATAATAATCAAGTTCTGATGCTGATGTGGCAGTATTTATTTACTTGGTTTATTTTTTGTCATTACTTGAACGATAATATTTTACAGAATATTGGTTAATGTGAGATAAAATAGTCATAATCATTGTGGGTTAGTGGTTAACGTGTATGTCCTGAAAAACTGCATGTGCACGGTAATTATTGCTTATTTTACGTGCCCATTAACTCTTGTTCTAACCGTTTACTGACTGTTCACATGGTGCCAGGTGTAAAGTGTATCCCATGCTTCAAAAATACAACTGTTGAGTGGAGAGAGTATATATATGAGAGATAAAAGATTTTCTAATCTTTTACTTACTTTTCTATTCTAAATCTCTTTTACTTTCTCTCTATCTTTCTCTCTCTCTTTTATTTTCTGCAGTTGTTTTTCTCTCAGGACTTTTTACAAACACTTTGCAAATATACTCTTATTCACTTAATTTCTTACAGAGATGGCACCAAAAGACGTAATTTTCAATGGGGCTAAGTTTTTTCCTAATAACTTCTCCGCTATTCTTAACAAGTCAGAAGCCCCATCAGAACTTCACTTCATTCAGGACTTTCTTACTAGTTCTGATATTGGGTACGCTCTGACTCAACCTGATGCAGTCTCTGGTACTCAAGTGCTGGAGTTATGGAGAAGCGGAGTATACGATGATGGTGGTGCTCAAGGGTCCCCAAGTATTATTTTTTCATCAGGGGAGGATGAGCATGTCGTGACATTGGGCACGGTTCGACAAGCACTGCAGCTTCCTGAGAACTGTGTTTATTCTACTGCTGAGGAGCCAGTTTTTCAAAACATGACGGCCAGTCTGAGGTATGAGAGGACATTGGCAAAGCTGGGCCAGTTGAAGAGATCTTACATAAGGAGGGAATGGAGTTTCTTCTTTGACTGCATAATCAAGGCTTTTGCAAATAAATGTTCTAATTTTGATGCAATCCCCATATTCAGCCAACAAATCGGGTATGCTCACATTAACCAAACTGATTTTGATTATGCAAGTGCTGTCTTAGGTTTCATTGGGGACAGAATGAGAGAAGACAGAAATACTGTTTACTTTGCTAGATTCTGTCAGCTTATTTATAGTTTTTGTTGTGATGATAAGCCCCAATCAGTTAGTGAATTAATTCCATCATTCAGACTAGCTAAAAGAGCTTTTAATGACTTATTATCTACTGATAATAAGAAGGCTGTGTTAAGACCCCTCCAAGTTCCTTTATCTGTCAAACAAGCCTTAATAACCTATAATCCAGTTAAATACACTAAACTATATCCTGATGTCCAACCATCCGAACCTCAACCATCAGCACCTACCACCTCTACACACACACCTCAAACTTCTCAACCTCAACCTTCAGCACATACTGTGAAGCCTTCATCTTCCAAACCAAAGAGGACAAAGGCTGTGCCTCAGTTTCAACAGAAAAGATGGAGAATGATTCTAAGAGATGAATCAGATACTAAGGAACATGTTCCCATATCAGAACCTGTTGTTATAGAAGCTGAGAAGGTTTCTTCTCAGAAAGATACTGTAACTGGGAGTTCTAGGCCCCTCAAAAGGCTTAGAAAGTTAAATTCTGATGATAAAGCTCCTAAAGTGTCTCCACCTTTGAAGAAATTAAAGAAATAGAGAACTCACAGGGACATAGTTGTGTCAGATTCAGAGGATGTAGTGGAAGCAGCTAAGGAAGGGATCAGGAATCTCTGATCTCAACAAAACCAATTGTTATTGAATCACTTCCTTCTGCACAACCAGAAACTGCTCAAGACAGAATACCTACACCTCCTATGTCACCTATAGTTGATCTAGTACATACTGAAGAACCAGGTACAAGTGTTGAAATTGATATTCATAACTTGATTGTGCCTGAGGTTTTGTACTTGGAAGCTCCACCAATTCAACTCATCCACCAACAACACCAATTTTGGATGTTGATCAGAACCTGGCTGCAGATCAGAATTTAGAGGATGATTTTGAAGCCTCTATTGCCTCACATATTGCTATTTTATCAGAGGATGCTGATACTGCAGGATCTATAAGTTCTGATGCTGCCAATGAGGATATTACTGGTGAAGATGTTGCTAATTTAGATGCTGATGCAGCTGGTCCATCATGACATGCACCTCAACAAACAGTTAATAAAACTGATCTAATCAAAAAGTTTGTTAAGGAAACACCAGTACCTTGGAGTGAAACTTCTAGAGGAAAGGAGTGGACTAAGGAATGGAACACAGTTCATTTTGTTCCTTCTGAAAAGATTCTTGTTGAGCATCTGGCAAAAGCTGATGAAATGCTGATAAATGATGATTTCAAGGCACAACTGAGAGTTACTGCATTGAGTATTAGGCACCTTCAAGGTCAACACTCAATAATTCATGCCAAGGTGAACAAAATTCAAGAAACCTTGATCCAACAAGATATGAATGTGAAACTTGAAAAGAACAGATTTTTCAAGCCAGCCTTTGACAGATTGCCTATATTGTGAAAACTCAGGAGAAGCAACAAACTCAGATTGATGAAATTCTAAAGAATCAAGCTTCTCAGCAAACTCAACTTAATGAGATCCAATCCTCAGTGGAATTGCTTGTCTCTCTTCTTTTACCTGCGGATGCCAAAAAGGGGGAGAAAGTGATTAAGTCCAAATGCAAATCTATTCAGACACTGAAGGGAAAGGATAATGGAAATGATGACCAGGGTAACTCTGATAAGGGTAGAGTTCAAGGTCAAGTCAAAGGATTTTCATCAAGTAAAGCTAGAATTACAAGTCAAGGAACAAGTTCTGATACTGGGAGAAGAATAAGTTCTGATACTGGTAAAAGGATAAGTTCTGGTGAATATCTGGAACTTGATGAAGAAATTTCAAAGGAGTTATTTCTTAAAGAAAATCCAGGAATGGACTTTGAGAGTCTAAAGGAAGAAGAAGCTAGACTCAAAACAGAAGGTGTCAAGACAAAATCTAAAGCTTCTGAAATTTCCAAAGCCTAAGGGTATTGTGATAAAGGAAAGAACAAATTCTGAGGCAACTAAAGCCAAATCACAAGTGGAAATTGATCCAAGGTCCAAGGGCAAAGAAAAAGTTGATGAACCTGTAAAGGTTTATATGCCAGTTATGGATGAAGTAATAATTGATGAAGAAGATGCTAGTCTTACTCTGATTTCAAAGAAGATTTTTCAAACAACCTCTGACATGGCTCATGTTGTTCAGAGTCAAGATGTAGTAAGTTCTGATATGACAGTGAAGCAAGCAACCTCTGACATAGCTCAAGTTGGCTTGATATCAGAAGTTAAGGAAAAGGAAACCTCTGACATTGCTCATGTTAAACCTTCAAAGATACTGCTACCAGGATTCACCAAAGCTAAACAGACTCAACCTTTGAAGACTACAACAAGTGTTTTTGAAGCAAGAGTTGTTACAGGAAAGGAAGTAAGAGATAAATCTGGATTGGGTAGTTCTGATGAAAGAAGAGTACATAACACTACCAATGATCCAACTTCCTTAAGTGAACCAGGTGTTGGAGCAACTCCTGAAAGATTGAATCGACTTGAATTTGTACAAATGGTTTATCATACCTTTTTGAAAGAACATATCTTGTTATATTTTATGACAGATGGAAGGGTATACCATATCAGGCAGAATGTTATACCACTGAAGTATTTTGAGGAACTGGAACATGTTCTATTCCTACTTCAAGTGAAAGACAGATTAAAAGATAGTGTTGCAGGTTATTTAAAGTCACAAATTCAAAGACAGAAGAAGCTTTATTCTGTAAAGTCTGACAACACATACTGTCCCAAGTACAGAGATCACAAAGGTGATATTGTCGAAATGAAGCCTAACTCTGCTAAGATCATAACTACTTTTCTGGGTTATAAGGCTGTGGAATTCAATCTAGAGTCTGACAAGGCATATTTGATCAGACTAGATCAGGAGATAACAAAAGCTAAGATAAATGATCTCAGAGCAGCTATTTTTTAAACTGGTGAAGATACAACTGAATTGAAAGATGCAAAAAGGAGAATGGTTAATGAACTTGAATATGCTGAGAGAAGTCTTTTAAGAAATTATCTAAGAACAACTCTTGATATCAAAGAGATCAGAAATTGAAGCCAAGTCAAAGATCTACAACTGCTTAAATTCTGAAAGTGTATACAGACTAAAGCTGTTATCAGAAGTTTAAGATGGTAAAGCTATAAGGACTGTAAGTTGTAGTTATCTAGTCAAATTCTCATGCATTTGTACTTAATCTTTTTGACATCATCAAATATCTGTTGAACTTGTATATTATGTTAATTTACAAGTTGGGGGAGATTGCTAGATATATTTGTGATGTCATGGCTAATATGATTTATGTTTAAGTTTTCAGATCTTACTTAACAGGACAAATTAGTACTTAACTGAAAATCAACACTTATACTGAAGACAGAACTTAAGATATCAGAACTTAAGTTATCAGAACTTAAGTTATCAGAAGATATTTATCAGGAGATAATATCAGGACTTAAGGTGACTTTCAGATAAGGCAGGCGGCTGATTGAAAGGAAAGAAGATCGAGACTAAGACAATAAGAAATATGCATGAAGAAAGAATTCTATGAAGAATAGAATACTTGGAAGAAAAGATAACTAGTTGATATATTTTAGGAAGCAGAATTATATTCCATAATAATTAGAATATTATCTTGTAACTGTGTAGTATATAAACACAGGCATAGGGTTTACACTATATGTGTTATCTTAATCGAAGTTATTATTCTTTGTAACCCTAGCAGCTCTCGTGATAATTTGTTCATCACTGAGAGAGGACAGTTTCATATTGTAACAGATGTTATTGTGTTGAATAAAATCTATGTTTTCTTACTTGTGTTCTTTAATTCGATTTGATTGTAGTAAACACTATATTCAACCCCCTTCTACAGTGTGTGTGACCTAACACTTAAGGATTTTAGTATACATATGTTTTGACAATTATAGAGCCAAAGTATACTTTTAACTTCGTGCACAATTTATAGGTTCTATATAAGTCAAGATCGTGATAAAGGAAGTGCAAGTAATTGGCTTTGGATTTGTGCTTTTAAAGTTTAGACGGATGATTATGAAGTTTACTATTTATCGAATTATAATCCCACGGAACACTGAAGATGTTAGTGGGGATAATATGATATTTTTTGTAATGATTCTATATACACGAACTATGCATTATCCAAGATCGAGATAAATGAAGTGCAAGTAATTGGCCAACTCGTGTGATTTAATCCGTCTTTGATATTTGAAAAAATTACGAAGTTTACTATTTATCGATTTATAATCCAACGGAACACTGAAGATGTTAGTGGGGATTATACGATACTTTTCATAATAATTCTATATACACGAAATATGTTGGCCAAGATTGAGATAAATAAAGTGCAAGTAATTGGCCAACTCTTGTGGGTTGTCAAATATGAAATCTCACTCATGAGGAGTTATAGATGAAAGTGTTTGTCCTAAATCCAATCATGTATGATGAGTTAGGAAGAACTTTCTTGTATTCCTATTTGATTTCATTGATATTAATAAAAGACTTGTTTTGATTTTATTATGGGCTTTATCAATTTAAAGTATATTAAATAAGATGTTCCTTAGTTTAGGGTAAAGCTTCTAGAATTATAATGAGATTATAATAGTGAGATCTAGAAGATGATAACTCTAGACTTAAACAGTTCCTGATCATAGGATAACTAATCGGATGTTAGTGGATCTGCAAAGATTGGTACATACTATGCTTGCTCCCTTCAAGGGGATGTCTGTTCTCATGGGCATTTGTGTGATGACACTATAGCTAGTATGTAGGTGCTTATTAGGGAATAAGTTCACTGAACATGACTCGATAAGTTGAACAACTAATGGAGATTACTCACGTGTCAATAATTGTTCACTGAGTGATAGTTGTACAAGTGTCCTTAGACTTAAGATTGTTAAAGTTATCTTGTATATAATGAACTATGCTTTGGTTTAGTCCTTTGTCTCAAGGACATCCATTAGGTCTATTCTGGGCATAGGGATTTGTGTACAGAGATAGTTAAAACGTCAATAGAGGATCTACCCCTTCCAGTATAGGAAGAGAATATCCTATGTTATTCTTAGTATGCGAGTTCTGGAATCTCTGGCCAGAGTTTATGAAATTAGAAGAGAGTTTCTAATTTGCATTAATATGAACTTTGCATTATGAATAAGAAATCATATGATTAAATTTGATAGGCCTGACACGAGATCCATGCCTTGTATTTAATCGGGATATTATAAGGGTAGAAGGAATTCATTGTACGATAACTAGTCACTGACAGGTTCTTGGTATTCTAAGCAGTGAATTCATATTATCCGGATAGTCGCGATATGTTGAGAAGCATCACTCACGATGTAGAATAAATATAATTAATCAGTTAATTATATTTAGTGAATTTTAGTATTCATATAAATAATTAATAAAAGTTTATTATTATTATTTCTACTACCGGAATAATATTGAACCTACAGGGTCACACCATAAAAGAATATTTTCTTTGATGAAATAATGAGAGAGAGAAATATTTTCTAAATAGTTTAGAAAAAGAAATAATGATTAAAATAGTTTTAATTATTATTAAAGCATTTTATAATGATAAAATATGGTAGGTTGATATATATATATATAAAGATATATTTTTTTTAACCCTAGGAGAGCCCTATAAATAGAATGAGATGGCTCATTCTATTCACACAATTTTGGTTTTGTGAAAACCCTAGCCTCCATCTTCTTCCTCTCTCTCTCTCCCCCAAAAACTCCATATTATAAAAGCTCAGTTTTATAAAAAGGTTCATCGAAGAGGATCATTCTTGGTGGATACCGGTAGAGTGCTTCACACACTGAGGAGCAACTGCTAGCACTCCATTTTTATAAAGCTTCGATTCACGAGGTATGGTTACGATTCCTCAGCTTTTCCTTTTTATACGTTTTTCTATATGTGCGGTATATGGTTTTTACAGAATAAATGTTATATCTCGCTTCCGCTCATCCGTAAATTCCTTCAATAGAGATTTATGAAATCTCACTCGTGAGGAGTTATAGAGATTTAAGTACTTGAGATTTATAGATCTTCTTATTTATATGTTTCTTTTTGAAAATCAAGTACTTATTCAAATTTCGAGTTCGAATATTTGTTCTTTTTTTTTAGAACCTTCTTTATAGGAGATCTATTATTAGAGCTTGAGATGAAGTAGAGAAATTAAGTACAAAGCTTAAATAAAAGAAACTCAAAGAAGAAGTTAAAAATTACCACTTTTGGAAAATGAACCGAAAAGTTCACCGAAAAAATTCGCTGGAGGTTCGACCGGATATTGGAAAAGTCGAACTTGAGCAGCCCTTCGGGAGGCCGGAGAGTGGTAGTGGATAATCTCACTTGGTGGGAACAAGCTTGGTTAGGTGAAGTTAAGCTTGTATATCAAAAACCTTGTATATATGTATGTATATATATCTAAGAGATAGAAGGTTTTATAGAAGAAGTATGTTTTAGAATTTGAAAGAGATGAAGAGAGATACTTCTTGAAAAAATCCCAGCAATTTTATGGCTCTTTAGCTTGGTTGAAATAGGTTGGGGTGTGGATTTATTTATAGAAGAAGTTAGGTAGTTTGAATGATGGAGATTTAAGGAGAATGAATGATGGATGATGGAAGTGGCATAGATTAACGGCATGGAAAGCAAAGTGTGTTAACTGTGTTTCTTTGACACTTGCCGTATATGACAAACAAGTTTATGGAGCTCAAAAACTCAGCTGATTTATTTGATTAAATATATATTATCCTTTTCTTTTAATAATTATTTAATCATTTAATTAAGCATTAAGTACTATTAAATATAATCACCGTTAAAACTCTTAAATAAATACCATAAATATTATAATTACCTAAATATAATAAAATGATGTCCTGAAAGTTTTGGTTAACCTTGGTCAATGGTAACTAGGTCAAACATGGTTAACTGGGGGACCAACTACCTCGAAATTTGTGCCCGAACAAAAATTCTCGAAATATTACAAAATTTTTACAATGTATAGTAAATATCATTTAAATTATCCATACCAAATTTCAAGTTATTATAGTATGTGGAAGTATTTTATCTAGATTTAAAACGGTTCTGTCAGTCTTTTCTTCCGAGTGAAAATATCATTGATCTTGAAATGAAAGAGATGGATCTTTTGATCAAAATTTTGACTTGAATAAATACTTAAAATATATATCCTAATATATAAAATATATTTGGATAGTAGGAAATAGTTTTGAGTATTTTTGAATAATTTTCTTCGAGAAATGCTGATTTTACGAAACTAGAGAAAATTACGTCAAATATACTTGGAATGTGTTATAAAAATGGATATTAATATTTCAATCATTAATATTAATAAAATTTGAATAAAAACTCTTTTGATGGATGTAAAATATATTTTGGAGTGAAGAATAAAATATTTTAGATATAGCACGAGACTTCTAAAGAATATTTCTGATATATTCCTTTTTTGAGCTTATTGCCTTATTGATGTTGCAACAGAGATCTAAAAAATATCATGTCTTGATAATTCTAAATTTGATCATATTTCCTTAGAACTATATTCCATAAAGATATAATTTTGATGTTTCAGAATAAGGGAATATCTTTTTTATATAAATAATCTTGAAAATCATTTTGCTAGTTTTACCATTTGACTTTAAATTGGATCAATTAAAATCATGTCCTAATGGAGAGGATCTACGTGTATTTAAATTTTATATTTAATCATAAAAATACCAAAATAAATAATATATCGAAGATATCCTTTCAATCTTCCCCTTTTGGTATTTGCCAAACAAACATAAAATTTAAAATTTTCAAGTGTGTGCTTCATCTTGGTGTATGCATGAGTTTAAAACTTTTTTTGCACATACAGTTTGTGGGACTTAGCTTGATTCCTCTCCTAGGATAATTCCTGCAAAAACTTTGTTAGATTTTTCATAAGTATAGAAGCACAATGGTTATCTAGCAAGAGTTAAGCATTTGAAAAATTAGGGGGGGGTCTAAATTCTCTAAATATTCTATAAATTCTCTTCTACTTTCGGTTGGAAGATATCCAAAAAGAATCAACAATTTTATCATGATAAAAACATTATATGTGATTGGAGCATGCGATAAATTTCAAGTAATTTACATAGCAACTGTGTTTTAATACTTCCCCTTTTTCTTTTACCACATCTTATTGCTAGAAGTTCTATGTAACAAGATAGTAAGCCATGATAATGTGTATTTAGTAGCATGAATTTGATGTAAAACATAGGAAATAAAGACATTATAGCATGCATACTCAATTCAAGTAAACAAAATATAGTTCCAAAGCTTTCACCTTTCTATTTTTAGGAAATATAAGGGATACATGGTATAAGAATATTGTGATCAAATAGATTCAAGAGATCAAAATTTTGAAAATTAATGCAAAATTGTTTTGGACACTCTAAATTTTAACAAGTATGTATGTTAATTGTAAGATAAACATGTTTTTAATCATTCGAATTGTTTTTGGTTTTGAGTGTAATTAAAATAAATTCATCTGATACCTCATTTTCTCGATGCATAGTTATAGAAGAAGACATGCAAGATTTAAAAAAAAAAACCAAACTGTATATTTAAGTGATATAATCAGATAAGTTTGTTAGATTAAAACATGCATTTTGAGATCAAACAGATGCACAACAGTACAAGTCAAAAGTGGTTATAGAGAGTTTTGGTTTACTTGACTTCAGTTTTAAACATGTTTTTAAGGAAGCATCAGCATGAGAGTTTACACATGATATATATAATCCATTTTTCTTTAACCGCATTTCATCCACCTTATAGATAACAAAAACTACGTTTATACTTCTAGAGTTCATTCATAGGAGTCTGCTGGACAGAGAATATAATACTTAATCAATGCTGGCTATTACATGAGTATCATAGCCTAAATCTGATACATTCAACATCTGGATATAATCTTAATAGCTAACAAAGTTGAACATATTACAAAAGCGGTTTCTAATACATTCTAGCCGATTCAGTTTTTCATATACTTCCATACCTCTAACATACCAACTAACAGACTTAAAAAATATACATATTTAACCATTCTAATAAATTCTATTAGACATTCCATGGCATTCTAAACTATAAGACTGCTATCTAGTTGATACAACCTTTTAACCAAACCTACTGCAAGCAACTAACCAAATATTCTTGAGAGATTTAAACATGTTTTACCTTAGTGCTGAGCATAACTTACTGATTTACAGAAACATGATGATGTGTGCTGGTGGATTCTCTTGAACTTACCATTTCATACCTGTAAAATGAGTTTGAACAATGCAAGAATCCTGGATATTTATGTTTCCTATTTTTATCTTTGCAACCACAGAGAAGTATAGTATTCCCATTTTTATCTTTGTAACCACAGAGAAGTACAATAAGCTTGTAACCACAGAGAAGTACAATAAGCTATTCTGAATCTGTAAATTGTTCTTTCAGAGTCAATATTTCATATCAACAAGTCAGATTTCATTAGATAACCATTTATTCTTAATCCTAATCTTGCATAAAACTAGTTAATTAATGGAATAGACTTTCAGATCTCAACACTGTAGGTTAAATAATTGTAACAGATCATATTATAAGTGCTTTACTATTCCTGCAAAAACTGGTTAGAGAAGACAAAGGCATTGCATATCCTGTTAAGCTAACAGATCAAGTCAAGAAAGCCGAAATCATACAATAAACTGAAATTACAGAACAACTTGCAGAAACAAATCATGACATTAACCAAAAGTGTTCTTATTAATCAGAGTGATTCATTGATTAAATAGAACAAAATCATGCACCTGTTTTAAGTTTACAAATACCAGGAGTGCATACACTTTATCAAATCCAACTTACAGTTCAAATTACAATCCAGATTAAGGCAATACAAAGTTCTTAAAAGTACATCAGATCAAACATAGATCAACAAAAGAAGTGCAGAAACAGCAGCACGGCAAAACACAGAATCATCCAACAACAAGCAGCACATAGATCACCCAATTACATTACCATCAACATCACACACATGAACCAAATCAGGTGGAGTTTCAATAAGTGGTCCCTTTGCATCCATACCTATGTCCTCTAACTCATGTACCATAGCTAAGTCATCAACCATTGGAACTTGATAAAAAAATGATTGTTTCTTGGTTAGTCATACAGTTGGTGCTAAGGTAGAGACATTTAAGTTTTTAAGATATGCAATTCTATTCTTACAAGACACAGTCATACCCTCTAGATAGGTTACCTTGTCCTTAATTTTACTGTTTTCATATTTCACCCTTTTAAGTTCATTTTTAAGTTCATTAATTATGTCTCTTACAGACTCATAATTAGAGAGGAAGACATCTTCTTCTCTAATTACGGGAGGTATCACAGTGGGTTCAACCTCTTGTGGTTTACAGTATTTAAGTAGAATTTGTGGCCTAATGTGCTCATTTGTGATGTGTGAATCACCTAGATTAGCAAATTTATCAGGAAGATGAATATTGCATATAAGAAAGAAACAAGTGCTGAGGAGTCCATATGGCATGTATCCTACCAGATTAGCATTTATCATATTGAGGAGAATAACATAAGAAATGCTAAAGTTGATTTTGTTGTTACATAGATTATAAATCAGTTTAACATCATAAAAATCAAAGTATTTAGTTTGATTAGGCTTGGGCAGGACATTTGCCCCTATGATAAGTGCAAGATGCTGAAAAACTCCTTTAAAATGCTTAAAATGGATTCCACAATTGACATCACAAAGACCATATGGAATATCAGACTCACACAAGACACTAAGCATAAGTTCAAACTCAGCTTTGTTAAAAACAAACAAGGAATAGCTGTCAAGACATGGCAATTCACACAAGTGCAGTGGAAGGTGAAGTTCTCTATTAACACTCTTATTATCAACATTAATTACTTTCTTTTTCATAGCGGTGGTAAAATGCAAGACACCTTCTACACCATTAATAATATTCATGTCACAATAAAACTCACCCATGAGATGTATGAAATACTGTCTACGTAAGTGAAATACTAGTCCCTCCTACTTAGCATGCCTAATGACTCTTTCCACTTCACCAGTTAGGTTCACACAAATCCCAGGATGAACATTCTTGACTAATTTAAGAAATTTCTTTGAGTTTAAAAGGTTTGCAAGGTCTGGTGGTGAAGGTTTAGAGTTGTCAGGTTTGTGTTTGTGTTTGTTGTTAGTTTTTGTCTTAAGTGTGTTTTTGTTTTATAAACTCTGGCTTGAAAGGGTTTGGATGGTCTAGGGTTTGGAGCATGGGGAATCTAAAATTTTCTGCTTTGATAGAAAAGGATGGTATGGTTTCTAAATCCCTTTATTTGATTTCTTGGTGGAAAAGTCTTTTGGTGACTGTTTCTAGGGTTTGAAGGGTTTACAGATTTAAAAGAAGAGGCTTTATGGTGATGAAACTGTTTCTTTTCCATGTCTTCCAACATATATGGATTGGTAATGGATGGTCTTGGCTTAGGGTAGAATGGTCTGGCATTTGGATTCATAACTGGTGAAGTAAAGAATGAAAATGAATTATGTTTGTGTGTGAATGCAAATGTAAGTGTATGCATATACGACACATATATAAGCATCAGTTAAGAAAATAAATTTTATGTATAATACTTTTTCTACTATTCATGAACAGAGTATGTCATTTAATGTGGTTTGTAAAGTTTTTAATTTGCAGAGGTAATGGTGCATAGATCCAAAATCCAGGTTGTATTTATGTATAGCTAAATGCCGTAGAGTGGGCAATGTAATGCAACTGAGATGAGCAAACAGTGACACACATGATTAAAGAATGAAGTATGGTACTGTTAAAGTACAAGTTTTGGAAAATATGAGACATAAAGTTGACAGACATAGCTGACTCTATTACTTAGATCCTATATAAATGAGTACAAGCATTTAAGAATGTTCTCACCTTAAACATAATGCACATTTATTTCAATTTTGTGATATGCAGAAATTGATAGAATTAGGGTTTTGGAGTTTGAAAACTGTCAATTTTTTTAATAATGCAATTGAAAAACAAAAGTCTCATTTAATATGTTGTA
This sequence comes from Apium graveolens, assembly GCF_009905375.1. NCBI lineage: Eukaryota > Viridiplantae > Streptophyta > Magnoliopsida > Apiales > Apiaceae > Apium > Apium graveolens. Next base: position 60,978,115 of record NC_133648.1, on the reverse strand, counting down.
TTTATTTCTCAAGACACCGTACATAAATGTTTATTAATGCAAGTGCAACAAGAAGCATGTATGACATATTTATCACTTACACACAGCAATACCAAATGATATGCAATAAACATGCAAAATCTTTGTTCCAAACTTCATTTAATGCACACCAACCAATGGGATTAATATACGCCATTTAGGATTACTTTTTGTTGTGCGTGTAAATCTGCAAATCACTTTAAAAATACGTTAAAAAGCACCGCTCTTATACCGATTGTTAGGCCTCGTATGAGTGCTATATTAAGCTAGAAGGGGGTTGAATAGCTTAATTACCAATATAAAAATTAATAAAGCGTTTTAAAATAATTTATCCCTTTTTAAAAATTTATCCAGTAGTTATGCAATTTATATGTGCGGAAAAGAAACTGCAAGGAAAGAAAGTACCACACGGTGATTTTATCCTGGTTCGCGATGACGCAACCTCTAATAGATTAGTTCACCCCTACATCCAGCCCCGAGCTCCTCTCCCAGACTCAGGATTTTCCCTTATAATAAACTCGTTTCTTTAGTAGGCGGAGAAGCCTTTACACCCTTACAAATATTTTTTTTTGATGCGTAACACCCGGGTTACCAACTCAAAATAAATATAATACCTACACAACTTATCTTAGACAATAACTCCCCGCTATTTCTTCAAAGTTGATGTAGAGCCCTTGTGTAGACTTGACTTCCTTAGCTTTTGTCGGTCTTGGATCTTAGTGATCCGGTCATGGGTCTTTTCTTTTCTTCACGGTATAAATACTACAAAATCCCCGTTAGTACGTATAAGACTTGGGTCTTAGAACGAGAATCACCTAACGTCAATTCACCTCACTACAAAACTAATAAGACAATCCACAAAAGAAAACATATATAGAAAATATGGGTTGAACTAGTATGTTACGGTACTAGCCGACATGATAGTATAATATTCAAATAAGAATATTAAATATCAACTATGTATACTTGACTAGAGATATAGAATAATATCTCAAGTATACTTTCGATTACTCCGTCTTTACAGATTATATGTTTTTCGGAGTAATATAAGAAGTCTTTTATATATATAAGCAATATATCTTATGATTTCTTTAGTTTTCTTCTTCTTTCGATTATGTATTTATAGATCGAAGAATACTTTAGTTACAATCTCGGAATTGTAACTATCCTTTAAGATCGTAGGCTTAAGGATTTTAGTATACATATGTTTTGACAATTATAGAGCCAAAGTATACTTTTAAATTCGTGCACAATTTATAGGTTCTATATAAGTCAAGATTGTGATAAAGGAAGTGCAAGTAATTGGCTTTAGATTTGTGCTTTTGAAGTTTTGATGGACGATTACGAAGTTTACTATTTATCGAATTATAATCCCACAGAACACTGAAGATATTAATGGGGATTATACGATACTTTTCATAATGATTCATATACACAAACTATGCATTAGCCAAGATCGAGATAAATAAAGTGCAAGTAATTGGCCAACTCGCATGATTTAATCCGTCTTTGATATTTGAAAAAATTGTGAAGTTTACTATTGATTAATTTATAATCCCACGAAACACTGAAAATGTTAGTGGGGATTATACGATACCTTTCGTAATGATTCTATATACACGAAATATTTTGGCCAAGATCGAGATAAATAAAGTGCAAGTAATTGGCCAACTCGTGTGATTTGTAAAATATGAAATCTCACTCGTGAGGAGTTATAGAGATTTATGAAATCTCACTCGTGAGGAGTTATAGAGATTTAAGTACTTGAGATTTATGGATCTTCTTATTTATATGTTTCTTTTTGAAGATCAAGTACTTATTCGAATTCCGAGTTCGAATCTTTGTTCTCTTTTCTTTGAGAACATTCTTTATAAGAGATCTAGTATTAGAGCTTGAGATGAACTATAGAAATTAAGTACAAAGCTCAAATAAAATAAACTCAAAAAAGAATCTAAAAATTACCACTTTTGGAAAATGGTCTGAAAAGTTCGCCGAAAAAATTCGCCGAATGTTCGGCTGGATTTTGGCACTTTGGTCGAGCTTGGGTCGTCCTTCGGGAGGCCGGAGTGTGGTAGTGGATGATCTCACTTGGTGGGAACAAGTTTTGTTGGGTGAAGCTAAGCTTGTATATCAAAAACCTTGTATATATGTATATATATCTAAGAGATGAGGTTTTTGAGAAGAAGTACGTGTTCAGAATTTTAAAGAGATGAAGAGAGATATTTCTTGAAAAAATACCAGAAATTTTATGGCTCTTTAGCTTGGTTGAAATGGGTTGGGGTGGGGGTTTATGTATATGAGAAGTTAGGTAGTTTGAATGGTGGAGATTTAAGGAGAATGGATGGTGGATGATGGAAGTGGCATGGATTGATGACATGCAAAGCAAAGTGTGTTAGTTTTTTTTTATTTTCCACTTTCCATATAAGACAAAAAAATTTATAGAGCTCAAAAACTCAGCTGATTTATTTGATTAAATATATATTTTCCTTTGGTTTTAATAATTGTTTAATCATTTAATTAATCATTAAGCATCATTAAATATAACCACCCCACAAACTCTTAAATAAATACCATAAAAAATATGATAATTACCTAAATATTATAAAATGATATCCTGCACTTTTTGGTCTACCTTGGTCAATGGTAACTAGGTCAAACGTGGTCAAATGTGTGAACAACCGCCTCGAAATTTGTGCACGGACAAATATTCTCGAAATGTTACGAAATTTTTACCATGCATAGGAAACACCATTTAAATGATGTATACAAAATTTCAAGTCATTCTAGTATGTGGAAGTTATTTATCTAGATTTAAAACAGTTTAGTCAGTCTTTTCTTCCGAGTGAAAATATCATTGGTCTTGAAATGAAAGAAATGGATCTTTTGACCAAAGTTTTGACTTGAATAAATACTTAAAATATATTTCCTAATATATAAAATATATTTGGATAGTAGGAAATAGTTTTGAGTATTTTTGAATAATTTTCTCCCAGAAATGACGATTTTACGAAACGAGAGAAAATTACGTCAAATATACATTGAATGGGTTATAAAAATGGATATTAATATTTCAATAATTAATATTAATAAACTTTGAATAAAAACTCTTTTGATGTATGTAAAAATATATTTTGGAGCGAAGAGTAAAATATTTTTGATATAGCACGAGACTTTTCAAGATTATTTCTGATATATTCCTTTTTTGATATTGTTGCCTTATTAATGTTGCAACAGAGATCTAAAAAATATCATGTCTTGATATTTCTTATTTGATCATATTACCTTAAGAGATATATTCCATACAGATATAATTTTGATATTTCAGAATAATGCTATATCTGTTTTATATTAATAGTCTTGAAAATAATTTTTGCTAGTTTGACAATTTGACTTTGATTTGGATCAATTAAAATCATGTCCTAATGGAGAGGATCTACATGTATTTAAATTTTATATTTAATCCTACAAATACCAAAATAAATAATATATCAAAGATATCATTTCATATTTATTGCGTATAATTTTATGCTAGGGTTTGAGAGTTTCGAATTTTAATTGCTGCACTTGTGTTTCTTGACTTAAATCTGTTATCACAATATGCCTATGTATCTCTAGCGTGTTGAGAAATAAGCCAAGACAGAGTTATGAGAATGAGGGGTCAGACCATTTATATATGCATTGGACGCGTGTAATTTAGGGTTATGAGACTTGGGGGAAAAGTCTCCATGTTTGATTGAGTTTAGAATTCCCAGATTGTAAAGATTTACATCTTATGTTGCTCGGGAATGCTCTTTTAAGAGTTTGGGTCTCATTCTGATTTATTTTCCCCGCTGTAATTTTAGCTGTTTTATTACCTACGAATTTAATAATAAAATCATGATTTTTAGGCCTTATGCAAGCCTTATCTTGATATAATAGTGTGTCAAGCCCTTTAACTTAACTGGGTCTTAATCAGATCATTATTTTGGGCCTTTAGAGCCTAATTAATGTATACTAATTACCGGATTTTATTAATTACGCTTCGTTAAATGAAGCTTTACAGATTTATTTAATTTAATGCATATTTATGGTTATTATATTTAAACTAATTTTTTAATTGTTTTCCTTTAGAAAATATTATATCTTTATATAATAAGTAATCTTATCCTATCATGCATCCGAGTTGGATGTGCATATTGATATTTATTTGGTATATCCTATACAAACTTGCATCATAGCCTAGCTAGAGATCCTTCACAAGATTTGTAGGATATTTGAGTTTTATTTTCTTGTCTGTTTATCAATAGATTCTTGGTCCCCTTTCACCACTAAGATATAAATCTAGACGAAAACATGTGTAGTTTTGATCCTATTGTATCAAATTTGTACATCACGCACACTAGAAATTCAAAAATATCCTTAGATTTTTGTAGTTAGTGGGACTGAAAGTGACAATAATCATATCTACAAACAACAAATAGTAATATATATAGAAAGCAGTCATTAGCTTCCATTTTGTCAAGTGACGATCTGTGTAGCTACTAGCTGCGAAGAAAGTTCCACATATTGCTCCTCGAGGCGAGCCCTATGATATATTTAGCTATTAAAATGTTGGATTATACACTATAATATCATTTTCAACGTGCTGTAAACTTGGAAAAACAACTTGCCACGCCGCGTTAAAAGATGTACCAGTAACAATCTTGTTTTATTCAACTTGATCCCATCTTTTTATTACTCCCTGGGTCCTATTTATTTTATACTGGACCTGTTTGGTAGGGGATTATAAGCAAATTTATAATTCCTTAACAATTATAGATGAGTGTTGATTTATAAGTCGAATTTATAATTTATAAACTCATAAGTTTAATATTAGCATTTTTTTCAACTTATTTTAATATTTCATTTTCTTATTTACTTTAGTTTTAAAATATTAATCCAATTTAAAATTCATAAATTAATATAATTATATTTAAAAATTATTTGTTTTAGTTCATTTAAGTAAAATAAAATATGACTTATAAGTAAAATTATCTAAACACTTATATAACTTATAAGTATTCATCTACTTACCACTAATAAGTCACTTATTCAACTTGAGTAATAAATTACTTATTTTAAAATTTCTCAAATAGGAGCACTGTCTCACTAGGTACTATTTATTTTATATTATTCTATTCATTTTTATACGATTTTTTTAAAATATCACAATCAAATTTATACATTTGAAAAGTTCCTAAAATTAGTAAAATTTTATAATATAAAAATTAACAACTACTACTAAATTAATTACATTTTTTCTTAATTTCCGTGCACATTTTATTCGTATAGAATTTAATGGGACGGAGGGAGTATTATTTATCATTTATTTGGATTAATTATACCCTCTCTTTGTTCCTTTTTATTTGTTATTTAATTTCTCTGCGCACATTATTTGATCACATAGTTTAAATAATAAATTATTAACTTTTTTATCAATAGAAAATATATAACTTTAACTTTAGTTCATAATAATAATAATAATAATAATAATAATAATAATAATAATAATATTAATAATAATAATTTCAACTACGCTATCAATGTAATTTGAATTATGTACAAATGTCAAATGATAAATAAAATTCCTAGAAAGAAAGCAATGTTCTCTCCCTGTCATATATAATAATTATGTATAAAAAATATGTCCCTGTTACTATATCATATTAATATTTTATTTGGTTGAGATAAATTAAAATAGAAGCAATGGAATTTGGAACAGGTTATAACTTATATGAAGTTATTCATATTTTTATTATTTCCTCCATTTCATTCACACCAACATAAATTATAATTAAGAGAAAGAATGCTCAACTACTTACTATACCCGTTTTTTTCACAATTTCTATTATAACATGCTTAATTTTTTTTCAAATTTACGCTCCAGTTCCAAACTATATTATTGTTCATTAATTTTGATCATTCTATTCTATTACTTTCCACTACAACCAAAACAAACTTAAGTATCTGCTTGGATGTCAACGGCTAGTGCATGTGTTTCGAGTTTCAGAATAACCTAAATTCAAAGTTAAATGTTTTGAAATTAAATTTCTTCCAGAACAAAACAGTATAATCATTCAATCAAAAAGCATAAAAAGTGAAGTATGAGGGCATGTTATAATACCCCCAAATCATATAAGCTATACTTAAGTTCAAAAATATATTTAATTTTTAATTTATAAACTTTTATAATTATTATTAAATGTGAATAATATTAAAATTCTGAGATTAGAGTCATCCTACCCTATCCATTTAACTTCATCTTATACTTTTATACTCTTTAATAATTATAATTAAGTTTTGGACACATCTCAAGCAACAGCTAGACACTACAAGAAAACAGGGTAAAACCGACCGGACATAACCGACCGACGTCGATTTGGTCACCTTAAAACCGACCGACGTCAGTGGTTGGTTATATACCAACTAAACGACACCGTATCGATAACGTGGCACACATAAAACCGACCATCAGCTGGTGGTCGGTTTTATTGAAAAAAAATGACACTGTTTTGCTGATGTGTCACTTTTAAAACCGACCACCTACATGTGGTCGGTTATATCCACAAATTCTGCAGGTTAAAACCGACCATATATGGTGGTCGGTTTTGTAGAATAATAAAAAAATTAATTTAAAGTACAAAAAAGTACCCGTTATAGAGAAAACGGTGTCGTTTTATTCTTCTGACTAAAACCGACCGCTCTAACGGTCGGTTTTAACCTATTTTTTTTAATTTTTTTGTTTATATCCCTCATTTCTTGATTTTGGCCAAAAAATTAAAAAAACAGAGGATTGAAGTGGAGGAGTTTCAGAAAATTGTAAGTTATTTCCATATTTTGTAATAATGTGTGTGTGTGTGTGTTTATGTTTGTGGTGTATGTATTAAATGTTGTTGTATGTATTTAATATTTTTATTTTTTATATAATGTTTGTTGTGAGAATTGAAGTTTGGTAGTAGATAATTTGTAAGTTAGTTTCATTTATTGTAATTATAGTGTGTGTGTTTGTGTGTTTTATGAAATACGTTTATTTCATTTATTAATGTTTATTGTAGATAATTTGTTGTATGAGATTAATGATAAATTATTTATTAAATATGTTTTTTTAATTTAAAAAAATATTATTGTAGATGGAAACCATTGATCGAAGTTGGATTGGTAATCAATTGCAAAGCGATAAAATTTCATTGACCCCGGAATATAGAATTGGTGTAGATTTTTTTTTAAAATTTGCTAGCGAAAATGGAATGAAAGATGGTACAATGAAGTGTCCGTGTAAACGTTGTAAAAATTTGAATTGGTTAAAGATTGATGATGTTAGATTTCATTTGCTCGCTAAAGGGATGCTTGAGGGTTATACCGTGTGGACGTCGCACGGTGAAAAAATAGGAAGAAAACGTAGTCGAACATCACATCACCGTTATTGTGTTCGGACCTTCGAGAGTAGAAGAACCGGTAGATTTAAATGCGATGTTACATGATTTAGCCGGTAAAAATTATCAATTTTTATGAAACTACGGATACGGGAACTATGAATGTAGAAGAAGCTCCAAATGATAGTGCTAAAAAATTGTACGAGGTTATTGTTGAAAATGGAGCACCTATTTATCCCGGCAATACAAAGTACACTAGATTAAGCTTTACCACCAAATTATTGGAATTCAAAAATAACTCGCATTGTAGTAATAAAGTTTTTGATAGTTTGCTTAAACTTCTAACGGATGTGTTACCAAAAAAACCTACATTACCCGAAAGTTATTATGCAATGAAAAAAATTATGAAGGATTTGAGGGTTGAATATGAAAAAATTGATTTATGTGAGAATGATTGTATGTTATTTTATGGAGATGACAAGGATAAAGTTGTGTGTGATATATGTGGTGAAGATCGTTATCGGGATGTTTCTTGGAAAGATGGTAAAAAAATAGCAAAAAAAATCTTAAGACACTTTCCTTTGATCCCTCGATTACAACGCTTATATATGTCGGGACATACATCCAATCACATGAGATAGTACAAAAAAAGAGATGTGAAAGATGGAGAAATAAGTCATCCCGCGGATGGAGAAGAGTGGAAAAATTTTGACCGTCGGTATCCTTCATTTGCTCAAGAGATTCGTAACATAAGGCTCGGTCTTGCGACCGATGGTTTCAACCCTTTTGGCCCTAACGGGAAAAAAACATATAGTGTGTGGTCCATGGTGATAGTTGTCTACACTCTTCCACCATCGATGTGTATGAAAAAGCCTTATATGTTCATGACCGATATAGTTCCGAGTCCAAATAGTATTGGAAAAGATATTAACGTTTGTCTAAGGCCTCTCATCGATGAATTGAAGATATTGTGGAATACCGGGGTGAAGACATACGACCAATTTTTGAAACAAAATTTTACAATGAGAGCGGCTATTATGTGGACAATTAGTGACTATCCCGCTATGAGTATGATAAGTGGGTGGTCGGGCAAAGGAAAGATGGGATGTCAAGTGTGTCTTGGAAGCGTGCAAGGGTTTCAATTAAAATATTGTGGAAAATGTAGTTTCTATGGCACGAACCGAATATTCCTTGAATCAAATGATCCACTCCGTCAAAAAAGTAATTTGTTTGGTAACGAAGAAAGAAGATTGTTTCGTGGTCGTTTGTCCGGTGAGGGTGTTAAGGAATTGCTTGATGGTTTAGTTTTTCCACCACCCGGAAAGACTAATTCGAAGGCAAGGAGTGTCGGATACGGGGAAAAGCATCATTGGACTCATGTCCCAATCTTTACGAACTCCCTTATTGGTCATCACATAGTTTACGATATTCAATTGACATCATGCATACGGAAAAAAATGTTTTTGAAAACATTTTTTTTACTATTTTCAATGCGGCAAAGTCAAAAGATCATAAAAAAGCAAGAGCGAATTGCAAGCATTTTGGGGTGTTACCACATTTGTGGATCGACGAGAAAAGAAAGTCACCTAAAGCACCTTATTCCCTTACTAGAAAACAACGTAAACTTTTGTGTGAATGGATTAGTTCACTAAAACTTCCGGATGGTTATTCCTCAAATATATCACGTTGTTGCAATGTTGAGGAGTGTACATTTTATGGATTCAAATCCCACGATTGTCACATTTTTCTTCAAAAATTATTGCCTCTCGCAATTCGTGAACTTCTACCGGCGCCTATTGCCGATGCAATCACGACAATTTCTAACTTTTTCCAAGATTTATGTTCATCCGTGGTTACAAAAACCGACTTGGAAATAATGGAAAAATCGGTTAGCCGAAGAAATGATTTTTCCTCAAAGTTGGTTTGATTCGATGGAACACTTAGTTGTACATTTAGCCGAAGAAATTAGACTTGTTAGACCTGCTTATTGGCATTGGATGTATCCGATTGAACGTTTGTTGGGCAAATTAAAACAAAAAGTCGGTAATAAAGCAAAGGTTGAGGGGTCAATTTCCAAACGATATATGGAGGAGGAGATTCTTAATATTTGTTCTTTTTATTTTGCCTCTGACACGATCCATAATAAGGTACGTCGTAACGAGGTTTTGTTTGATGTGCAAAATTCCGAGAATTTAGAAGTGTTCAAATATCCAATTCAATCTCTTGGAAAGGAAGGAACTCGATACATGAGTGATGATGAACGAGAGTTAGCGGAAGAATATGTTATTTTAAACTCTCCTGAAGTTCAACCTTATCTTAGGTATCAAATCTTACTTTAAAAAATATGTGTAATAATTTTTGTTAATGACACATGCATGATGTTACTTTATATTTTAGGAAGTACCAAGATCGTGTTTGCGATAACGCCCGGAAACAACACCTCAAGATTTAGATCGTATTGTCAAAAGTCGATTTAAAACTTGGTTTAAACAAAAGGTATTTATCTATTTTTAATTTGCATGATTTTTTTTAAAATTCTTATAATTACAACGTCTCATCGATTTGAATTATTTTTAGGTAGATAAAGATGAGGTGAAAGGACCTCGTTTTAGGGACTTACTTGAAGGGTCGGTATTAAAAGTTATGACTTTTGAGACTTGTCAAGTTAATGGATATAAATTTTCAACAAAATCTGCATCCGGTTCTGGTATTGTTGTTAAAGGAACACGGAAATAATCTTGATTATTATGGTCAACTACAAGAAATTATTAGACTTATTTATCAAGGATGCAATCATGTATATTTCTTCAAATGTATATGGTTTGATAGTGTTGGTAATGGTGTGAGGATTGATAAGAATCGTGTGATTATAATTGATATGACTTCAAGATTGAAGTCAAATGAGATTTTTATTTTAGCTAGTCCAGCCTCACAAGTATATTATGCTCCTAGTGTATTGGATCCAAAAGCGAAAATATATACGGTGGTCAAATCTAAAAGTCGCCCAATTGATGAATCTATCGTTGCGCAAAATGATATAGAGGACGCTTTTCAGGAAGATAGATCTAATGCATCGACCTCATTTTCGCTCTTTGTCGATTTTGCACAATATGGACAAATACCGTTTATTTGGCGTGAAGAAGAAGAAGAAGAAGACGAAGAAGATGAAGAAGATGATTTGAAGGATGACGAAGATGAAAATGAAGGAGAAGAAGAAATAAGTGAAGGTGACAATGAGGATGATGATGATGACGAAGATGATGATGGTTTTGACGATTTTGAATAATGTCATTTAAATTTTAAAGATTATTTTTAGTAAATTTTGTAATGATTGGGATACTTTATTTATAAGTTATAGTAAATTTTTAATGGGTTTGTGAATTTTTGGTTTTAATGCTAAATTTTTATGCGTTTACGTCCGGTTAGGGCCAAAAAAATCATAATATTTGACCATAATATTTCCCAGAAAACCGACCGTCTCCTTGACTAAAACCGACCACCTTCTTGATAAAACCGACCGTCTCCTTACGGGGTGGTCGGTTATAATAATTAAATTGGCCTCTGAAGTAAAACCGACCACTTTGCACATTTGACCTCGGTCGGTTTTAGTAGTCTTGGTCAAAGTACATTTTTAATACTTATTTTCAACGATCGAACCGTACGGATGTTAATTTCATGTCAAAATATGCTTATGCACAAAAAATTAGCACTTTTAAACGAGTACCATTACGTTTTTATAAGTAAATTAACAAATTTAATTAAAAATTAAAAAAATGAATTCGATCTAAAAAGTATAATTTTAAAAGGTATATTTAACGATCCAACCGTACGGATGTTAAATTCATGTTAAAATATGCTTCTGCACAAAAAAATAGCACATTTTAACAAGTACCATTATGTTTTAATAAGTAAATTAGCAAATTTAATTAAAAATTAAAAAAATGAAAAATATAAAATACACATGATCGAATCGTATGGACGGACTAACGCGGTGAAAACGAATAAATGTACCAAAAATTAGGCTATTTGAAAAACAGTATAATCAAAATCATATGGAATATAATTATTTCAGTAAATATGTCGGCATTCTGTAGACATAATAAGTTGAACATACCATTCGATACTATAAATATAATTTTAAAATTTATTTTTAACGATCGAACCGTACGGATGTTAACTTCATGTAAAAATATATTAATGCACAAAAAATTAGCACATTTGAACGATCACAAATACGTTTTTATAAGAAAATTAGCAAATTTGATTAAAAAAGTGAAATAATTAAAAAAATATAAATTATAAAATACACATGATCGAACCGTACGGATGAATCGACGCGGTAAAAAGAGCAAATGTACCAAAAATTAAGCTATTTAAATAATAATAATCATGTTTTTATAAGATTTTTTTAAATTTAGGGGTTTGTAACCCCTAACCCCTAAACCCTAAACCCTAAAATTAAAAAAAAATTAAAAAATTAAATACTATAAAACCGACCACTTTGGGTCATAACCGACCACCAAAAAAATGCGGGTTTTTTTTTGTGAAAAATTAAAAAACCCCGCCTAGAGCAAAACGACACCGTTTTGCATGCTGCACAGGGTTCAAGGTTAAAACCGACCGACCTGGTGGTCGGTTTTAAGTGCCAGGCGGTCGGTTTTAAGTCTGTTATAAATAAAAAGAACGGTTCACTTTTTTTTTCTATTTCCTTCTCCATCTCTCTATTTTCTCTCTATCTCTCTCTTACACTCAAAACTTCACTAAAATACTTCGATTCAATGGCGTATTCATGAAGGAGCCCCAAATCATCTCTCATTGCCTCCGGTTTCGCTCTCGATGTAAGATTTTCTTACAATTATGATATTTTTTTACTCGATTACATATATGTGTGTATGTGTATATATTTTTTGTGTTTATATATATGATTCGAAGTTAATTATATGTTTTTTTTGTTTGTTAAAGTATTATTCTCACATAAATTGATGTGTTTCACTTCAAATCAAACTTCATTGATTTTCAGTTTTTATGTAAAGTTTTGCATGTTAAACATTCGTCGGTTATGTCAATTTGTTTAATATAGGTTAAAGTCATAATTTTTGGGTGTTTCGTCGATTTGTTTACTCTTTTTAGAAGTATAAATGTATTTTTAGGGTTAATTTTTAGGGGTTTTCTCTCGTTAACACATAAAAGTACTCGAAATGGATAATTCTCACTTAAATTGAATTTCATATGATTTTTCAGTTTTCATGTAAAATTTTGCATGTAAAAGATTCGTCGGTTTTGTCAATTTGTTGAATATATGTATAAGTATAAATTTTAGGGTTATTTTTAGGGTTAATTTGTAGGGGTTTGCTCTTGTAAACATGACCTGTACTCAAAAATGGATAAATATTGCACTTTATATGTGAGTTTGGAACTTTAATTTATTATATATATAGATTAAGTTGATTTAATTATTTAATTTACATAATTAAATAATGCTCTAATTAGTTGTGTTTATTTTTATCGTTAATTTGTGAAATGGATACGTTTATATGCATTTTATGTGATTTTAAATGCTTTTTTATGTAATGTGATTTACTAATGCAAGTCGTTTCATCGATTTGTTTGTTTTCATATTGGCTAATATATTTTTATTATTTATTTTAGGATCTTTTTGCTTGGATGTTGACATTGGTTATGATAAGTCTTGTGGTGTTGGCGATGGCGAAAAAAGGGAAGGGGAAAGACAAGAAGCCGGAAAAAGATAAGGGGAAGGCAAAGGCCAACGGAAAAGCTAAAGTCGCGAGTAAAAAGGGCAAGGGCAAGGGTGCAAAGGGAAAAGAAAGGAATTTGCATTTGCAGGATGAGCGGACGGATTCGGATTCGGACCCGAATGATCCTTAATATGTGATTTTATATGTATTTATGTGATTTTAAATGCATTTTTATATGTGATTTTATATGTATTTTTATTTGATTTTAAATGCATTGTTAATTGTTTTAAATGAACTTGTAGGAACGATATGCCGCCATTCTCGAGCGCATGCCTGTGGAGGTTACACAAACGGGTGATCGGGATGAGCCGTGGGATTGGTGGATGGAAGCGTTGGAGGTCCCCCAAGGTACAAAGCCGAAAAAGAATTATGTGGTGGGGTTCCCCAATGCTCGGGCCACCGATCTCTTGCCTACACTTGCTACCCGGTACCGAGATTCCACACGGAATGAAGCCGGCTCATCCTCATCCGCTCCGAGACAACGTGAAGCCATCCCCGACAATGTATATCTTGCCATCGTGAGGAATGTGCTTACAGAGATCCGTGCTAATCCAAATCGGTTTGCTCGCCAACTTTCCGATGCGGAAATAGCTAAATTCGCACGTACCGCTCTCGAGGCCTCGGATCCATCCTCCGATCCTAGCCAAAGGTTGCAATGGAATAACCTTATCGGTGGCGAGATCATGCATATCGTGGGCTCCTTGATTGAAGATATCGTCCAAAAGACGGAAGCTCGTGTTGCGGAGGTATAATTTTAGACCTTCTTGTTTATTTATTGTTTTCATTCACATGTAAATTTTGTTTCTTCTTTTTAACTAGTTTAATTAAACTTATGTATCTAGGAAAACAATCGGCGTGCTATGGAAGTCGATAAGGATTACACGTCCGAGGATGAGACCTCCGATGATGAGGACTTTGATGATGGCGGCGGTGATGGCGGCGGTGATGACGGCGGTGATGGCGGCGGTGATGACGGCGGTGATAGCGGCGGTGATGGCGGTGGATCGTCCGATGTTGATTTATCGGATTAGTTTATATTGATCGGTTTTAAGACTATTGTAATTTGATGGTTATGGGATGTAATATAATACGTTGTGATGGTTTGATACTTTGTCAGTTTAATCCTCCGGTTATCAGAGTTTGTGAATGTTTGCGTTGGAGTTAATTACTATGGTTTAATTATGAAATTTACTAGTTTTTGCGAATGATTTTGAGTAGTATAGTTTAATGATTATCATTGTTGTTTGTTTTGGTTGTTTAGTTGTTTGGTTGTGATTGGATTGGATTTGTGTATTGATTTGGTTTGGTATCCAGGGGCTGCAGAAAAACCTGCAATTTTTTTTTAAAATCAGACCTTAAAACCGACCGACAATAGGCATAACCGACCGATAAAACCCAGAAAACCGACCGTCTGGTGACATAACCGACCACCTTCTTCATAAAACCGACGGTCTTCTTTAGAGGGTGATCGGTTTTAGGACGGTTGGTTATGACATTTAAGTTAGCTTCTGAAATAAAACCGACCGATGTGCACACATTGACCACGGTCGGTTATGAGTTCCAGTTAACATTTAAAAATAGACATAACCGACCGACTCCTTTAGAGGATGGTCAGTTTTAGGACGGTCGGTTATGACATTTAAGTTAGCTTTTGAAATAAAACCGACCGATGTGCACACTTTGACTACGGTCGGTTATGAGTTCCAGTCAATATTTTAAAAATAGACATAACCGACCACCTGCGGTAGGTTATGACTCAGTGAAGTGGCGACATATGGGCACACGTGTTACCACGTGTACACAGTGACCCCACATTTTAGTAAAATGCCCAGGCACTTAACCGACCACTTTGTTGGTCGGTTATGAGTGTTAAACCCGACCAAAAGTCATAACCGACCAGGCTAAAACCGACCACGTCCTGTGTTCGGTTATGACCCTTTTAACTGACCGTTTTGCATCTTAACCGACCGTTTTTGACGGTCGGTTTTGTCCTATTTTCTTGTAGTGAGACAAGCATGTACAATTGGTAATATCCGAGCGTAACTAAGTAGAACCTAAGGATATTTGTAACATCTTAGGTTATTATATAATAAGTGATAGCCCATAGTAGTTCACACCCAATAAAGGGAGCCTAGTGTCACGTACCGCTTAAATTTGGACCCGTCTATGCCATTTTTCATTGCGGAACTTTCTAGAGTAATCTAGAATATTATAGTAATCTCTTGTACATAAAAGAAAACTCTAGAATCCTATGGAATGTACTTAGAAAATATCTTAGATAGATATTTTAGATGGAAACTCCTAGAACCTTCTTGAGTGGTAGAATATTGTAAAAGGTTCTAGAATCCTCCTTGGAGTAGTATAAATAGAGGAGGTCCCCTCATTTGGAGGATCATCCAAGAAGTTGTACAAGCTCTCATTTGTAAATACTAGTGCTCTTAGTAATAAAAGTTCCTCTCTTTCTTCAAAATACTTTAAGTGTTCTTGTGTGTGTTCACTTAGTTGGCTAGAAAGTCTTACTTAGTAGTTCTCAAGGGGAGACAAGAGCTAAGTGTTGGCGTGGTTGAACCAAGGGAGTTTTGAGTCCGTGACAACGTGGTATCAGAGCCAAAGGTAACGAAGGGCGTAACTTTGAAGGAAGACATCATGGGAAGTGAAGGAGACGAAGTCACTGATGCTAGTAATGTCAATGACCGAGAAAGGGATGCTATTCCATGCAATGACAAGGACAAGAAGTCTCGAGGCTCAAGTAAGTCCCATCTTAACCTTGATCAACTTGCTGAAAAAGTTTCTACACTTGAAAAATCTATGAGTGAACTAATCCCATGCATTGAGCAAATGGCCAATAACTTTGAAACACTTGAGCATCATATACTTGAGGAGGCGAAAGAGACAAGGTCAGATCTTGAAGGGATGAAGAATGATATCTTGGAGCTTCAAGATCAAGGCATGGTCCATGAGAAATGCTTGAATGTCGTGGATATTAGGATGGAAGAGGCGATCAATGAGATCAAGGTTCAACTCTCAAGAATTGAGACCGGGATTCATAATGGGGGCGTGGTGACTAGGGAGGCACAAAGGATCGAGATCCCGAAGCCCAAGTCGTTCGAAGGAAAGAGAGATGCTAAGGAAGTTGAGAACTTCTTGTGGTATCTAGAGCAATACTTTGAGGGCATGGAAGTCTCAGGAGAGCAAACAAAGGTACGTATGGCTACTCATTATCTTTCGGATATTGCTACTTTGTGGTGGCGTAGAAAGCGGGCCGACATTGAGAAAGGCCTATGCACCATCAACACTTTTGAGGACATCAAGAAGGAGCTCAAACGCCAATTTTATCCAGAGAATGTGATGTATGAGGCCCGAAAGAAGCTAAGGGAAGTACGCCATCGGGGCACCATTCGTGAGTATGTGAGGGAATTCACAATGCGGGGCACATTGGATCAATTCTCTTACTCAACGCCATCGAGGCCAAACCGGTGCCGAAACCACAAGGAAGCAAGGGGCTTATGTATATGGAGGCACTTGTGAATGGGAAAAAGGCCCAAGACATGGTAGACACAGGAGCGACTCATAACTTCATTACTTTGGAGGAGGCCAAGAGGGTTGGCTTGAAGATCTCTAATGGAAGTGGGTGGCTCAAGACCGTCAATGCTAAGGCCAAGCCTTTGAAGGGAGTAGCACATGGCGTCGAGTTACAACTTGGCACTTGGAAAGGCAACGTGGACTTCTCGGTAGCCCCAATGGATGACTACAAGGTTGTATTGGGTATGGACTTTCTAAGGTACGTAAATGCTATCCCGATGCCCTATTATAATTCAATGTGTATTATGAAAGAGGGGGCTCCTTGCATGGTCCCAACAATAGAAGGCACCAAGGAGGTGAAGACATTGTCATCCATACAACTATCTAAGGGGTTCAAGAAGGGGGAAGAAACCTACTTGGCGGTAGTCAGGAAAAATGATGAACTTAAAGAAGATGGAGCCGCCCTTCCAAGAATAATCAAGGAAGTTCTAAATGAAAATCAAGATGTGATGCCACCGTAGCTACCAAAGAAACTTCCACCAAGGAGGGAGGTGGATTATAAGATTGATCTTGAGCCGGGTGCTAAACCACCGGCTATGGCACCATATAGGATGGCACCTCCGGAGTTGGAGGAACTTCGGAAGCAACTCATATCACTCTTGGATGCGGGGAAAATTAGGTCGTCCAAGGCACCTTATGGAGCACCGGTCTTATTTCAAAAGAAGGCGGATGGGTCGCTAAGGGTTTGCATTGACTACCGGGCTCTCAACAAGGTAACCATTAAAAAATAAGTATCTTATACCTTTGATCGCAGACTTATTTGATAGGTTGGGAAATGAAAAGTATTTCACCAAGGTGGATCTAAGGTCGGGATACTATAAAGTAAGAATCGCTGAGGGTGACGAGCCGAAGACCGCATGTGTGACTCGCTATGGCGCCTATGAGTGGCTTGTGATGTCGTTTGGGCTAAGTAACGCCCCAGCCACATTTTGCACTCTTATGAATGAGATCTTCCACCCTTACCTTGATAAGTTTGTGTTGGTATATCTTGATGACATCATGGTCTATAGCGATACATTGGAGGATCATGCTAAGCACTTGAGAATGATGTTCAAACTCTTGAGGGAGAACGAGCTTTACATCAAGAAGGAGAAGTGCTCATTTTACAAGAACGAGGTGGAGTTTTTGGGACATGTTATCAAGGAGGGAACTCTAAAGATGGATGGGAAGAAGATAAAAGCTATCAAAGAATGGGAGTTGCCATCCAAGGTCCCTGAGGTACGATCTTTCCTTGGCTTAGTTAATTATTATAGAAGATTTATCAAAGAGTATTCTTCCAGAGCTGCACCACTCACGGACCTTTTCAAGAAGAAAAAAACTTGGGAATGGTCCAAAGCTTTCCAAGATAGCTTTGAGGATCTAAAGAAGGCGATCACGGAGGAACCGGTCCTCACCCTTCCGGATTGTTCTAAGGAGTTCGAGGTGCACACCGATGCTTCAGACTTTTCCATTAGAAGGGTACTCATGCAAGAGGGACATCCTATTGCCTTTAAGAGTCACAAGCTCAATGACACCGAGCGGCGCTATACGATGCAAGAGAAGGAGATGACGGCGGTTGTTCATTGCTTGCGCACTTGGAGACACTACTTGTTGGGCTCACACTTCTCCATAAAGACGGATAATGTGGCCAATAGCTATTTTCAGTCCCAACAAAAGCTTACCCCTAAACAAGCTAGGTGGCAAGACTTCTTGGCGGAGTTCGACTTTTCCATAGAGTACAAACTGGGCAAGGCGAATGTTGTGGCCGACGCCCTAAGTCGGAATGCGGAATTTGCGGCTATTACTCAAGCCACGGGGGATGTTTTGAAGAATATTAAGGAGGTATTGTCTCAAGACCCCGTGGCCTCCCAACACATGAGCATGGCAATGGAAGGAAAGAAAAAAAGGTTTTGGGTAGATGACGGGCTTCTCTACATAAAAGGAGCAAGAGTTTACGTTCCTAGATGGGGAAGTTTAAGGAAGACCTTTTTAAGGGAATGCCATGACACAAAATGGGTGGGCTATCCGGGGCAACGAAGGACTTATGCACTTCTAGAAGGGAACTGTAACACCCCCAAATCCGGGGTCGGGGATCCGGGTTGTCACGAGTTCCATTTCCCTTAATAACACCCAATCTTAATAAATAATCAACTACTCTGTACTGTGACCCCACAATAAACACACATACCACAAGTTATAGTCTCAGAGATGAATATCCAAAAAAATAATCACAAGTCATTTTATTCCATAATTATATGCCAATATACCTTAAAAGAGTTTCTGAATAAATTTACATTTCTTTGCCATTATTACAATTGATAAAGATACATATGTCTGGTACATCAAAAGTTGAAAGCCTAGCCTATTGGTAGTTCCTACCTCAGCTACAGCGACAACAACGCCTATAGGAAACTGCGGAACGTTTCCTAATCGCTTGCGAATCGGGAGCTTGGTCCTGTTCATCTTTTCTATCTGTTGTTGTGTGATGAAAGAAGAAAGCAAGGGTGAGCAGCAAGCCCACCAAAATAATATGTATAATGATTAAAAATATATGAGCCTTCTCATAGTACTCATGAAAGTCTCGGTCAAAAGAAATGAACCAAGTTTGATATTTGAATGCGATGAAGTCACAAAATATTCAGTATATGTACATATATACTTTTCACAATCTTTGAAATCCTCTGACGTGTATAATATACACAGAGTTCCAGTTTATAACTGTATAAAAATATCGTTGCAAGGTGATCTCATATATCTAACCTTGTCTCAACATTTTTCCGAAAATCTTTGACACGCACAAGATAATCATTTACTAGATATAAGTTTAAAAGATGAAGTTACAAGATACTCCAATTTACTTATATCTTTCCGAATACTACTTGAACTACCACCGTTCAAGTTATAATTAGTTTCAAAAGTTCATCACATAGATGAGAATACAAGATAAGACTTGAATAGATTCAATCTTTGAAATATTATTGAATGAAATGAAGGTACGAGATATTTCATTAAGTCCTGATATATATATATATATCCATATATATATATATCTCATACATTTCCTGAAAACCTCTGTCATGTAAAGTATGAACAGAGTTGCAATATGCAATGAATTTTGGAAAGAAAAGAATTTTGGCATAAACCCGATATCTTGCTGATCAGGCAAAGATACCAATAAGTAACCTTTTCTACTAGTAGATGGATGAATCCCCCACCGGTCATCACCCTGGCCACATAAGGACCTTTTGCTGGACCGCCACCCGGCCTCTTACGCGTTGATGGACTGCCACCCAGCCACTTACACTTTGATAGACCGTACCCCGGCCTGTCGCTTATGCCGACTCAATTAGATGGACTTAGTTCCCGAACGTTGGGTAAATAATCAATTCATTTATCAAAACAGCAACCTTGTTACGAATATAAAATACACCACAGAGCTGGATCCCTTAGATTTTTGAACGAGTATTGAAGTCCCCTTCAAAAAGGAAGATCTTAAATTGGAAAATGAGTTTTGGGATCCGCTCTAACCTTTAAAAATCATTTTGAAGACTCGAAAATACTTTAAAGAGTGTTTGGAGTAATGCTGATTTAATAAAGTAAATCAGTCCCGATATATTAGAAAATATCTGAATATTATTAAATAATATTCCCATAAGGATAATCTCTATATAAATAACTTGAAGTAGAAGTTGTAAAACTTATACTTGAAATGGGTATTAAATAACCAAAGATATACTTATACGAAAGTACTATCTTTATTTGAATAATCAAAAATAAGTTTGATTATCGACACCTTATTCTTTAATAAAATAAAGAATATATTTCAGTAAATAATCGGAGTCATAGGTCCTCAAATGAATATTCAAATAATATTCAATAAATAATATAAAGTGAGTCATGAGTCCTCGAATGAATATTCAAGTAATATTCATTAAATAATATAAAGGAGTCATAAATCCTCGAATGAATATTCAAGTAATATTCATTAAATAAAATAAAAGGAGTCATAAATCCTCGAATGAATATTCAAGTAATATACATTAAATAATATAAAGGAGTCATAAATACTCGAATGAATATTCAAGTAATATTCATTAAATAAAATAAAAGGAGTCATAAGTCCTCGAATGAATATTCAAGTAATATTCATTAAATAATATGAAGTTATCGAATAAACCTTATTCGATTAATAGTTTTTAAAAAAAACCATATCAATATATATATATATATATATAAATATATATATATATATATATATCATATACTCGGGAACATCTACTCCCGGTTTTAGAAAAGGGTTCACCTTTGGGTCCCCTATACTCAGGGTATACGCAACTACTGCTTATCTCTAGCATAGGTATTATACT
Source organism: Apium graveolens (assembly GCF_009905375.1). Taxonomy (NCBI): domain Eukaryota; kingdom Viridiplantae; phylum Streptophyta; class Magnoliopsida; order Apiales; family Apiaceae; genus Apium; species Apium graveolens. The sequence continues at coordinate 60,957,022 of NC_133648.1, read as the reverse complement.
ACTAATAAGCATTTGAACCAACAGATATATAAGTCAAGAATACGAAACAGGCATGCATATATACCATATCACATGCTCCAATATATCGCAAGAATTTGCTAATAACAAATATGCATTTATCACAAGATCATGCATATACACATATACATCACAACAACAGTTATACGGGTAGAAAACTTGCCTGAGTGCTCCCGGATAGATTTAAGCTTAGAGTGGGTCCGATAACCTATGAACAACAACATAAGTAGGAATTAGACCCCGGTCGCTTAAGAAACTAGACTTTAACCATTTAGAGTCCTAATGTTCGCTTTCGCGCTTAACGATTTACTTAAGTCGCTCGAGTACCCTCGGCTCCACCATTTTTAATAAATTAACCATTAGGGGTTTTAAAGCGATTCTTTCGCGAGTACCTTACCAACTGCCTAATCCACTTTACATAATTGTTTCTTACCCCAATTAGTCATTTAAGGTCCTTAACCAAGGTTTCAAAGTAAGGCGAGGGGTAATGGTTCGGTCGCGAAACGTCGTTACTTAAAACGGTCGTTTCTCCTAAACCGTACATCGGATTCAAACGAACCACATATCAAAACGAAGCTCGTAACATGAACTATCTAAACATGGCAATGGTCAAAACCTAGCAGTGAGTTCATGGGTCCTAATGTTAAGAACAAAAACAGTGTAAAGTAAATCGGGCATTACGACGGCTATGTTTACGCGATTTCCCAAATTTAAACCAATCCAAATCAATCACCAATCAATCCCAATTCACTCATACAACCAACATCCATCCAAAACACACTACAACAGTCCCAACACCTCAAGTTCTTCCAATTTATGTTATTCTCATCATGAACTTAAACTATACTTAATTCCTTTAACAAATCAACAAGATTCAACATTCATACCACTACCACTCCAACCCAAACTCTAAACAAACAAGCTTCATGCTTCACATATACTATATTACTCATAACCATTCCTAAATACTCAAAACTAAAGCTAGGGTTTGGAGTTTATACCTTCTTGAAGCTTCTTAACACAATCACAAGAGCTTTGAATGCCTAAAGAACCTTGATCCTTGCTTGTATAACCTTAAACTTTCATAAAAATTCAAGAAACTAAAGTTATTTCTTTGAAAGTTACTATTCACCATCTTCTTCCTTGAATTATTGGAAGAGATTGTGAAGGAATTTGAAGCTTAAACTCATGGAATAGCTATATCTATGCATAAGGAGTACTAGATAATTATCTTACCAATTAAGGAAGCTTGGAACTTGAATTTTGAAATTCGTCTTCTTGAAAATGGGGAAAAGCCGAGAGCAAGCTTGGAAGAAAGAGATGATTTTGTGTTTTTTGCTTTAATTTGTTTTTGGTTGGTTGTTTTTGTTTAGATGTTGGTTAATTACCTTAATAACCTTGAACTTTGTGTGGTTATCATTCATCCACACCTCCTTCCCTCTGATGTCATGCTTATGATGTCATCATCCCTTACTTGCCCTCTTCTTATTGGTCGGATGACCTCATCATCCCTAACCTCCTTGATTAACATCCTAATTGTTTGCCTAATGACCGCTGATCTGTTATACGGTTCGCTTAACTTTCGTTCTCGTTTCTCGTTTGAGGGATCATACCCGGGATCTTATTACCTGGGTTTCCTTAACCTTTCTCAATAAATTATAATCTTTTTATGATCCTCTCTTATAATCCTTTATTTTAAATCCTTTTTATCCTGTTACCTTATACTCAATTCTTTCCGTATCTAGTGGATTTCCGGGAAAAAATCAAAGTGTTCGGATTTGGATTCTGACGATCTTTACATACACTTATATCCCATATAAAGTACTAATAAGATCTCAGAAGATCAATAAAAGAACCCCTACATAGTGTGGCATGAAAAGTTTTCTCATTCAGCATAATCAGCAAAAACACTATTCATAAGGGTTACAAAAAAATTCAAAATTTTGGGGTTATTACAAGAACTACTTTTGGCCCCAAATGAAAGATGATGTGGAGGCCTATGTGAAGACTTGTCTTGTATGCCAACAAGACAAGGTGGATAATAAGCAACCAGCGGGTCTACTGGAGCCACTCCCTATTCCTACTCGACCATGGGAGAGTGTCTCATTTGACTTTCTCTCGGCCTTACCTAAGTCCGAGGGTTTTGGTTCTATCATGGTGGTGGTGGACATATTTTCTAAGTATGGGATGTTCATAGCAGCCACCACCGATTGCACTGCTGAGGAGGCCGCACGGTTGTTCTTCAAGAATGTGGTTAAGTTTTGGGGGCTCCCCAAAACCATCATAAGTGATCGAGACCCACACTTCACGGGGAAGTTATGGCGAGAATTGTTCAATTACTTGGGGTCCAAATTACACTTCTCTACTAGATTTCACCCCCAAACCGATGGGCAAACCGAGAGAGTAAATGCTTTACTTGAGTGCTACTTGAGGCACTTTATGGGGGCTAACAAAAGGGATTGGGAAAAGTTGTTGGATGTGGCTCAATTCTCTTATAACTTATAAAGGAGCGAGGCAACGAATAAGAGCCCGTTTGAGGTCACGACGGGCCAACAACCCCTAACCCCTCATTCCGTTGCACACTAACAAAGTGGGCAAAGTCCGGAAGCCTTGCACATGGCTAAGTCTTGGGAGGAATAAGCGGATATGGCGAGAGCATATTTAACAAGGCGGCCAAAAAGATGAAGAAATGGGAGGATGTTAGGCGATGACCAATGGAGTATCATGTGGGCGACAAGGTAATGGTCAAGCTTTTGCCCCAACAATTTAAGGTCTTTCTAAAGGTGCATAAAGGGCTCATTCGCAAGTACGAAGGACCATTTGAGGTAGTTGGAAAAGTTGGGAAGGTGTCTTATAAGGTGCAACTACCTCCCAATATGAAGATTCATCCATTCTTTCATGTGAGAATGCTAAAGCCTTATCATGAGGACGTGGAAGACCCCTTGAAGAATGATTCATCTCACGCACCTCCATTGATGACAAAGTCATTTGAGCGAGAAGTGGACGGGGTGCTGGCCAATCAGGTCATTCGGCGATGAGGCATACCACCAAGTACCCAATACTTGGTTAAGTGGAAAGGACTACCCACAAGTGAGGCTACATGGGAGAATAAACAAGACTTGTGGCAGTTCAAGAGACGGATTCTAGATGATCACACGTCGACGAGGGCATCTCTGAATTAAGCGGGGAAGAGTGTCACATACCTGCTTAAATATCGACCCTTCCATGCCATTTTTCGTTGCGGAACTTTCTAGATTAATCTAGAATATTATAGTAATCTTTTGTACATAAAAGAAAGCTCTAGAATCTTATGGAATGTACTTAGAAAATATCTTAGATAGATATTTTAGATGGAAACTCCTAGAACCTTCTTGACGGGGAGAATATTGTAAAAGGTTCTAGAATTCTCCTTGGAGTAGTATAAATAGAGGAGGTCCCCTCATTTGGAGGATCATCCAAGAAGTTGTACAAGCTCTCATTTGTAAATACTAGTGCTCTTAGTAATAAAAGTTCCTCTCTTTCTTCAAAATACTCTAAGTGTTCTTGTGGGTGTTTGATAAGTGGCATTTTATACCACTTAAAGCGTCTTATAATAGCTAGAATTGATGTCTTGAAATCCAGTATTTTGTGTATTTGATGCGTTTTTCTAGTGTTTTTGCATTTCAGGGTATAATTTGTTTATATAGGGATAATTCATCAAAATAAGCTTAGGGTAGTGCTTGGGATCAGTTGCGGGGAGTTGTGCGAAGAAATCAGCAAAATCAGAAGCAAAAATATTATTTTTCCATAAGGGTTGCAGGCACCCGCCTGGAAGGAGCAGGCGACCGCCTGCTAGGAGGCGCCCGCGTGGAGATTGGAGGTGGCCGTCTGGGTGCGGGAATTTTAATTCTGGATTTTCTAATTCGAGTTATATTGGGTTTCTGACAGCCTTGTTTCTTGTGGACTCTTATATAAACCTATTTGGGAGACGTTTTCACAAGAAGGAATGAACAAGTAATAAGGAGAGAAGATTAAGACGACCGTTTTAGCACGCAACAACGAAGAAGAGGAAGCATACGTTTATCTTGTGATTCTTGTAATTCGTTGTAACAGTGGATGCTATTTTTCTTTACTCTTTGAACCTTAATACTCTTGTGACGTACTATGTTTTTATTAAGAATTTTTATTAGTTTATATCATTGTGTTAATATCATGTTTTCATATGAACCCATGGTGACGATGAGTTCTATCATGGGCTAATCGTGATCAAGGGGTCATAGCGGATTTTTTATGAATTTCTTTAGTTAATTGTTTAATACCTTGGTATGTGGTGATTGTATGATATCTAGCATAGGTTGTGCTTATTCGTCTTATGTGCGTCGCAAACATATAAGTTAGCGTGCTAATCTCTTGTGAAGCGATAGTCAATCTTGAGATTTAGAACTTGCCATGCTAGCATAGGTTTATGTATTGTATGCATGATTAGTGGGTAACTCTAACCATTTTACTTGCCCTGTGTATTCATAATGAATAACTTGCGCTTAAATCGTTATGTTGTCAAATTCTGTAGACATATAGGGTCTCAACATAATTGATGCCTATTCAACTTCTATATTAATTATGGATGCTTGGTAGAATGGTATTCGTACAACGAAAGTTGGCGTTTATCAGTTTCGTGTTGTTCGATTAATATCATCACCATTACATGCTAAGGGTAATTACAATAACTATTGAATGAAGTATTAATGAAGTTATGATCTCATGTGTGTTTAATATTGATAATTTAAGTGTTTAATTCTCGTAGTTAATATTAGTTAATCAATCTTAATTGTTATTGTCTTGACATTGAAGAGTAATCACACATTGGTGAGTAAGTGTTAATTAAATATAATTAATCAGAGTCTCTGTGGGAATGAACTAGAAATCATTTTATATTATTTGCGAACGCGTATACTTGCTTGATTTAATTAGTGCATGCTTTGTGCCCTAACAAGTTTTTGGCGCCGCTGCTGGGGACTCGGTGTTAATTTGTTTAGTTTATGTACTTGCCATCAGTGGTCATTAGAATTCATTGATTAAGATATGTTACTTACTGCTTCCGGTTGTGTTTCAGGTACTCTAGCGAGCGTTTATGCAAACACGTTGTCACAACCACAAGATAAATCTTGATACGGATGAGGAGACAGATTCAGCTCTTGACCTTTCGAAGAAGATAGTTTTTGAAGATTCGGATACAGAAAGTGAGAAGAAAGAACCTGTAACAATGGGTGATCATATAGTTCCAGCTGATCCAGCTCTTATGGACTTTTCTCGGCCTAAAATTGATGACATTCAGTCAAGCATCATTCATCCGGCTATTCAGGCCAATACTTTCGAAATCAAGACGGGCACTATTCAGATGGTGCAGAATTCTATTTCTTTCAGAGGTGCTGCGACTGAAGATCCCAACATGCATATCAGGAATTTTGTCGAGATCTGTAGTACTTTCAAATATAATGGTGTCACTGATGAGGCTATCAAGCTGAGTCTTTTCCCATTCTCTCTGAGGGACAAAGCTAAGGATTGGTTACATTCTTTACCATCTGGGTCCATCACTACTTGGGAAGATCTCGCGCAAAAGTTTCTGGTGAATTTCTATCCAATGGCTAAGACTGTAGCTATGAGGAGTGCTCTTACTTAGTTTGCGCAGCAGCAAGGAGAATCTATGTGTGAAGCTTTGGAGCGCTACAAGGAGATGTTGAGAAAGTGTCCACATCATGGTATGCGTGACTAGATGGTGATCACTGGTTTTTACAAAGGTTTGGGGGCCCATTCTAGGCCCATGTTCGATGCAGCTTCTGGAGGCGCTTTGTGGGCCAAAAGCTATACTGAAGCCTATAATCTTATTGAAACTATGGCTGTAAACGAGTATCAAAACCCAACTCAAAGGATGATGCTTTGTAAGGTAGCAGGTATTCTGGAAGTTGATGCAGCTATAGCTATTGCAGTGCAGCTCCAAGCGCTGTCTATAAAGGTCGATTCTTTAGCCAACTATGGAGTCAATCAAATAGCTATTGTTTGTGAGCTTTGTGCAGGCTCTCATGCTACGGATCAGTGTTCTCTTGTTAATGAATCTGTTCAGTATGTGAACAACTGTCAGCGACCGCAACAGCCTGTGCCAGCTACTTATCATCCTAATAACAGAAATCATCCCAATTTCAGCTGGAGCAATAATCAGAATGCTGTTCAGCAACCATATCAGCAAGCTGCAAGTAAACCATTTAATTCACCTAGATTCCAGCAACCTCAGCAATATGCTCAAAGGCAATCATATAATCAATAAGGAGCTGCTGCTCCACATTCTAGTGCTGATTTTGAGGAGTTAAAGCTATTGTGCAAAAGTTAGGCTGTTTTTATCAAGACCTTGGAAAATCAAATCGGTCAAATAGCCAATGCCTTGCTCAATCGTCAACCTGGCACACTTCCCAGCGATACTGAAGTGCCAGGAAGGAAGGAAGCTAAGGAGCAAGTCAAAGCTGTCACCTTAAGGTCTGGAAAAGTTGCTGATACTGAAAAAGCAAAAGATGGAGAAGCTGAAGTTGTAAATTAAGAAGAAAAGCAAAAGGAGAAAGAGGGTGAACCAAGGAAGACTACTGTTGAACACACTCTGCCTGAGGATAATACAGGGGAGAAACAGCTCTATCCTCCACCACCTTTCCCTAAGAGATTTTAAAAACAAAAGCTGGACAAGCAGTTTGGTAAATTTCTGGAGGTGTTCAAGAAACTTCACATCAACATACCTTTCGCTGAGGCTCTAGAGCAAATGCCTAGTTATGCTAAAATCATGAAAGGTATTCTTTCAAGGAAGGTGAAACTGGATGATCTTGATACCGTTGCTCTGACGGAAGAATGCAGTGTTGTGCTGCAACAAAAGTTACCTCCAAAGCTTAAGGATCCAGGTAGCTTCACCATTCCTTACACCATTGGAAAGTTGTCATTCGACAAGTGCCTTTGCGATTTGGGAGCAAGCATCAATCTAATGTCGTTGTCTATCTTTAAAAAGCTGAATTTGCCTGATCCAAAGCCCACCTACATGTCTCTACAATTGGTTGATTGTTCTATTACATACCCACGAGGCATTGTGGAGGACGTGCTAGTAAAGGTGGACAAGCTCATCTTTCCTGCAGATTTTGTCATTCTAGATTTCGAGGAAGATAAGAAGATTCCCATAATCTTGGGAAGACCATTCTTGGCTACAGGCCGTACCTTGATTGATGTGCAAAAAGGTGAACTTACTATGAGGGTGCAAGATCAGGATGTGACATTCAATGTGTTCAATGTGATGAAATTCCCTACGGAAGATGAGGAGTGCTTCAAGATGGATTTGGTCGATTCTGTAGTTATTTCAGAACTTGATCATGTGCTAAGGTCTGATGCCTTAGAAAAAGCCTTATTGGGGGAATTTGACAGTGATGATGAGGAAGGCAATTAGCAGTTACAATATCTAAATGCTTCTCCTTGGAAATGAAAGCTAGACATGCCATTTGAATCTCTTGGGAATACTGATCTCAAGAATGCTGAGGGAAAGCTCAAACCATCTATTGAGGAAGCACCTACATTGGAGCTTAAACCATTGCCTGAATACTTGAGGTATGCCTTTTTAGGTGATGCATCTACTTTGCCTGTTATTATTGCATCTAACCTTTCACGTAGTGATGAGGATAAGCTCTTGAGGATTTTAAGAGAATTCAAATCGGCCATAGGATGGACTATAACAGATATAAAAGGGATCAGCCCTTCGTACTGTATGCATAAAATTCTGCTAGAGGAAGTTAGCAAGCCAACGGTTGAGCAACAGCGAAGGCTTAATCCTATAATGAAAGAAGTGGTGAAGAAAGAAATTCTAAAGTGGCTAGATGTAGGAATCATATATCCTATTTCTGACAGTTCTTGGGTGAGCCCCGTACAATGTGTACCTAAGAAAGGAGGTATTATTGTGGTAGGAAATGAAAAGAACGAGCTCAGTCACAGGCTGAAGGGTTTGCATGGATTATAGAAAGTTGAATAAGGCCACAAGGAATGATCACTTCCTTCTTCCATTTATTGATCAGATGCTCGACAGGTTGGCTGGTCATGAGTATTATTGTCTTCTGGATGGCTATTCGGGCTACAATCAGATTTGCATTGCACCAGAAGATCAAGAGAAGACTACTTTCACTTGTCCATTCGGCACGTTTGCTTTCCGTAGAGTTTCTTTTGGGTTATGTGGTGCACCTGCCACTTTTCAGAGATGCATGATGGCTATATTTTTTTGATATGATTGGAAATAATGTCGAAGTGTTCATGGACGACTTCTCTGTCTTTGGACATTCGTATGATGAATGCTTGAATAATCTTCGTTCGGTGCTCAAAAGGTGTGTGGAAACTAATTTGGTGCTCAATTGGGAAAAATATCACTTCATGGTGCAACAAGGCATCATTCTTGGGCATAAGGTCTCTAGTAAGGGTCTTGAGATGGATAAAGCCAAGGTGGGAGTCATTGAAAATCTTCCACCACCTATTTTTTTGAAAGGAATCCGTAGTTTTCTTGGTCATGCGGGTTTTTATCGGCGTTTTATCAAGGACTTCTCTAAGATTTCTAAGCCGTTGTGCAACTTGCTCGAGAAAGATGTGCCTTTCAAATTTGATGATGAATGTTTGGCAGCATTTGAGACTCTCAAGAAGAGTTTAATCACTGCACTAGTTATTACGGCACCTGATTGAAGAGAACCTTTTGAGATGATGTGTGATGCAAGTGATTATGCAGTGGGAGCAGTTCTTGGGCAGCAAAAGTCTAATATCTTTCATGTGGTCTACTATGCTAGTAAGACACTAAATGAAGCTCAACTGAACTACACCACTACTGAGAAGGAGCTCTTGGCTATAGTTTTTAGTTTCGAGAAATTTCGATCGTATCTACTTGGGACAAATGTGACAGTATTCACTGATCACGCTGTCATCCGCTATCTGGTCTCAAAGAAGGATTCGAAGCCTAGACTTATTCGTTGGGTGCTCTTGCTACAGGAATTTGAGTTAGAGATCAAGGATCGAAAAGGTACTGAAAATCAAGTAGTTGACCATCTCTCTAGATTGGAGAATCCCGATTCTACCTCACATGATAAGATATTGATCAACGAATCTTTTCCGGATGAGCAGTTGTTCACAATTCAAGAGGCAAAGCCATGGTTTGCAGACATTGTGAACAATCTTGTTAGTAATATAATTCCTCCTAATATGAATACGGCTCAAAAGAAGAAGTTTTTGCATGAGGTGAAGTGGTACATGTGGGATGAACCATATTTGTTTAGACAGGTAGTAGACCAAATCATCAGGAAATTTATCACATTCTGTGAGACGGAGGGGATATTACGAGACTATCATTCCACAGTTTATGGTGGACATTATGGTGGTGAAAAGACAGCAGCTCGTATTCTTCAAGCAGGTTTTTTTCTGGCCTACGTTGTTTAAGGATGCATATCAGTTTGTTTTAAGGTGTGATCGTTGCCAAAGAGTTGGGAATCTTACCAGAAAGGATGAGATTCCTTTGAATGTGATGCTTGAAGTTGAGGTCTTCGATATTTGGGGAATCGATTCTATGGGACCATTTATCTCGTCCTGCAATAATCAGTACATCTTGTTGGCAGTCGATTATGTCTCGAAATGGGTAGAAGTCAAGGCTCTGCCGACTAATGATGCAAAGGTAGTGTTGAGTTTTCTTCATAAGCAGATATTCACAAGGTTTGGAACGCCACGAGTTATCATAAGTGATGAAGGGTCACATTTCTGCAATCGTACGTTCACTTCTATGATGCAACGCTACAACGTGAATCATCACATTGCTACTACTTATCATCCGTAAACTAATGGTCAAGCTGAAGTATCTAATAGAGAGATCAAGCGTATTCTAGAGAAAGTCGTTTTTCGTCAAGGAAATATTGGTCTTTGAAGCTCGATGAAGCTGTTTGGGCTTATAGAACAGCATACAAGATTCCACTTGGGATGTCCCCGTTTCAACTAGTATATGGTAAGGGATTTCATTTACCTGCAGAGCTTGAGCATAAGGCTTATTGGGCATTAAAGAAGTTAAACCTTGATCTAGATGCAGCTGGAAAGAAGCGAATGTTTCAGTTAAATGAACTTGATGAATTTCGACTTCAAGCGTACGAAAATAACAAAATGTACAAGGAAAAAGTAAAAAGGTGGCACGACTGGAAGCTGTCTCCTAAGTCATTTGTGCCGGGGCAACAAGTTCTTCTATTCAACTCTCGTCTCCGAATTTTTCCTAGAAAGTTGAAATCAAGGTGGTCTGGACCATTTATCATCAAAACTGTGTTTCCACAGGGAGCGGTGGAGATTTTTGAGAATGATCCGGGCCAAGAATTCAAAGTAAATGGTCAGAGATTGAAGCACTATTATGGGGATACAGCAAACCGGGAAGTGGTTAGTGCCATTTTATTGTCAACTTGATCGCAGTACTCTACGTCAAGCTAATGACGTAAAAGAAGCGCTTCTTGGGAGCCAACCCAAGATATGAGACCATAGGAACCCTTAGAATTTAGTACTTTATTCAAAAACCCAAAAAAATCAGAAACATGAGGGCAGAAAAAAATATTTTCCAGTGACCTTGTAGGCGCCCGCCTGCTAGGACTAGGCGGCCGCGTGCTAGCAGGCGCCCACCTGCTGGTTCCAGGCGACCGCCTGCGGACCTGTACCGAGAAAAAATAGTTTCAGTCTATAAAAAAACAGAAAAACAAAAAATCAAAAACAAAACCACAACCACAACCCCCATTAACCCACAATTTCCTTCTACAACACAACCACAATCCCCACTCCTAATCTAATTTTAACCCTATCATTACCCTATATATACACACAACCTCTCCAAATACCTACCTACCATATACTTTCAACTTACAAACCCTTTCCTACACACAAAACACAACTCTCAAATTCGTATTCTCAGTTTCAATGGCCCCAAAGAGATCTCGAACTGTAGAGAGCAGCAACACCATTCCGACTGCTGATTCTTCAAGGAGTACTGCTGCGAGGCCCCGTTTGGTGGATAGGCCTGTTGAGGAGGAGTATGCTAAGCTTCTGACTAAGCCGATTCTGAAGGAGAAAGGGGTTTTTGCCATCGGGAAGGGATGGTGAGTTGTTGCCGATAATTGCAGAGAAGGGTTGGATTATTTTCTGCGAGTCACCTGAGGCTGTACCGATGAATGTTGTTCGCGAGTTCTATCCGAACGCCAAGGCTGACAAGAATGGGTATTCTGTTGTTCATGGACTTACTGTTGATTATCAGCCCAAGGTGATTCGCCGTGTTATTGGGCAACGACAAAGGAAACCCCAGGAGGAGAATTGGAATGAAAAGGCCCTTGAGGATTTTAACTCAGACTTGATTATTGCTACTCTCTGTCAGTCGGGCACGGTGTGGAAGTTTAAGAGGGGGTCTAACGATTATCGTTCTTTCCTTGCTGTCGTCATGAACAGGTGTGCTCGTGCATGAAATGCATTTATTTGTGCTAATATTCTTCCTTCTTCACATGCACATGAGGTTACAGTTGAGAGAGCCAGGTTGTTGTGGGGGATTCCGAATAAGGAGTATTACGTGGACCTTGGTGAGTTTATCTACCAAGGGATTTTGAAGTTTTTGAGGGGGAAGTCGCAGTACAATATCCCGTATGCCTCTATTGTCACAAAGCTGTGCAAGGCTGTTGGAGTCCACTAGCCTTCTTATGAGTAGTTGCAGATGCAGGCCGCTCCTATTGATTCATCAATGCTGAATACGATACAGGAGTGGACGGGTGGAGAGCCCGAGTTACATGGTTTGGGATATCACCTTCCAGGAGGACGTTCAGCAGCTGGTGCTACCATGGCTAGGCCCAGTCAAGCACAGGGGGAGGCAGGTTCTTCCGGAGGCCTGTGAGGAGATGGTTCGGGATTGGCTGATGTCCAGTACAGAAGGCTTTCGAGGAGGATGGATGTGATGTATGAGTCGCATAGTAGGTTTGCGCAGGAGCTCACCCTAGCACTTGGGACTGCATTTAGAGGCCTTAGAGCTGACATCCAGTGGCCCGTTTTTGGTGAGGATTCTGCTTATCCACCTCATGACACTCCACCCTCTGAGGGTGATGATGATTATGATTCTTCTGAGTAGGTATACCCTGTGTTCCTTTCTATTACCTTCACTGGGGACAGTGAAGATTTTAAGTTTGGGGGTGGTAGTTAGGGAACATATTTGTGTGTGTGTGTCATGTAGTTGCATTTTTATGATAGTTTAGTTCATATAGTTGCATATTTTGCCATATAGTTTTTTTTATATAGTTTTTTTTAATATCTTTATTTATCATGTCATATAGCTCATGCATATACCATGATCCCTTTTGTGTTGCTTTACCGATTGATATGTGATATTGATGCAAGTGTAGTGATAGCGTTAGAGTGATGTTTAATCTTGTTAGGTTGGCATGCATGCTAGAAACACTTGTAATTTCACTAAGTCTTAGAGTATGCTTAAGGACTAGATTGTTGTCATGATTTGATGGTTTTTGAGGTTAATCTATTGCTTATGCTTAGAATGTATATAGGCTCTTAATGATAAAAGGCATGAAAGGATAAAATTGGAGTAAAAAATGGAAATCATTGCTAGTTGTGGCTAGGCGTCAATTGGCTAGTAGCTGGCTCGTATTGTATGCGAGTAGTCTAGGGTTGAGCAAGATGGAGTGAAACGAACTTGCTCAGATATTTAAAAAAATAGAAAAAGAAAAAAAAAGAGGAAAAAAATATGGTTTAATGTATAATTGATCAAGAGTGAACTCTTTGGTATTCGAGTTATTAAGTTCTTAGGGGACTTCGTGCCTAGTAACCTAAGGCTTTTATAGTCTGGGATCCGCTAACCTAACGCTCGCTAAATGGATGCCATTTTATAAATCTTTTGTGGACCACACTCATTGCACGATCCAATAAGCATTTATTATGTGTTGAATAAAAGCAAGATTCCGTAATAAACTCCAATGATCTTGAAGTGTTATAAGTCATTTTGTGTCTAGAATATATTCATCGTATAATCTTGTGATTGCCTTGAGGATAATTAAGTTATGATGATTGATCTAGTTTTGAAGCATATCTATTAAGCATTCACACACATCACGTTTCTAGTTGTATGTTAGCTTGCGTGGTTTGATTGATCTTTAGTCGCCTAATTGCATTTGTTAATATGTCATGTGTTGGTTGGTTTAGTCATCGCGATGGGGATCACTGTATTTTACGTAGTTTGCATTCATGCATGTTTCTATTCTGTTTTTGAATCTACGACGCTTGAGGGCAAGCATCGATTTAAGTTTGGGGGTGTGATAAGTGGCATTTTATACCACTTAGAGCGTCTTATAATGGCTTGAATTGATGTCTTAAAATCAAGTATTTTTGTGTATTTGATGCATTTTTCTAGTGTTTTTGCATTTCAGGGTATAATTTGCTTATATAGGGAGAATTCATCAAAATAAGCTTAGGGTAGTGCTTGGGATAAGTTGCGGGGAGTTTTGCGAAGAAATCAGTAAAATCAGAAGCAAAAATATTATTTTTCCAGAAAGGTTGCAGTTGCCCGCCTGGAAGGAGCAGGAGACCGCCTGCTAGGAGGCGCCCAAGTGGAGATTGGAGGCGGCCGCCTGGGTGCGGGAATTTTAATTTTGGATTTTCTAATTCGAGTTCTATTGGGCTTCTGACAGCACTGTTTCTTGTGGACTCTTATATAAACCTATTTGGGAGACGTTTTCACAAGAAGCAAGGAACAAGTAACAAGGAGAGAAGATTAAGAAGACCGTTTTAGCACGCAACAACGAAGAAGAGGAAGCATACATTTATCTTGAGATTCTTTTAATTCGTTGTAACAGTGGATGCTAGTTTTCTTTACTCTTTGAACCTTAATACTCTTGTGACGTACTCTGTTTTTATTAAATATTTTTATTAGTTTATATCGTTGTGTTAATATCATGTTTTCATATGAACCCATGGTGACGATGAGTTCTATCATGGGCTAATCTTGATCATGGGTCAAAGCGGATTTATTATGGATTTCTTTAGTTAATTGTTTAATACCTTGGTATGTGGTGATTGTATGATATTTAGTATAGGTTGTGCTTATTCATCTTATGTGCGTCGTGAACATATAAGATAGCGTGTTAATCTCTTGTGCAGTGACAGTGAATCTTGAGATTTAGAACTTGCCATGCTAGTATAGGTTCATGTATTGTATGCATGATTAGTGGGTAACTCTAACTGTTTTACTTGCCCTGTGTAATCATAATGAATAACTTGCGCTTAAATTGTTATGTTGTCAAATTCTGTAGACATATAGGGTCTCAACATAATTGATGCCTATTCAACTTCTATCTTAATTGTGGATGCTTGGTAGAATGGTATTCGTACAATGAAAGTTGGCATTTATCAGTTTCGTTTTGTTCGATTAATATCATCACCATTACATGCTAAGGGTAATAACAATGACTATTGAATGAAGTATTAATGAAGTTATGATCTCATGTTTGTTTAATATTGATAATTTAAGTGTTTAATTCTCGTAGTTAATATTAGTTAATCAACCTTAATTGTTATTGTCTTGACATTGAAGAGTAATCATACATTGGTGAGTAAGTGTTAATTAAATATAATTAATCAGATTCTCTGTGGGAACGAACTAGAAATCATTCTATATTACTTGCGAACGCGTATACTTGCATGATTTGTGCCCTAACAGTGTTCACTTAGTTGGCTAGAAAGGCTTGATTAGTTGTTCTCAAGGGGAGACAAGAGCTAAGTGCCGGTGCGGTTGAACTAAGGGAGTTCTAGGTCCGTGACACCAGGGTCCAATTGGAAATAGTCCTAGGAGACTTCGGGACACGTGGTAAGATCACTGCCATCCAGATGGTCTGGATCCAGAACCTTCCAACGGTCCGGATCTAGAGGTACGATAGCTCATCACAGACGTCCACACATCCTTTGGCCCAAAATACATCACGGCTCAGATCAAAAGTACAAACCCCTAAACCCTAATGGAAAATCTATAAAAGGCTAAACAAAAGGCGTGTTGGGGGTTACTTCATCTTTACAATATAAACACATATACACACTCCATATATATTCTCGTAATTCCTATTTTACCCTTTCTTCTCTAATACCCTTTCTCATTCTCACACCGGAGGTGCCGCGGGGGTGCCACCCCCCTCCAGTTCTATTTTGCAGGAGCCCATCCTACAGCTACACCATAAACCGCCATCATTTCTGCTCAAATGGAGTTTGAGTCTGGGTAGAACAAGGAGACCACCCCGGGGTGATCTGAAATTATCATTGGCGCTAGAAGGAGGGGTCGAACCTCCGACCAGTGGTGTTCATTTTCGCTGACCTTACTCTGCCCATAAGATCAGAACACTACACTTCAGTTGGGGTTCTACTCTTGCTTTCTCAGATCTACTTTTTCCCTAAGCATACTTTCTTAAAACATCGTTAGTGGACCTTATTTATCTACCCTTGTTGTAGTGTTGTAGTACTTTTGGAGCTCATAGCGGTGATTATAAGGTATTTTAGATCTGAAATATGCGTGTTAACATTCGAGTTTACATTATCTCTAAACAATCATGACAACAAGAAAGAACAAGGCAGCCGCCTCTGTTCAGCCGCCTCCGCCCCAACCCAGGGATAAAGAAATGGAAGATTGTTAAGTGGCATTTATGTCCATTTAATATGCTCTATAAAAGCTTGAATTGATGTTTGTACTCAAGTTATTTGTATTTTTGATGTGTTTTGTAGTGTTTTTGCATTTCAGGCATATAACAGGGGTCAAGGTGATTTAGCATTAGTTTGATGCTAAAATGGTGTTAGGAAGGTGTCGTGAAGATTGCTCGTGCAAAGACGTCAAGAACCAGCTGAATAAAAAAAGCAAAATCATTTTTTCCAGAAGGTCAGCGCACCCGCGCTGTGCTAGCACGCGCCCGCGCCAGAGAAGCAGAATGTCAGCGCGCCCGCGCTGGTGAAGCGTACGGCCGCGCCAGTTCATGATTCCAGATTCCTGTATCAATTAAAAGACTGTTCTCTGGACATATGGATTAATTGGACTGCTATATTATGACAACTAAAAGACGTTTTTAAGAAGAGAGTTGAAGGAGAAGACATCGAGAAGACCTATAGCACAAATTCAACGAAGGCGAAGAAGATCTAGTTTATTCTTGTGATTCTTTGTTTTAAGTTATAATCTTGGATGCTCGTTTCTTGTTTTGTTGAACTTAATACTCTTGTTAATGTACTTTATTTATTATTCATTTTATAATGACCTAGTTTATTATACCATGCTTTCATCAGAACCCACGGTGATGATGAGTTCGATTATAGGCTAATCGTTATCGTGGGGTTCTAACGGATTTACTTATGAATTTCAATTATTAATATGTTTTGATACCTTAGTGTGTGGTGATTGTATGATATCCTAGTATTGGTTGTGCTTATTCGTCTTAAGAGCTTCGCGAACTTATAAGATAGTGTGTTAATCTCTAATGAAGAGACAGTGAATTTAGAGGTTTAGAATTTTACATGCTATCATAGGTTCATGTATTTGTTATGCATGATTCGTAGGTAATTTTAATCATCTTACTTTCCCTATGTAATCATGATAGATAACTTGCACATTAAACCGTTATGTTGTCTAATTCTATAGACATATAGGGTCCCAATATAATTGATGTATATTCAACTTCTATCTCTTTTGTGGATGTCTGGTAGTAGGGTAATCGTACAACGAAAGTTGGCGTTTACTAGTTTTGTGCTATCTGATTAGTTGTCATCACCATTGTATGCTAAGGTTAAGAACAAAAAGGCTATTGAATGAAGTAGTAATGAAGTTAGAATTTCATGTTTGTGTTATATAAGTAATCAACCTTTTTAATCTCTTAGTTAATTTGCATGTTAGTATAATCTCGTAGTTATAAACACTCTCAACTTATTAACATCTTAGCATTGAATAATAACCATACCATTGTTGCATAAGTACATTAATTGAAATTAACCTAAACCAGTCTTTGTGGGAATGAACTAGAAATAATTATATATTACTTGCGATAGCGTATACTTGCATGAATATTAGCGCGTGTTTTCATCCTAACAAGTTTTTGGCGTCGCTGTCGGGGACTCGAAGTTAATTTTTAGTTTATGTGCTTGACATCAGTGGTCCTTAAAGTTAATTGACTCGGATATTTTAATTATTTGTTTGATCATTGCTTTTCCAGGTATTCTAGAGAACGTGTATGCTAACGCGTTCTCAACTTCGAAAGAGAATACTGGGAAAAGCAAAGGAGAAAGTTGAAGAAGAAATCTTAGTTGAGAAAGAAGAAGAAGCTCTCGTTGTAACGGGTGAACCAGAAGCGAATACAAAAGCTTTGATACACTATTCTCATCCAAAGATCAATGATATTAGTCTACCATTGTCAGACCAGCCATCGCGGCTAACACTTTTAAAATCAAGCTTAGCATAATTCAGATGGTGCCGAACTCGGTTCGGTTTTGGGGTTCTCTGACTGATGATCCCAACATGCATATTAGAGATTTCATCGAGATCTGTGACACTTTCAAATTCAACAATATCTCTAAAGGCGCTATTAAGTTGAGGCTTTTCCCATTCTCTCTGCGGTATAAAGCTAAGTGTTGGATGTACTCTCTACCACCAGGCTCTATCACTAAGTGGGAAGATCTTGCTCAAAAGTTTCTTACTAAGTTCTTTCCTATGGCTAAGATTGCTGCAATCAGGAATGCTCTTACTCAATTTGTACAATATTTTGGAGAGTCTTTGTGTGAGGCTTGGGAGCGACATAAGGAGATGCTTCGAAAGTGTCCTCACCATCGGATTCCTGAATGGATGATCATTAACTATTTTTAAAATGAGTTGGGTGCCATGCTTGATGCAGCATCAGGTGGAGTCTTGTGGGCTAAAAGCTATGATGAAGCTTATGAGTTGATTGAACTGATGGATGCTAATAAATACTAGAAACCAACTCAGAGACTACCTCAAGGCAAGGTAGCAGGAATTCTGGAAGTAGATGCAGCTACTGCTATAGCTTCTCAGCTTAAGGCTTTGACGGTGAAGGTGGATTTTTTGGCTAATTATGAGTTAATCAGATTACTAGTGTCTGTGAGTTTTGTGCTGGTGCACATGAGGTGAAGCAGTGTGCTATTTCTAGTGAATCACCTCAGTTCTTGAGCAACTTTCAGAGGTCGCAACAACCAGTTCCAGCCACCTATCATCCCAACAACTGAAATCATCCTAACTTCAGTTGGAGCAATACTCAGAATGAGATGCAATAGCCTAATCAGCAGTATGCTGTAAAGTAATACACTCCAGCTGCAGCAAACTAATGAAAAATCTGAATTAGAGGAGTTGAGGCTCATGTGCAAGAGCCAAGCGGTGTCAATCAAGACCTTGGAGAATCAAATTGGTCAGATTGCCAATGCCTTGCTGAATCGTAAACCTGGTACACTCCCTAGTGACACGGAAGTTCCAGGCAAGAAGGAAGCAAAAGAGCAGGTTAAGGGAATTACATTGAGGTCTGGGAAGGTTGCAATTCCCGAAAAATCTCAAGTTTTGCCAGATGAAGATATGGCTGAGGAAGAAGTGTAGAAGGAAGCAAAAGTGGAACCAAGAAAGACTACTGTGGAACACACTCCTCCTGAGGGTAATACTAGGGAGAAATAGATCTATCCTCCACTTCCTTTTCCTAAGAGGCTGCAGAAGAAAAAGTTGGATAAGCAGTTTGAGAAGTTTCTGGAGGTATTCAAGAAACTTTATATCAACATACCTTTCACGGAAGCTCTTAAACAGATGCCTAGTTATGCGAAGTTTATGAAAGGTATTCTCTCTCGGAAAGTGAAGCTTGATGAAATATAGATAGTTTCTCTCACAGAGGAATGCAGTGTTGTGCTGTAACCGAAGTTGCCTCTGAAACTTAAAGATCCAGGAAGCTTCACTATTCCTTGTACCATTGGAAAAATGTCATTTGACAAATGTTTATGTAACTTGTGGGCTAGCATCAATTTGATGCCTTTTTCTATCTTCAAGAAGTTGGATTACCTGATCCAAAGCCTACTTATATGACCTTGCAGTTGGTCGATCGCTCTATTACATATCCACGAGGCATTGTGGAGGATGTCTTGGTCAAGGTGGATAAACTCATCTTTCCTGCGGATTTTGTAATTCTTGATTTCGAGGAGGATAAGAAGATTCTCATAATCTTGGGAAGACCTTTCTTGGCTACGGGCCAAACCTTGATTGATGTGCAGAAGGGTGAGCTCACTATGCGAGTACTGGATCAGGATGTGACTTTTAATGTGTTCAATTCCATGAAATTCCCTACTGATAATGAGGAGTGCTTAAAAGTGGAGTTGGTCAAGGTGATTTAGCATTAGTTTGATGCTAAAATGGTGTTAGGAAGGTGTCGTGAAGATTGCTCGTGCAAAGACGTCAAGAACCAGCTGAATAAAAAAAGCAAAATCATTTTTTCCAGAAGGTCAGCGCACCCGCGCTGTGCTAGCACGCGCCCGCGCCAGAGAAGCAGAATGTCAGCGCGCCCGCGCTGGTGAAGCGTGCGGCCGCGCCAGTTCATGATTCCAGATTCCTGTATCAATTAAAAGACTGTTCTCTGGACATATGGATTAATTGGACTGCTATATTATGACAACTAAAAGACGTTTTTAAGAAGAGAGTTGAAGGAGAAGACATCGAGAAGACCTATAGCACAAATTCAACCAAGGCGAAGAAGATCTAGTTTATTCTTGTGATTCTTTGTTTTAAGTTATAATCTTGGATGCTCGTTTCTTGTTTTGTTGAACTTAATACTCTTGTTAATGTACTTTATTTATTATTCATTTTATAATGACCTAGTTTATTATACCATGCTTTCATCAGAACCCACGGTGATGATGAGTTCGATTATAGGCTAATCGTTATCGTGGGGTTCTAACGGATTTACTTATGAATTTCAATTATTAATATGTTTTGATACCTTAGTGTGTGGTGATTGTATGATATCCTAGTATTAGTTGTGCTTATTCGTCTTAAGAGCTTCGCGAACTTATAAGATAGTGTGTTAATCTCTAATGAAGAGACAGTGAATTTAGAGGTTTAGAATTTTACATGCTATCATAGGTTCATGTATTTGTTATGCATGATTCGTAGGTAATTTTAATCATCTTACTTTCCCTATGTAATCATGATAGATAACTTGCACATTAAACCGTTATGTTGTCTAATTCTATAGACATATAGGGTCCCAATATAATTGATGTATATTCAACTTCTATCTCTTTTGTGGATGTCTGGTAGTAGGGTAATCGTACAACGAAAGTTGGCGTTTACTAGTTTTGTGCTATCTGATTAGTTGTCATCACCATTGTATGCTAAGGTTAAGAACAAAAAGGCTATTGAATGAAGTAGTAATGAAGTTAGAATTTCATGTTTGTGTTATATAAGTAATCAACCTTTTTAATCTCTTAGTTAATTTGCATGTTAGTATAATCTCGTAGTTATAAACACTCTCAACTTATTAACATCTTAGCATTGAATAATAACCATACCATTGTTGCATAAGTACATTAATTGAAATTAACCTAAACCAGTCTTTGTGGGAACGAACTAGAAATAATTATATATTACTTGCGATAGCGTATACTTGCATGAATATTAGCGCGTGTTTTCATCCTAACAAGTTTTTGGCGTCGCTGCCGGGGACTCGAAGTTAATTTTTAGTTTATGTGCTTGACATCAGTGGTCCTTAAAGTTAATTGACTCGGATATTTTAATTATTTGTTTGATCATTGCTTTTCCAGGTATTCTAGAGAACGTGTATGCTAACGCGTTCTCAACTTCGAAAGAGAATACTGGGAAAAGCAAAGGAAAAAGTTGAAGAAGAAATCTTAGTTGAGAAAGAAGAAGAAGCTCTTGTTGTAACGGGTGAACCAGAAGCGAATACAAAAGCTTTGATAGACTATTCTCATCCAAAGATCAATGATATTCAGTCTACCATTGTCAGACCAGCCATCGCGGCTAACACTTTTAAAATCAAGCTTAGCATAATTCAGATGGTGCCGAACTCGGTTCGGTTTTGGGGTTCTCTGACTGATGATCCCAACATGCATATTAGAGATTTCATCGAGATCTGCGACACTTTCAAATTCAACAATATCTCTAAAGGCGCTATTACGTTGAGGCTTTTCCCATTCTCTCTGCGGTATAAAGCTAAGTGTTGGATGTACTCTCTACCACCAGGCTCTATCACTAAGTGGGAAGATCTTGCTCAAAAGTTTCTTACTAAGTTCTTTCCTATGGCTAAGATTGCTGCAATCAGGAATGCTCTTACTCAATTTGTACAATATTTTGGAGAGTCTTTGTGTGAGGCTTGGGAGCGACATAAGGAGATGCTTCGAAAGTGTCCTCACCATCGGATTCCTGAATGGATGATCATTAACTATTTTTAAAACGAGTTGGGTGCCATGCTTAATGCAGCATCAGGTGGAGTCTTGTGGGCTAAAAGCTACGATGAAGCTTATGAGTTGATTGAACTGATGGATGCTAATAAATACCAGAAACCAACTCAGAGACTACCTCAAGGCAAGGTAGCAGGAATTCTGGAAGTAGATGCAGCTACTGCTATAGCTTCTCAGCTTAAGGCTTTGACGGTGAAGGTGGATTTTTTGGCTAATTATGAGTTAATCAGATTACTAGTGTCTGTGAGTTTTGTGCTGGTGCACATGAGGTGAAGCAGTGTGCTATTTCTAGTGAATCACCTCAGTTCTTGAGCAACTTTCAGAGGTCGCAACAACCAGTTCCAGCCACCTATCATCCCAACAACCGAAATCATCCTAACTTCAGTTGGAGCAATACTCAGAATGAGATGCAATAGCCTAATCAGCAGTATGCTGTAAAGTAATACACTCCAGCTGCAGCAAATTAATGAAAAATCTGAATTAGAGGAGTTGAGGCTCATGTGCAAGAGCCAAGCGGTGTCAATCAAGACCTTGGAGAATCAAATTGGTCAGATTGCCAATGCCTTGCTGAATCGTAAACCTGGTACACTCCCTAGTGACACGGAAGTTCCAGGCAAGAAGGAAGCAAAAGAGCAGGTTAAGGGAATTACATTGAGGTCTGGGAAGGTTGCAATTCCCGAAAAATCTCAAGTTTAGCCAGATGAAGATATGGTTGAGGAAGAAGTGTAGAAGGAAGCAAAAGTGGAACCAAGAAAGACTACTGTGGAACACACTCCTCCTGAGGGTAATACTAGGGAGAAATAGATCTATCCTCCACTTCCTTTTCCTAAGAGGCTGCAGAAGAAAAAGTTGGATAAGCAGTTTGAGAAGTTTCTGGAGGTATTCAAGAAACTTTATATCAACATACCTTTCACGGAAGCTCTTGAATAGATGCCTAGTTATGCGAAGTTTATGAAAGGTATTCTCTCTCGGAAAGTGAAGCTTGATGAAATATAGATAGTTTCTCTCACAGAGGAATGCAGTGTTGTGCTGTAACCGAAGTTGCCTCTGAAACTTAAAGATCCAGGAAGCTTCACTATTCCTTGTACTATTGGAAAAATGTCATTTGACAAATGTTTATGTAACTTGTGGGCTAGCATCAATTTGATGCCTTTGTCTATCTTCAAGAAGTTGGATTACCTGATCCAAAGCCTACTTATATGACCTTGCAGTTGGCCGATCGCTCTATTACATATCCACGAGGCATTGTGGAGGATGTCTTGGTCAAGGTGGATAAACTCATCTTTCCTGCGGATTTTGTAATTCTTGATTTCGAGGAGGATAAGAAGATTCTCATAATCTTGGGAAGACCTTTCTTGGCTACGGGCCAAACCTTGATTGATGTGCAGAAGGGTGAGCTCACTATGCGAGTACTGGATCAGGATGTGACTTTTAATGTGTTCAATTCCATGAAATTCCCTACTGATAATGAGGAGTGCTTAAAAGTGGAGTTGGTCAAGGTGATTTAGCATTAGTTTGATGCTAAAATGGTGTTAGGAAGGTGTCGTGAAGATTGCTCGTGCAAAGACGTCAAGAACCAGCTGAATAAAAAAAGCAAAATCATTTTTTCCAGAAGGTCAGCGCACCCGCGCTGTGCTAGCACGCGCCCGCGCCAGAGAAGCAGAATGTCAGCGCGCCCGCGCTGGTGAAGCGTGCGGCCGCGCCAGTTCATGATTCCAGATTCCTGTATCAATTAAAAGACTGTTCTCTGGACATATGGATTAATTGGACTGCTATATTATGACAACTAAAAGACGTTTTTAAGAAGAGAGTTGAAGGAGAAGACATCGAGAAGACCTATAGCACAAATTCAACCAAGGCGAAGAAGATCTAGTTTATTCTTGTGATTCTTTGTTTTAAGTTATAATCTTGGATGCTCGTTTCTTGTTTTGTTGAACTTAATACTCTTGTTAATGTACTTTATTTATTATTCATTTTATAATGACCTAGTTTATTATACCATGCTTTCATCAGAACCCACGGTGATGATGAGTTCGATTATAGGCTAATCGTTATCGTGGGGTTCTAACGGATTTACTTATGAATTTCAATTATTAATATGTTTTGATACCTTAGTGTGTGGTGATTGTATGATATCCTAGTATTGGTTGTGCTTATTCGTCTTAAGAGCTTCGCGAACTTATAAGATAGTGTGTTAATCTCTAATGAAGAGACGGTGAATTTAGAGGTTTAGAATTTTACATGCTATCATAGGTTCATGTATTTGTTATGCATGATTCGTAGGTAATTTTAATCATCTTACTTTCCCTATGTAATCATGATAGATAACTTGCACATTAAACCGTTATGTTGTCTAATTCTATAGACATATAGGGTCCCAATATAATTGATGTATATTCAACTTCTATCTCTTTTGTGGATGTCTGGTAGTAGGGTATTCGTACAACAAAAGTTGGCGTTTACTAGTTTTGTGCTATCTGATTAGTTGTCATTACCATTGTATGCTAAGGTTAAGAACAAAAAGGCTATTGAATGAAGTAGTAATGAAGTTAGAATTTCATGTTTGTGTTATATAAGTAATCAACCTTTTTAATCTCTTAGTTAATTTGCATGTTAGTATAATCTCGTAGTTATAAACACTCTCAACTTATTAACATCTTAGCATTGAATAATAACCATACCATTGTTGCATAAGTACATTAATTGAAATTAACCTAAACCAGTCTTTGTGGGAACGAACTAGAAATAATTATATATTACTTGCGATAGCGTATACTTGCATGAATATTACAGCGTGTATTCATCCTAACAAGTTTTTGGCGTCGCTGCCGGGGACTCGAAGTTAATTTTTAGTTTATGTGCTTGACATCAGTGGTCCTTAAAGTTAATTGACTCGGATATTTTAATTATTTGTTTGATCATTGCTTTTCCAGGTATTCTAGAGAACGTGTATGCTAACGCGTTCTCAACTTCGAAAGAGAATACTGGGAAAAGCAAAGGAGAAAGTTGAAGAAGAAATCTTAGTTGAGAAAGAAGAAGAAGCTCTTGTTGTAACGGGTGAACCAGAAGCGAATACAAAAGCTTTGATAGACTATTCTCATCCAAAGATCAATGATATTCAGTCTACCATTGTCAGACCAGCCATCGCGGCTAACACTTTTAAAATCAAGCTTAGCATAATTCAGATGGTGCCGAACTCGGTTCGGTTTTGGGGTTCTCTGACTGATGATCCCAACATGCATATTAGAGATTTCATCGAGATCTGCGACACTTTCAAATTCAACAATATCTCTAAAGGCGCTATTAAGTTGGGGCTTTTCCCATTCTCTCTGTGGTATAAAGCTAAGTGTTGGATGTACTCTCTACCACCAGGCTCTATCACTAAGTGGGAAGGTCTTGCTCAAAAGTTTCTTACTAAGTTCTTTTCTATGGCTAAGATTGCTGCAATCAGGAATGCTCTTACTCAATTTGTACAATATTTTGGAGAGTCTTTGTGTGAGGCTTGGGAGCGACATAAGGAGATGCTTCGAAAGTGTCCTCACCATCGGATTCCTGAATGGATGATCATTAACTATTTTTAAAACGAGTTGGGTGCCATGCTTGATGCAGCATCAGGTGGAGTCTTGTGGGCTAAAAGCTACGATGAAGCTTATGAGTTGATTGAACTGATGGATGCTAATAAATACCAGAAACCAACTCAGAGACTACCTCAAGGCAAGGTAGCAGGAATTCTGGAAGTAGATGCAGCTACTGCTATAGCTTCTCAGCTTAAGGCTTTGACGGTGAAGGTGGATTTTTTGGCTAATTATGAGTTAATCAGATTACTAGTGTCTGTGAGTTTTGTGCTGGTGCACATGAGGTGAAGCAGTGTGTTATTTCTAGTGAATCACCTCAGTTCTTGAGCAACTTTCAGAGGTCGCAACAACCAGTTCCAGCCACCTATCATCCCAACAACCGAAATCATCCTAACTTCAGTTGGAGCAATACTCAGAATGAGATGCAATAGCCTAATCAGCAGTATGCTGTAAAGTAATACACTCCAGCTGCAGCAAACTAATGAAAAATCTGAATTAGAGGAGTTGAGGCTCATGTGCAAGAGCCAAGCGGTGTCAATCAAGACCTTGGAGAATCAAATTGGTCAGATTGCCAATGCCTTGCTGAATCGTAAACCTGGTACACTCCCTAGTGACACGGAAGTTCCAGGCAAGAAGGAAGCAAAAGAGCAGGTTAAGGGAATTACATTGAGGTCTGGGAAGGTTGCAATTCCCGAAAAATCTCAAGTTTTGCCAGATGAAGATATGGCTGAGGAAGAAGTGTAGAAGGAAGCAAAAGTGGAACCAAGAAAGACTACTGTGGAACACACTCCTCCTGAGGGTAATACTAGGGAGAAATAGATCTATCCTCCACTTCCTTTTCCTAAGAGGCTGCAGAAGAAAAAGTTGGATAAGCAGTTTGAGAAGTTTCTGGAGGTATTCAAGAAACTTTATATCAACATACCTTTCACGGAAGCTCTTGAATAGATGCCTAGTTATGCGAAGTTTATGAAAGGTATTCTCTCTCGGAAAGTGAAGCTTGATGAAATATAGATAGTTTCTCTCACAGAGGAATGCAGTGTTGTGCTGTAACCGAAGTTGCCTCTGAAACTTAAAGATCCAGGAAGCTTCACTATTCCTTGTACTATTGGAAAAATGTCATTTGACAAATGTTTATGTAACTTGTGGGCTAGCATCAATTTGATGCCTTTGTCTATCTTCAAGAAGTTGGATTACCTGATCTAAAGCCTACTTATATGACCTTGCAGTTGGCCGATCGCTCTATTACATATCCACGAAGCATTGTGGAGGATGTCTTGGTCAAGGTGGATAAACTCATCTTTCCTGCGGATTTTGTAATTCTTGATTTCGAGGAGGATAAGAAGATTCTCATAATCTTGGGAAGACCTTTCTTGGCTACGGGCCAAACCTTGATTGATGTGCAGAAGGGTGAGCTCACTATGCGAGTACTGGATCAGGATGTGACTTTTAATGTGTTCAATTCCATGAAATTCCCTACTGATAATGAGGAGTGCTTAAAAGTGGAGTTGGTCAAGGTGATTTAGCATTAGTTTGATGCTAAAATGGTGTTAGGAAGGTGTCGTGAAGATTGCTCGTGCAAAGACGTCAAGAACCAGCTGAATAAAAAAAGCAAAATCATTTTTTCCAGAAGGTCAGCGCACCCGCGCTGTGCTAGCACGCGCCCGCGCCAGAGAAGCAGAATGTCAGCGCGCCCGCGCTGGTGAAGCGTGCGGCCGCGCCAGTTCATGATTCCAGATTCCTGTATCAATTAAAAGACTGTTCTCTGGACATATGGATTAATTGGACTGCTATATTATGACAACTAAAAGACGTTTTTAAGAAGAGAGTTGAAGGAGAAGACATCGAGAAGACCTATAGCACAAATTCAACCAAGGCGAAGAAGATCTAGTTTATTCTTGTGATTCTTTGTTTTAAGTTATAATCTTGGATGCTCGTTTCTTGTTTTGTTGAACTTAATACTCTTGTTAATGTACTTTATTTATTATTCATTTTATAATGACCTAGTTTATTATACCATGCTTTCATCAGAACCCAAGGTGATGATGAGTTCGATTATAGGCTAATCGTTATCGTGGGGTTCTAACGGATTTACTTATGAATTTCAATTATTAATATGTTTTGATACCTTAGTGTGTGGTGATTGTATGATATCCTAGTATTGGTTGTGCTTATTCGTCTTAAGAGCTTCGCGAACTTATAAGATAGTGTGTTAATCTCTAATGAAGAGACAATGAATTTAGAGGTTTAGAATTTTACATGCTATCATAGGTTCATGTATTTGTTATGCATGATTCGTAGGTAATTTTAATCATCTTACTTTCCCTATGTAATCATGATAGATAACTTGCACATTAAACCGTTATGTTGTCTAATTCTATAGACATATAGGGTCCCAATATAATTGATGTATATTCAACTTCTATCTCTTTTGTGGATGTCTGGTAGTAGGGTAATCGTACAACAAAAGTTGGCGTTTACTAGTTTTGTGCTATCTGATTAGTTGTCATCACCATTGTATGCTAAGGTTAAGAACAAAAAGGCTATTGAATGAAGTAGTAATGAAGTTAGAATTTCATGTTTGTGTTATATAAGTAATCAACCTTTTTAATCTCTTAGTTAATTTGCATGTTAGTATAATCTCGTAGTTATAAACACTCTCAACTTATTAACATCTTAGCATTGAATAATAACCATACCATTGTTGCATAAGTACATTAATTGAAATTAACCTAAACCAGTCTTTGTGGGAACGAACTAGAAATAATTATATATTACTTGCGATAGCGTATACTTGCATGAATATTACAGCGTGTATTCATCCTAACAAGTTTTTGGCGTCGCTGCCGGGGACTCGAAGTTAATTTTTAGTTTATGTGCTTGACATCAGTGGTCCTTAAAGTTAATTGACTCGGATATTTTAATTATTTGTTTGATCATTGCTTTTCCAGGTATTCTAGAGAACGTGTATGCTAACGCGTTCTCAACTTCGAAAGAGAATACTGGGAAAAGCAAAGGAGAAAGTTGAAGAAGAAATCTTAGTTGAGAAAGAAGAAGAAGCTCTTGTTGTAACGGGTGAACCAGAAGTGAATACAAAAGCTTTGATAGACTATTCTCATCCAAAGATCAATGATATTCAGTCTACCATTGTCAGACCAGCCATCGCGGCTAACACTTTTAAAATCAAGCTTAGCATAATTCAGATGGTGCCGAACTCGGTTCGGTTTTGGGGTTCTCTGACTGATGATCCCAACATGCATATTAGAGATTTCATCGAGATCTGCGACACTTTCAAATTCAACAATATCTCTAAAGGCGCTATTAAGTTGGGGCTTTTCCCATTCTCTCTGTGGTATAAAGCTAAGTGTTGGATGTACTCTCTACCACCAGGCTCTATCACTAAGTGGGAAGGTCTTGCTCAAAAGTTTCTTACTAAGTTCTTTTCTATGGCTAAGATTGCTGCAATCAGGAATGCTCTTACTCAATTTGTACAATATTTTGGAGAGTCTTTGTGTGAGGCTTGGGAGCGACATAAGGAGATGCTTCGAAAGTGTCCTCACCATCGGATTCCTGAATGGATGATCATTAACTATTTTTAAAACGAGTTGGGTGCCATGCTTGATGCAGCATCAGGTGGAGTCTTGTGGGCTAAAAGCTACGATGAAGCTTATGAGTTGATTGAACTGATGGATGCTAATAAATACCAGAAACCAACTCAGAGACTACCTCAAGGCAAGGTAGCAGGAATTCTGGAAGTAGATGCAGCTACTGCTATAGCTTCTCAGCTTAAGGCTTTGACGGTGAAGGTGGATTTTTTGGCTAATTATGAGTTAATCAGATTACTAGTGTCTGTGAGTTTTGTGCTGGTGCACATGAGGTGAAGCAGTGTGTTATTTCTAGTGAATCACCTCAGTTCTTGAGCAACTTTCAGAGGTCGCAACAACCAGTTCCAGCCACCTATCATCCAAACAACCGAAATCATCCTAACTTCAGTTGGAGCAATACTCAGAATGAGATGCAATAGCCTAATCAGCAGTATGCTGTAAAGTAATACACTCCAGCTGCAGCAAACTAATGAAAAATCTGAATTAGAGGAGTTGAGGCTCATGTGCAAGAGCCAAGCGGTGTCAATCAAGACCTTGGAGAATCAAATTGGTCAGATTGCCAATGCCTTGCTGAATCGTAAACCTGGTACACTCCCTAGTGACACGGAAGTTCCAGGCAAGAAGGAAGCAAAAGAGCAGGTTAAGGGAATTACATTGAGGTCTGGGAAGGTTGCAATTCCCGAAAAATCTCAAGTTTTGCCAGATGAAGATATGGCTGAGGAAGAAGTGTAGAAGGAAGCAAAAGTGGAACCAAGAAAGACTACTATGGAACACACTCCTCCTGAGGGTAATACTAGGGAGAAATAGATCTATCCTCCACTTCCTTTTCCTAAGAGGCTGCAGAAGAAAAAGTTGGATAAGCAGTTTGAGAAGTTTCTGGAGGTATTCAAGAAACTTTATATCAACATACCTTTCACGGAAGCTCTTGAATAGATGCCTAGTTATGCGAAGTTTATGAAAGGTATTCTCTCTCGGAAAGTGAAGCTTGATGAAATATAGATAGTTTCTCTCACAGAGGAATGCAGTGTTGTGCTGTAACCGAAGTTGCCTCTGAAACTTAAAGATCCAGGAAGCTTCACTATTCCTTGTACTATTGGAAAAATGTCATTTGACAAATGTTTATGTAACTTGTGGGCTAGCATCAATTTGATGCCTTTGTCTATCTTCAAGAAGTTGGATTACCTGATCCAAAGCCTACTTATATGACCTTGCAGTTGGCCGATCGCTCTATTACATATCCACGAGGCATTGTGGAGGATGTCTTGGTCAAGGTGGATAAACTCATCTTTCCTGCGGATTTTGTAATTCTTGATTTCGAGGAGGATAAGAAGATTCTCATAATCTTGGGAAGACCTTTCTTGGCTACGGGCCAAACCTTGATTGATGTGCAGAAGGGTGAGCTCACTATGCGAGTACTGGATCAGGATGTGACTTTTAATGTGTTCAATTCCATGAAATTCCCTACTGATAATGAGGAGTGCTTAAAAGTGGAGTTGGTCGATTATGTGGTTACGTTAGAACTTTATCAAATGCTAAGTTCTGATGCCTTAGAAAAGGCCTAGTTGGGGACTTCAAATAGTGAAGATGACGAAGGTGATGAGTAGTTGAAATATTTGAATGCTTCTCCTTGGAAGTGAAGGCTGGATATGCCTTTTGAATCTCTTGGATTGGAGGAGCTGAACAAATCTCCAAAGTGCCTCAAGCCATCTATTGATGAAGCTCCTACACTCAAACTTAAACCATTGCCTAAACACTTAAGGTATGCTTTTTTAGGTGATGCATCTACTTTGCCTGTTATTATTGTATCTGACCTTTCAGGTAGTGATGAGGAAAATCTCTTGAGAATTCTGAGAGAGTTCAAATCGGCAATTGGTTGGACAATAGCATATATCAAGGAAATCAGCCCTTCTTATTGTTTGCATAAAATTCTGCTAGAGGAAGGAAGTAAGCCGACTGTTGAGCAACAGAGAAGGCTTAATCCGATCATGAAAGAAGTTGTGAGGAAGGAAATTCTCAAGTGGCTAGATGCAGGGAACATTTATCCCATTTCTGACAGTTCTTGGATGAGTCAAGTTCAATGTGTGCCGAAGAGATGAGGCATCACAGTTATTTCTAATGAGAAGAATGAGCTCATCCCTACTCGAATAGTCACGGGGTGGAGAGTTTGCATGGATTACAGAAAGCTGAACAAAGCTACAAGGAAGGATCACTTTCCTCTTCCGTTCATTGATTAAATGCTTGACAGGTTGGCTGGGCATGAGTACTATTGTCTTCTAGATGGCTATTCGGGTTATAATCAGATTTGTATCGCTCCAGAGGATCAGGAAAAGACTACCTTTACTTGCCCCTTTGGTACTTTTGCCTTCATAAGAGTTTCTTTTGGGTTGTGTGGTGCACCTGCCATGTTTCAGAGATGTATGATGGCCATTTTCTCTGACATGATTGGTCAAAATGTGGAGGTGTTTATGGATGATTTCTCTGTGTTTGGTGATTCTTTCGACGAGTGATTGCAAAATCTTGGCGCCATTCTTAAAAGGTGTGTTAAAACCAATCTAGTTCTCAACTTGGAGAAATGTCACTTTATGGTGCAACAGGGCATTATTCTGGGGCACAAGGTCTCTAGTAAGGGTCTTGAGGTGGACAAATCAAAGGTGGGGGTGATTGAAAACCTTCCTCCACCAATTTATGTTAAGGGATTCCGCAGCTTTCTTGGGCATGCGTGTTTCTATAGGCATTTCATCAAGGACTTCTCTAAAATCTCTAAACCTTTGTGCAATCTTCTAGAGAAATATGTCCAGCTCAAGTTTGATGACTAGTGCCCAACTATTTTTGAGAGCTTGAAGAAGAGCTTGATCACGGCACCTGCCATAACTGCACATAATTAGGATGAACCTTTTGAAATGATGTGCGATGCAAGTGACTATGCAGTTGGAGCAGTTCTTGGGCAGAGGAAGAACATCATATTTCATGTGGTCTACTGTGCTAGTAAGACCTTAAATGGTGCTCAACTGAACTATACCACTACTGAAAAAAGCTTTTGGCTATTGTCTACAGTTTTGAGAAGTTTAGATCTTATTTTCTTGGGACGAAGGTGACAGTTTTCACTGATCACGCTGCAATTCGCTATCTCGTCTCGAAGAAAGACTCGAAGCCTGGATTGATACGATGGGTTCTTTTACTTTAGGAATTTGAGTTAGAGATCAAGGACAAAAAGGTACTGAGAATCAAGTCGCTGATCATCTCTCTCGGTTGGAAGATCCTAGTACGACTTCATAGGATAAGACATTGATCAATAAGTCTTTTCCCAATGAGCAGTTGTTCGGGGTGCAAGAGGAAGAACCGTGGTTCGCAGATATTGTGAACTACCTTGTGAGTAATATTATGCCTCCAGATTTGTCTTCTGCTCAAAGGAAGAAGTTTTTTCATGAGGTGAAGTGGTACATGTGGGATGAGCCATTCTTGTTTAGGCAAGGAGCTGATCAAATCATCAGGAGATGTATTCCATACAGCGAAACGGGGGGATCTTGCGAGATTTTCATTCGACTGTTTATGGAGGCCACTATGGTGGAGAAAAGATAATAGCTCGTATTCTTCAAGCGGTATTCTTCTATCCTAGATTGTTTAAGGGTGTGCATCAGTTTGTTTTGAAGTATGATCGCTGCCAGCGTGTTGGTAATATGTCCAAGAGGGATGAGATGCCTCTTAATGTGCTTCTGAAGGTTGAAGTCTTCGATGTTTGGGGAATTGATTTCATGGGGCCATTCGTCTCATCTTGCAATAATCAGTATATCTTATTGGCGGTTGATTATGTTTCGAAATCGGTTGAAGTCAAGGCTTTACCGACAAATGATGCGAAGGTAGTGCTTAATTTTTTTCATAAGCAGATATTCACAAGATTTGGGACTCCAAGAGTCATAATCAGTGACGAGGGATCGCATTTCTACAATCGCAAGTTCACTGCTATGATGTAGCGATATAATGTGAATCATCTCATTGCTACAACCTATCATCCTCAGACAAATGTTCAAGCTGAGGTATCTAACAGAGAGATCAAGCATATTCTAGAGAAAGTTGTGTGTCCATCAAGGAAATATTGGTCTTTGAAGCTGGATGAAGCTGTGTGGGCATATCGAACAGCATACAAGACTCCACTAGGCATGTCGCCATGTTAGTTGGTTTATAATAAGGGTTGTCATTTTCCTGTGGAACTCGAGCATAAAGCGTATTGGGCTTTGAAGAAGTTGAACCTTGATATGGATGCAGCTGGTAAGAAAAGGATGCTTCAATTGAACGAACTCAATGATTTTCGACTTCAAGTGTATGAGAACAACAAAATGTATAAGAAGAAAGTCAAGAGGTGGCAAGATAGGGGTCTAGTGCTCAAATCATTTGTGCCGGGGTAACAAGTTCTTTTATTCAACTCTCGTCTCCGTCTTTTTCCTGGAAAGTTGAAGTCGAGGTGGTCAGGGCCGTTTATTATCAAAACTGTGTTTCCACATGGAGCGGTGGAGATTTTTGAGAATGATCTGGGCCAAGCGTTCAAGGTAAATGGACAGAGGTTGAAGCTTTACCATGGGGATACGATAAACCGTGAGATGGTTAGTGCCGTTTTATTGTCAACTTGATCTCGGGATTCTACATCAAGCTAACAACGTAAACCAAGTGCTTCTTGGGAGGCAACCCAAGTTTGTTGTACATTAGTAGATAGAGGAAGAAGAAAACAAGGAGAAAAACACAAAAAATCATAAAAAGGACAAAATTCGGTGTCAACTACAGTAGCATGGCGCGCCCGCGCTGAGAATCGGGGCGGCCAAGCCAAAACTCCAGTAGCTGCACGCACCCACGCTGGTATGCGGGGCGGCCGCGCCGGTTTTCCAGAAGCATGACGTGCCTGCGCTGCCAGGCGGGGCGGCCGCGCTACACTCCAGTACCCGAAAAAAAGAAATAGAAAATCGGGGAGTTTAATACAAAACCATATCACACCCGATTATCCCTCCTCCACTTCCCATAATTTCTATTCCAAATTAATTCCATTACCCCCATTACTCCCATTAATCCCACTTCTTTTCCATAACTAATTTAATCTCCTATATATACACACACTTATACACAATCTTTTCCATCACTTTTCAATTCTCAAACACACAAATATCTCTTATACACTTCTATTCTCGCAAACTTATTCACTTTCAATGGCACCCAAAAGACAAAGAACCCAAGTTAGTAGCAGCACCATGGATTCTTCAAGTGTTGGGGGGTGTGAGGCCTAGGTTTTCAACTCCGGAGGCTGAGGCAGAGTATACGAGGCTGTTTTCAAAACCTATATCCAAGGAGCGAGGTTTTCTGCCAACAGGGAGGGATGGTAAGTTGTTAAAGATGATTGTGGAGATGGGTTAGATTGCTTTTGTGAGGCACCCCCTGCGGTACCTATGAGTGTGGTTCGCGAGTTTACCCAAATACAAAGGCGGACAAGAATGGTTTTAATGTGGTGAGGGGGTTAATGGTGGAGTACAGTGCTGAGGCTATTCAGCGGGTGATCAACTAACCCGAGAGACAGGAGGGTCAGGATGATTGGGTTACGAAGACGGGGGAAGATTTTGACTTGGAATTGATAGTTGCTACTCTTTGCATTCCCGAGACGCATTAGAAGCTTAAGAAGGGTACGAACGAGTATGCTACTTTCCCTACATCATGTATAAACAGGTATGCCCGTGCATGGAACTCCTTTATTTGTGCTAACATTATGACTTCATCACATGTGCATGATGTTACGGTGGACCGGGCGAAGTTATTGTGGGGTATTCTGCAGGGTGATTATGTGGACTTGGGGTCCTTTATTTATCAGGGGATTTTGAGGTTTCTGTGAGGGAGCATTACGGGTGCTATTTCATATGCGTCGATTATGACGAAGTTGTGTGTTGCAGTTGGAGTTCATTGGCCAGCACAGGAGCAGCTGCAGATGCCTAGTACCCCAATTGATAGTTCAACTATAGCTTTGATGCATGAGTGATACAGTGGAAAGGCGGATGAGAAGGGGTCGGTTATTTATATGAGCACTTGCCAGGTGGACGGCCAGCTGATCATACATATGCTGGTGGTTTTGCTCAGGCTAATAGAGCAGTTTGGAGAGCGCAGAGGGGTGAGCCTAGTTCTTCACAGCAGCAACAACAAGATGTTGAGGGCAGTGCTGGTTTGAGTTCAGCACAGTATAGGCGCTTGATGAGGAGGATGGATGCGATGCATGACATCCATAGTCGGTTTGTACATGATCTCACCCAGGCATTGGGGATTGCATTCAGAGTCATAGGAGTTGACATCCAGTGGCCAGTATTCGGTGAGGACTCTGTGTACCCGCTTCCTGACACTCCTGACACTCCACCCCATGAGGGTGATGACCCTAATTCTGAGTAGTTATGCCTGATTCGTTACTATTACCTTCACTGATGACAGTGAATATTTTAAGTTTAGGGGTGGTAGTTAAGGAACATATGTTTGTGTGTGTCTCATATAGTTTGCATTTTCATGATAGTGTAGTATCATATAGTTGCATATTTGCCATGTAGTAGTTTTTTTATTTTGCATGTTAGTATGTTGTATATAGTTTCATTCATTTGCATATAGTTTCATAATCCCTTAAGTTTGCTTTACTGATTTATTTATGATATTGATGCTAGTATAGTGATGTCTTATATAGTGATGTTAAGTCCTATCGAGTTGATTTGCATGCTAGAAATAATTAAAAATTTCACTACGTCTTATAGATTGCTTGAGTGCTAGATCATGGTCATGTTTTGTTGTTTGTCGAGGTTTAATCACTTATTTATATTTAGAATTTAGGATATTCTCTTAATGGCAATATAACATGGATATTTAAAAATTGGAGAAAAGCATTGGATTTCATTGCTAGTTGTTGTGGCTAGGTGTCAAATGGCTAGTAGCTGGCTCATTTTTTATGAGTAGTCTAGGGATGAACGATATGGAGCGAAACGCACTCGTTCAAAAATTTGAAAGAAAAAAAAAAGAAAAGAAAAAAAGAAAGAAAAAAATTATATGTGTTATGCATAATTGATCACGAGTGGGCTCTTTAATATTCGAGTTATTAAGTGCTTAGGGGACTTTGTGCCTAGTGACCTAAGGCTTTCATAGTCTGGGATCCACTAACCTAATGCTCGGTACATGGGTATTATTGTATAAGTCTTTTGTGGACCTCACTCATTGCATGATCATATAATCATATTTGTGTTATTATATGTTGTGAATAAAAGCATGAATCGTGATTGCCTTGGTGCGTAGTGTCATGGTTATTGATCTAGTTGTGAAAGTAAATATGTTAAGCATCTGCACACACGCACATTTATGGCTTGTAAGATGATTTGTGGGATTTGATTGATCTAAGCGAATAACTGTATTTGTTGAGATGTTGCTCATCGGTTGGTTTACTTATTTTGAGGGGATCGTTGCATTCATGTAGTCTGTATTCACGCATTTTTATTTCTTATTTTTTGAGTCTGTTATGCTTGAGGACAAGCATCGGTTCAAGTTTGGGGGTGTGTTAAGTGGCATTTATGTCCACTTAAAATGCTCTATAAAAGCTTGAATTGATGTTTGTACTCAAGTTATTTGTGTTTTTGATGTGTTTTATAACCTTTTTGCATTGAAGGCATATAACAGGGATCGAGGTGATTTAGCATTGCTTTGATGCTAAAATGGTGTCTGGAAGGTGTCGTGAAGATTGCTCGTGCAAAGCCGTCAAGAACCAGCTGAATAAAGAAAGCAAAATCATTATTTCCAGAAGGTCAACGCGCCTGCGCTGTGCTAGAGCGCGCCTGCGCCAGAGAAGCATAATTTCAGCGCGCCCGCGCTGGTGAAATGCGCGGTCGCGCCAGGTCGGGATTCCAGATTCCTGTTTCAATTAGAAGACTGTTATTCTGGACTTATGGATTAATTATACTGCTATATAATGACAACTAAAAGATGTTTTTAAGAAGGGAGCTGAAGGAGAAGACATCGAGAAGACCTATAGCACAAATTCAACCAAGGCGAAGAAGATCTAGTTTATTCTCGTAATTATATGTTTTAAGTTATAATCTTGGATGCTCATTTCTTATTTGATTGAGCCTAATACTCTTGTTAATGTAATTTGTTTATTATTCATTTTATAAAGACCTAGTTTATTATATTATGCTTTCATCGGAACCCACGGTGATGATGAGTTCGGTTATGAGCTAATTGTCATCGTGGGGTTCTAACGAATTTACTTATGGATTTCAATAGTTAATATGTTTTGATACCTTAGTGTGTGGTGATTGTATGATATCCTAGTATTGGTTGTGCTTATTCGTATTTTGAACGTCGCGAACTTATAAGATAGTGTGTTAATCTCTAATGAAGCGATAGTGAATTGAGAGGTTTAGAACTTTCCATGCTATCATAGGTTCATATATTTTTTATGCATGATTCGTAGGTAATTTTAATCATCTTACTTGCCCTATGTAATCATGATATATAACTTGCACATTAAACCGTTATATTGTCAAATTCTATAGACATATAGGGTCTCAATATAATTGGTGTCTATTCAGCTTTTATCTCTTTTGTGGATGTCTGGTAATAGGGTAATCGTACAATAAAAGTTGGCGTTTACTAGTTTCGTGTTATCTGATTAGTTGTCATCACCATTGCAAGCTAAGGTTAAGAACAAAAAGGCTATTGACTGAACTAGTAATGAAGTTAGAATCCCATGTTTGCGTTTTATAAGTAATCAACCCTTTTAATCTCTTAATTAATTTACATGTTAATATAATCTCGTAGGTATAAACACTCTCAACTTGTTATCATCTTTTAAATAATAACCATACCACTGTTGCATAAGTAAATTAATTGAAATTAACCTAAACCAGTCTCTGTGAGAAGGAACTAGAAATAATTCTATATTACTTGCGATCGCGTATACTTTCACCCCCGGAGACCAAGGCCCGGGACAAGCATTGTGGGTACCATGAAGATCATGGACATACAACTGAAAACTATTTTTCTCTGAAAATGTTCATTAAAGATCAAATTAAGAAGGGGAACATGAACCAGTATCTTCAGAGAAGATTGAACGATAAAGACAAGACCCGGGGTAGCAGCAAAAATATGGTCAACGTTGTCTTTGGCAGAAAGACTTCTCCACCCCAGAGCCCGGACATGAATAATGAGGTGATGATGGTCCAGCCGTTTGAAGAAGAGCCAATATACTTCTCCTATTCTGCTTTTCAAGGACTCAATCCAGACCACAACCAGGCCTTGCCGGTGACTCTCGATGTAGCAGATAAAGAGGTAAAAATAATTTTAGTTTATAACGGTTTTTCTACTAACATAGTATTCGAGCATACACTCAAAGGATGGAGCTCAGCCACTTGCGTATGGACCCCTGCTTTGAGGACCCCTTATATGGATTCAAAAACACAATGATTCCAATACGGGGAGTTATTTATCTTCCCATAACTGTTGGAACCGCGCCCCAGCAGGTTTCGCATGTCATGAAGTTCTACGTGATAAGTGTAGCATCATCGTACAACATGATCCTTGGCAGGCCCACAATCACCAAACTCAGGGCATTCCCTTCAATGATTCATTTAAAGCTCAAATACCCCACCCCTGGGGGTATAGGAGAGCTGAAGGAAGACAGAGACATGGCAGGGAGATGCTACGGCCAAGCTTTGATCATGGCAGAAACAGAACCAAAAAACAGAAAGAAGATAATATCCCTCCCCAAGCAACAAAGCAGAAAGAAGCATCGTGAACATCTTAGTATGAGGCCCAGATTGGATGTGAATATGATTGAAGATTCGAGGTACAGCGTAACTAATGCTGAAGCCCGCATTCAGAAGTTTGTAAAAACAAAAAAAAAGACAAAAGTCGAGCCCGCCCAACAGACGATAGAAGTTCAGCTGGAGCCCGGGAACCCCACCCGAAAGATCAAAATTGGCAAAGGCTTGGAAACCGCTTTTCAGAAAGAGCTTGTCGAATTATTAAAAGAGTATGCTGATGTGTTCGCCTGGACCCCCGAAGACATGCCGAGAATCGACGAATCTGTTGCAATGCATAGCCTGGAGGTTGATCCAAAACAAAGGCCAATCAAGCAAAAACGAAGAAACTTCACCCCGGAGAGACAACATGCAATTGATGAAGAAGTAGAAAAATTGCTGAAGGCGAACATCATTTACGAAATTAAGTATCCGGATTGGCTCGCAAACATCGTTCTGGTCAAAAATCCCAGTGGGATATGGAGAATGTGTGTCGATTACACAAGCCTCAATTCGGCTTACCCTAAAGACTCCTACCCACTACCCAACATAGACCAGTTGATTGATGCAACTTCGGGCTATGTCATGATAAGCTTCATGGATGCCTTTTCGGGATATAAGCAAGTCAAAATGAATCCAGAAGGCATTACAAAAACTGCCTTCATAACACAACGGGTTGTATACGCCTTCATCATGATGTTGTTCGGCCTAATCAATGTCAGAGCCACATATCAAAAGATGATGAACACCATTTTCAGAGCCAACTGGGAAGGAAGATGGAGTCCTAGGTCGAAGATATGATATCCAAATCAGTCATAATCCCAGATCATATCAAAGACCTCAAGGAATGTTTCAACAACTTAAGGAAGTACAACATGAAGCTGAACTCGGAGAAATGTGCTTTCGGGGTCTCCTCTGGGAAGTTTCTTGGTTTCTTGGTTAGTGAATGGGGAATCGAGGAGAACCCGGAAAAAATTAGAGCAATCATGGAAATGGCGATTCCCCGGACCCAGAAAGACATTCAAAAGTTGGCAGGATGCTTGGCAGCCCTTCGCAGGTTTATCCCAAAACTAGCGGAGAGATGCTTGCCTTTCTTTGAGTTGATAAAAGGAGCCCGGAACAAAAAAAAACTAATTGAGTGGACTCTGGAATGTGACACGGCCTTCGAAGAAGTCAAGCGACACTTGATGAACCAGCCTATATAGTCAAAAGCCAAACCCGGAGAGCCCCTATATCTCTACATTGCAGCCGGGCCGATAGAAATTTCTCCGGCTCTCATACGGGAAGAAAAGGGAACACAGAGCCCAGTTTACTATGTAAGTCAGGTCCTCAAGGATGCTGAAACTCGGTACCCAAACTTAAAAATATTTGCCCTAGCTCTTGTACACTCAATCAGGAAGCTAAGACAATATTTCCAAGGCCGAGAGATCAAAGTGATAACGGATCATCCACTCCGAAGAATCATTCACAAACCAGACACATCTGGAATATTGGTAAATTGGGCGATAGAGCTAAGCCAATTCAATATCTAGTATGTCCCAACTAACCAATCCGGAGGAGAAAAAGAAACCAACAACAAGAACGCATGGAGGGTGTATGTCGATAGCTCGATGATAGTTGAAAGGTCCGGGGCAAGCCTTATTCTTTCGAGCCCGGATGGATGAAGGGTTTTTAACACATAAACGCAGCAAAAATGTAAATTTAATCTTAAAAAAAACCAAAACCCTCCGCAGGATCCATGCGAAAAAATAATATTTAATTCGTAGTTCAGTGTGTTTACCTTAAGAGCTTTACATTAATGGAAAGATGGAGGTCTTTAATAGCGATCCAAGAATGATGAACGGAGATCCTTAGCAGCTGCTCCTCAAGTGTGAAGCACTCCACCGGTGTCCACCAAGAAAACGATGTAATGAAGGAGGAGGAGATGGAGAGAATTAGGGTTTTCTAAATTTTTT
The DNA here is from genome assembly GCF_009905375.1 of Apium graveolens. Lineage (NCBI taxonomy): Eukaryota > Viridiplantae > Streptophyta > Magnoliopsida > Apiales > Apiaceae > Apium > Apium graveolens. The sequence goes on along the minus strand of NC_133648.1, from coordinate 60,916,568 downwards.
TGGTTGAGGCAAAAATAGAGTTTATAATAGTATATTTATAGGCAAAATTTCCAGCTGAAATTTTCCCATAAAATATTATTATTATTAACCCTTTATTATTCTCACTAATAATTAAAACACCTGAAAGGCATATGTCATAGCCTATTTGTTTATTCGAGGATTTACCTCAACTAAAATAAGGATGTAACAAGTAAATAGTGGTTCTATCGTCAGAGAGATCTCTCAAAGTAACATATGTCAAAGGATTAAGTAACATTGTTCATCTACAGACTTGAGGACTTAATTCACTGGAAGAAGCTCAAGAAATTGATCAAGCCTCAGTGATATAATTCAAGATTGTGGATTTAATCAAGTGACAGAGATCTCGTCAGGGTATCAATTGATTACAGGGATTTAATATGAAGAAAATCAAGACATGAAAAAACATCACATAAGTTAGTCATTCATGAACCAGACAGTACATCAAGTGTCAACATTGAAGTGGTGATATGGATTCAGTGATTTTCAGAAGATTGTCAGAAGAGTGGTTGTTGTTCAAGATTAGTATTAATTCTCTAATTAATTAATTAAGTCATATAATTTAATTAAGAAAATAAATTAGATCTGCAAAGATTAATTTATTGATTAATTGGATTAATTGATTAATTAATTCTGAATTAATATTTTTGTTTTTCAGAATTGATTTTGAATTTAAATTCAAAATTAATTCAGCAAGATAATCTTTTGTATTAGTATGACAATCAGTATGACAATCAATAGTCATACCGAAAGTCATGCCAGTTCATTTAGATTGTCCTGCCGAAAGTCATGCCAGTTCATTTAGATTGTCCTGCCGAAAGTCATGCCAGTTCAATGGATTGTCCTACCGAAAGTTCTACCAGTTAAAAGGATTATCTTGCTGAGCTAAAAGGATTGTCTTGCCAATTAAAAACACAGGATTGAATATAAAGAGCAGCAGCTGTTTGTTTTTCAACAGAGCATTGAATATCAAAAGAAAAACAGAAGAACATAGAACAAAGAAAACAGCAGAGAACTTATTGCAATTTCTCAGAACATTTATTTCTAGTATTAATTGTTAAATCTAAACCACTAGAAATACTCCTCTTGTTCTTGTGTAACTATTCTAGCGGATCAAAATCCCTAGAACTTAATCTCAAATTGCATTTAACATTTGATCCTTTTTATTATAAAAATAGAAAAAGTTCATGTCGAATTTATTCTAGATTTGGAATAATTTATTTGAGATTAATCCCTTGTAAATGATATCGTTGTTGTAACACCTTTCAAGTTTAATAATAGTTTTATTTAACTTAAATTTTGTTTCACTTTTTTTATTCCGCATTTTATTCGATTAAACGGTATTGTTTGTATTCAACCCCTCTTCTACAAACATATTGAGACCTAACAACACCTTTTAATTATTAATCCTTTTTCTAAACTCTTTAGAAATGATTCTCTCACTTGATTTAATTTCCAAAAATTAAATTCTTAATTAATAATATTAAGAACCTTTTCTTAATTAATTTATAATCAATTTAATCTTATTTAATCAATTATTAAATTTTCCAATTAATTATTTATTTCATAAATAAATAATTGTCAGCCATTATTAATTAATTCCTCCACCATTAAATCATTCTCTTTTATGGTGTGACCCTGTAGGTTCAATATTAAGCCGGTAGTAGAAATAAATAATAATAAAACTATTTTTCATTATTTATATAAATTCTCTAATTCATTAAATATGATTAAATAATTAATCATATTTATTCAACATCGTGAGGGATACTTCTCAGCATATCGCGACTATCCGGATAATACGAATTCACTGCTTAGAATACCAAGAACCTATTCAGTGAGTAGTTACCGTATAATTAATTCCTTCTACCCTGCAATGTCTCGATTAAATACAAGGCATGGAACTTGTGTCAAGCCTATCTTATTTAATCACTTGCTTTCTCATTCACTATGCTTAGTTCTATTTAATGTAAATTAGAAACTCCTTTCTAATTTCAGTAGATTAGTAGATTCCCTTGATCCCTTGATGAATAGACATGTGATGAACTGTAAAGATTCCAAACACATCTGGGAAACTATTGAGGTGATTAATGAAGGCACAGAGGAAGTTAGGGAGAACAACTTAGAAATCCTAACCTCTGAGTATGAATACTTTAAATCCAATCCAGGAGAAGGAATCACTGAAGTGTTTGAGAGGTACAATGCATTGATCAACAACCTGAACATTAATGGTAAATACTATTCAATCAGGGAGGTCAACAAAAAGTTCCTTTTAACACTGCCAACTCATCTCGAACATAGAATCACTGTCATAAGAGAAGCAAGAGATCTGAGTGAGATTTCTTTAGAAAGGCTCTATGGTGTGTTAAAAACCTATGAGTTGGAGCAGATTCAGCAGAAGGAAGTCTACGGGAAAGGAAGAGTGGTCAGCACGTCTACTGCTATAGTAGCTGAAGAACAACAACAACAACCACAACAACAACAACAATCTCAATAGTCAGAAAGAATAGTACAGTCTTCCAAGGCTGAAGAAAATGTGATAGTAGCAGAATTTGATCCTCCTACTACAAATCAATCAGGAGATGATTTTTATTCCTTGGAAGAACTGGAGCAATTGGAAGATGAGTCAATGGCCCTGATTGTCAAGAGATTCTCCAATGTCAGATTCAAGAGGAATCCCAAGTTCAAGTACAAGTCCAACTACAACAGATTCCAGAAAGGTGGATCTTCATCCTCTAACACCAGCAGTGGTGGGTACAAAACAGGGATGGTTGATCGAAGCACCATTCGATGCTTCAACTGCAATGAGTTGGGACACTTTGCCACAGAATGCAGGAAGCCAAAACAAGTTAGGAAGAACTCTTATGATTCTAATCAGAAGAGTAAATCTGAAAGGGCTTACCTGGAAAAGGGAAGAAGCTGGGATGATACTGACAGTGAAGATGAAGAAGTTGGGAATCTTGCTCTCATGTCTAGTAATGCAAACACCTCATCGTCAAGAAAAGAGGTAAAATTTACTGATGCTGAATTAGTTTATCATCTAGGAGGTTCCTTAGATTGTGCTCATCGTGATAATGAAATATTAAATCAACAAATCAAAGACCTTGAGAAAGAGGTCAATGAATTAAGACTTGTGCACATTAATCAAGATAAATTAAAAGAACAAGTATCTTTTCTAGAGAATAGAGCTGACTGTTATAGACAACTCGAAACTATTCTCAAAGACAAGATCACCGGTCTTGAGACTAAGGTCAAATCTTACTTTAATTCTTGCTCTAAGGCTAAAGAGTTCTATAATAAGCAAGCTATTAATCAAACATCTGGAGTAGGTTATGATTATAATGTTGCTATTGGAGAATTAGGCATAAACTCCCCTCCTCATGTCTGTGCTAAAGGTAGGGAAGTACCACATGTGCTTAAGGGTGTTGATGAACCCCTCTATAAAAAATCAATTGCTGAACCATTTGATGAGATCTCATTTATTATTCAAGAAGAAATCTGTGCTGAAGATCTTGCTAATGAGAAAGTTGTTTCCAAGTCAAGTGTGTCAAAGGTTCCAATCAAAGTTGTGAAAGCAACTGAGACTAACTCAGACACACATGAGTTGGATAACAAAAATGCCATGTTTACCATGCATAAGTCGCCTGTTGTTAATCCCTCTCATAAAGCATGTGGTGTTCCTGATTGTATGTCTTGTGCTTTTAATTTGATGTATGCTTATTTTAATGGTACGCATGTTTCTAATGATAAGACTACTCCTCGTCAGCATGTGAATAATAGGAAGCGTGATAGGTCTAAGACTGCTAGTCCTCCTAAAGCTAGAAAGGAGACATTTGTGCCTAAGCCTAAACAGAAATTTGTCAAGGCTGTTTACAAGGTCAAATGTCCAGTCATTGAGAAAGTTGAGAACATTAAAGTTAAGAATGTTGTTTTTCCTGATAAAGGCCAATTTTATAAGTATGCCGGACCCAACCAAGCTTGGGTTCCGAAGAAGGTCTAATCCATTTGTATTGTAGGGCATTAAACAGGTACAACCGGTAGTGTGGATTCTTGACAGCAGATCGTCAAGACATATGACCGGAGATAGAGCCCTGCTATCAAATGTGGTTGAGAAAGCTGGCTCAGTGGTTACCTTTGGAGATAACAGCAAAGGTTTAACTGAGGGATATGGCTGTTTGCTAGCTGGAAATGTTATCATTAAAAATGTGTATGTTGTGCAAGGACTTGAACACAATCTGCTTAGCATTAGTCAATTCTGTGACAACGGCTACAATGTTTTATTCGACAAGCTGAAGTGTCAGATCCTGCACAAGAAAAATGAAAAACCCTCCTTGATGGGAATCCGGAAAGGAAATCTGTTCGTAGCTGACATGAACTCTGGAAGCAATCCTGAAGTCAATTGTTTCTATGCAAAGGCATCGTCAGATGAGAGTTGGCTATGGCACAAGAGACTTTCTCATCTCAATTTCTAAACAATGAATTCTCTTGTCAAAAGAGAATTGGTCAGAGGTCTGCCTCAGCTGGAATCTCCCCAGAAGGACTGTGTGAGGTTTTCCAGAAAGGAAAGTCAAAGAAAGCAAGTCACAGAGGCACTGACACATCCTCCATAACTGGTGTTCTGCAATTATTGCACATGGATTTATTTGGACCAGTTAATGTTCTTTCGATGTCAAAGAAGTGTTACTGTCTTGTGATGGTTGAGGGATACTTCCAAGTATACGTGGGTTTTATTCCTTCACTCTAAGGATGAAACACCACAAGTTGTGATTGATCATATCAAGTTGATTGAGTTAGATTCTAATGTCCCTGTTAGAGCAATAAGGTCAGATAATGGAACAGAATTCAAGAATTCACTTCTCAATGGATTTTGTACAGACAAAGGGATTACCAGACAATTTTTAGCTCCTAGAACTCCTCAGCAAAATGGAGTGGTAGAAAGAAAGAATCGTACATTGATTGAAGCTGCAAGAACTATGTTAAGTGAATCAGGTCTTTCAATGTACTTTTGGGCTTAAGATGTCAACACTGCATATTATACACAGAATCGAACTCTAATCAACAAAGACTTCATGAAGACTCCTTATGAGATTATGAATGAATAGAAACCTTCTATCAAATACTTTCATGTATTTGGTGCCAGATGCTTCGTGCTCAAGGATGGAGATGATCGTCGTGGTAAATTCGAGGCAAAGGCATATGAGGGTATTTTTGTTGGATATGGAAGAAGATCATACAGGGTGTATATCATTGATCAACACAAAGTAACTGAAAGTGTCAATATCACATTTGATGACACTAAACTCCCTAGTATCCAAACTGAAGATCCTTCTGAGAAACTGAAGTTTGATGATATGTCAGATTCAGAATCAGAACATGATCAAGAACCTGAGGTTGTTGCTGGTGAAGAACCTGTTAATCATGATGATACTCAAGGTAATGGTGATGGAAACATTGGCAACAATGGAGATACCACTGCTACTGACGAAGAATCATCAAGTCAACCTGACAACAACTCAGGGGGAGATGCTGAAGGATCAACTACTAGGACACAACATCCCAATATGTTTCGAGGTGAATCATCAAGATCAAATCTTCCAAGACAGACTGTCTGGAATAAAGCTCATCCTTTTGAGTTGATTATTGGTGATCCAGATGTTGGAGTCAGAACTAGACGTGCTACTCAAAATGAATGTCTATTCTCAGGATTTCTTTCTGAGATGGAACCTAAGAAGATTGAAGAAGCACTGACTGATCCAGATTGGGTGATTTCTATGCAAGATGAACTCAATCAGTTTGAACATCAACAAGTCTGGAAACTGGTACCTAGACCTACACACAAGAAAGCTGTTGGTACTCGGTGGGTATTCAGGAATAAACTAGATGAAGATGGTGTGGTTAGAAGAAACAAAGCAAGACTGGTAGCTAAAGGGTATTCTCAAGTTGAAGGCATTGATTATGATGAAACCTATGCTCCAGTGGCTAGACTAGAGGCCATCAGGATATTTTTGGCATTCGCAGCATTCTCTAACTTTAAAGTTTATCAAATGGATGTCAAGAGTGCCTTTCTGAATGGAAAAATGGATGAAGAGGTGTATGTAGAGCAACCTCCTAGTTTTGAAGATCCAGATCATTTGGATTTTGTCTACTTTCTTTTCAAGGCTATCTATGGACTCAAACAGTCTCCGAGAAAATGGTATGACACTCTCTCTGAATTTCTTATTGAAAATAGCTTTATTAGAGGTGTCATAGACAAAACTCTCTTTCTAAAAAGCATAAGAATGATACTATATTAGTCCAAGTCTATGTGGATGATATAATATTTGGGTCTACTAATGATAATCTCTGTAAGAGATTTGCTAAGTTAATGCACAGCAAATTTGAAATGAGCATGATGGGAGAGCTGAAGTTCTTTCTTGGATTACAAGTAAATCAAAGGTTAGATGGAACTTTTATTTTTCAATCCAAATATCTCAAGAAACTCCTCAAAAAATACAATCTAGAGGATTCTGCATCAGCAAGGACTCCGTCAACTACAACTGTCAAGCTTGGACCATGTGAAAACTCCATTAAGGTAGATGTCACAAGCTACAGAGGTATGATTGGCTCGTTACTCTATCTTACTGCAAGTAGACCAGATATTATGTATGCTTCATGCTTATGTGCAAGGTTCCAAGCGGATCCTAGAGATATTCATCTCGTTGCTGTTAAACGAATCTTGAGATATCTTAAGGGAACACCAAATCTAGGTATTTGGTACCCTAAAGAATCTGGTTTTAACCTTGTTGGATATACAGATTCAGATTACGCAGGAAGTGTTGTTGATAGGAAAAGCACCTCAGGGAGTTGTCAATTCCTAGGTAGCAAACTAGTCTCATGGTACAGCAAGAAACAACAAACAGTTTCCAATTCAACGGCCGAGGCTGAATATATTGCTGCTGGAAGCTGCTGTGCTCAGATCTTGTGGATTAGGAATCAGCTACGGGACTATGGCTATGTATTGAACAAAATACCTATTCTATGTGACAATACAAGTGCAATAGCCATCACCAACAACCCTGTGCAACATACAAGGACCAAGCACATTGACATCAGGTATCATTTTATTAGAGAGCACGTCATGAATGGTACTGTTGAACTATTTTTTGTTCCAACAAAAGAACAAATAGCAGATATTTTTACTAAACCTCTTGATGAATCCACATTTACCAAATTAGTTGGTAAATTGGGTATGTTGAATAGCTTTAGTGATTAAACTTGTGAATATCTGAAATCTATTCTTGAATGAATTTACAAATGAATTTTTCATTATGAAAAATTCATTTGCAAATTTATTTTATCATATTTTCCATAATTTCTTGCTTATTTCTATGTAAGTTTTATTATCTTATCTTATTTATTTATTCTACTTGTTAATTTTAATATCTCAGAATATTTTATTTTCTCTAAAAATATTTTTCTATGAATTTTACTTGCTAAAATTCAACAAAAATCTATTTTTGGAATAAAATAAAATTATTTCTGAAATATTGCTTTTGTTTTTGTAAATTAATTCTGTGTATAAGTTAATGTTATACTAGAATGAAAATCGGCAAGACAATTGAAATTGTCTTGCTGAAAGTCATTTCAGTACATATATGTGTTTAATTTTATTTTTAGTTTAATTTTATACTAGAATGACAATCGGTATGACTATCGATTGTCTTTCTAGGTTATTCTGTTTTATTCATGTATTTTATACTGGTATGACAATCGGTATGACTATCAAATTGTCATACCAGTTTTATTTTTATTTTTATTTGTTTTTATTTTTATTTCCATTAGCCTGGTATGACAATCGGGAAGATAATCGGTATGACTTTCCTCGATTTTCATACCAGTTGTCCTACTTAACGTTTTTTTGTTTTGTTTTGTAATTCAATTCAGTTCAGTTTTCACTCCAATAGTTTTCTTTCTCTTGTTTCTCTCTCTCAATTCGATCAAAATCAAACCCCCATTGATTGTCTTCTTGCTCGAGTTTTTACTCAGCACATTACTGTTTCATATATACATATTCGTGTGTATAAATACAGTAAGGAAGTGTTGTCGATTTTTTTTTAAAACCAAATTTCACTTCGTTTTCCCCTCTTCAAAATCAGTTTGGTTTGTTGGTTGTTTTTGGGTGTTTTATTTAGTTAATTTTGTTTTGTGTCTTGTGCATTTTTTTTCAGATCCTTTGTTGTGAGTTAAGAACTTTAACGAGATACATTACTTTCTAAATTTTTCTAATATAATTGATTTAATTCGAATTATTAAATTTTTTTAATTCGAATTTTCTTAATATTACTCTTAAAATTCTGAAAGTGTGTGTTTTATTATATTTTTTTAATGGCTCTCAATTTCCAAATTTTCTCGCATAATCTTGTTGGTTATTTTAATCCAGAAAAGTGTGATGTGGAAAAATTTAAGCCGTGGATTAGATTTTTAAATGACCATTCGATTGTTAGCTCTGCTATTAAATCAAATGTGCTTTTAAATGTCGATCTGCTCAGACTGATTTGCACAACCTCTACTGTGGCCGATGATTTTAAATCTTTTTCATTCACCGTGGCAAACACATAGTATGTAGTTGATGAAACAGTCGTCAATTGAGCGTTAAATTTTCCAATGGACAATTTCTGTAATTTACCCTCTGAAAATGATATTTCAAAATTTTTCCATGCTATTCACTATCAGGGGATGATTAATTTAACCAAGTTGTCTAAATCCAATTTGGTTTCTGAATGGGATATTTTCTTCGATTCACTTTCCAAAGTTTTTGCCAACTGCACTAAATCCAACTTTCACATCACTTCCACTCTGCAGTATATTGGTCTTGCGGTTGTTTTCAATCAAAGGATCAATTTTGGCAAACTACTTTTACCTATTCTTCTGAGACGTCTCACTACTGCTTTACGTGATCATTCTACAAATCGTAGGGTTTCGTGCTACTACGCTCATTTTCTCATGCTCATAGTAGAACATCTTCTCTCACCTGAGCATAAAGCTCTTTTTGCTAACTCTTCAGTAGCTGAACCCCTTCCAGTGAGCAAAAAGATTTACACTCGCCAAGACACAACCTTTAAATTCATGCAAGTTCCAGTACTTGTATCTGCTTTCATGGCCACTTACATTCCTTTACCTATTTTCAATCTTTCCGGTCATGAACAGCAAGCTCAACCTCCAGTGGTTCAAACCACCCAGGCTCAAACATCAGATGCTCTTCCTCTGCAGGTAATAATTCCTCACACTCAAACTATTCCTACTTCTGTTGAAAGACCCCCAGTGGTTGATAGGGCTGACCATGAAGTTGTAGAACCGCAGCTTCAATCCCAGGTCATAGAGCCAAACACAGAGTCACAACCTATCTCAACCTCTTCCCCACTGTCTAAAATATTGCCTAGAAGGTTAGTAAGAAGTAGTATGTTGTTGGATGTGAATGAACCCTCAGCTCTGCCTCCTCCCAAGAAAAGAAGAACATTTCCTAAGGCATCTGAAAGCCCATCCTTATCCTCCCAACAGGACATGGACTTTGATATGGCCAGTGAACAGTTACTAGAGACATTCTATCAACAGGATGAATCTATTGAAATTCGCCATAGGGCCATGGCATCTTGTACTGAGTCAAGCACACTTCCATTACTCATAATGGAAGCATACAGACCAATAGATGATACTCAGGACACGGAGCGAGGAGTGCACATTGAGTCGGTTACAGTGCCTGCCATAGTTACGGCAGAAGAGCAGTCACATGCTTCTGAGGGAAAATATGACTCTCAGCCACCTTTAATAGAGTCATTTTCTCCCCTCCCAGATCCAACACCTCTGGCTCCCTCACGGGATTCTCCACTCGCAGATTTATCTGGAAAAAGTGGAGGGCAACTCGGTCAATCTATCCCTGAAGCAATTCAGACATCTATTTCACATGAAAAAGATAGGTTTGACTGAGGATCAGGACTCGCGAATTCCCATTGCACCACCACTGACCTCTCTTGAAGAGGCTAGGGTGATTTCAATTGCAGGTACAGAAGATCAGCATCAGGAAGACTCCTCACGAGCAATAATATTGAGAGATACACAAGCACGTGAGTTGAGTGAATCAAACATGAGAGATATTCAGGTGAGCGCACACACAGACACAAATACTGAAAATCTGTTAGCTCAAATTGCTGAACTGAAAGAACAACTTGCAAAAAGTCAGGCTGAGGCTCAATCATTCAAAGCACAAGTGGCTGAACGGTCTTCTTCTTCCACCTCCGTCAATAATCAGCTGGCTCTCATCAGGACTGAGATATCATATTTGAAGACCTCTGTTGTACCAAAGCTTAACTCAATCCAGGCATCTCCAACGGTATCAGCTGAAGATATTTCAAACTTCTGCTCTCTCCATACAAGAATGACTTCTCTTGAAGACTTGGTTGAAATGAATCATTCACTGGATTTCTCCAGATTTCTGAAGATAGAGACGGGCATGAAACATCTCAATGAAGGGATGAAGCACTTGTACTTCATGATCAAAAAATCTCACTGCCCTAATGAAGAATAAAGAACTTTCTTTGAAGGGTCGTCTAGTGGAAGCTCAGGCTCTGGAGGTCATGGAGGTCATGGAGTGTCTAGAGGAAAGTCTGTAGAGGATTCCTCAACTAAGGGGGAGAAGAAAGGGACAAGTGGAAAGGGAAAAGAAAAAGATTCGTCTGCTGGAGGCACAGGAAAGGCTGATGATGTCTACTATAGTGGAGAACAGGATGACTTTGATATTTTTGACATTCCCACTGAACCAGTCTTGGAAGATAAAGATGGTTTCTTTGAAGCTGAGGAGGAAAGTAATTTTGGAGAATGGGAAGAGGAAGCTCAAGTGGATCCTGTTTTTGAGAAAGAGTTTCAGCAGCAGCAGTCAGAGTTGAAAAGAAAAGAAGCTGAACTCAAAAAGGTATCCCAGATCATTGATATGAGGAAAAACATTGAACGAACAGAAACTTTTGAAAAGCAACGTCTTCATGACATTAAAGCTAAAGAAAGGAGAAGAGATGTCAAACTGAAGATTGGTGAAAAATGGGATGAAGCTAGGAGAGTACTTGATATGCCTCAGCTGAGCACAAACAATGATAGGCAGTTTCTACATCTTCTAGACAAGATGGAGATCTCTAATCCAAACAATGACGTGTACATGAATGCTATAAAGACTGAAGTCTCAAGGATCACAGCTGCCTTTGACAGATCTCTAAATGAAATGAGCATATTTGTATATTGTCAGAGCGAAGGATCTTTCAAGGTATCACTTCATCTATTTGAGAATCGTTCTTTATCAGAGATTTGGGTACTTCTCAACAAAGTCAAAAGAAGCTCAAAATTGAATGAAGTTCTTCGAGAAAGGCTCAAAGAGTTTGCCAGCAGGGCTAGTCCTCAAGTGGTCAACAATCCTCATCAGGTAAGATTCTTTATGTCTGACTGTCTTTAAATCTGCCAGCTCGATTCACAATCTCTTAAAGACTACTCTGCTAAGCATCTTGTCTGGATGGAACATCACTTAAGAACTGCTGGATATTCATCCATGTTGAAAATTCAAGCAGCTGATCTGATTCAAGCTTATTGTGAAAAGAATATTAAAAGGTACAATCAGTTCAAGAATAAGCTAAAGTCAGTTGGAGTTCAACCAGTCAGACCATCCAGCTTCACTTCTGAAAAGAATTGTGTCTTTGACAAGGAGTTGCTTCAAGATTTGGAAGAAGGTGAATTCGGAAGGGAAGACAACTGAATTCAATTAGCTCAAAACTTAATGTAATATGATTAGAGCTTTATGAATCAAGATAGACTAATGTAGTTATATGTTCGGTCTAGAGGAACATCTATCTTGTATTCACTTGTAAATTTCTTTTGGAATCTGGAAAATGTTAAATATAATCCAGAACTTTTCTGCTATTTACTTTGCATTACTGTTTATATCTTTTTCTTATTTGTTAGTTAAGTTATCCTCTAGGTATTTGTTGTTATTGTCTAACAAGCAAATAGGGGGAGATTGAAAGGCATATGTCATAGTCTATTTGTTTATTCGAGGATTTAACTCAACTCAAATAAGGATGTAACAAGTAAATAGTAGTTCTATCGTCAGAGAGATCTCTCAAAGTAACATATGTCAAAGGATTAAGTAACATTGTTCGTCTACAGACTTGAGGACTTAATTCACTGGAAGAAGCTCAAGAAATTGATCAAGCCTCGGTGATGTAATTCAAGATTGTGGATACAATCAATTGACAGAGATCTCGTCAGGGTATCAATTGATTACAGGGATTTAATCTGAAGAAAATCAAGACATGAAGAAACATCACAGAAGTTAGTCATTCATGAACCAGACAGTACATCGAGTGTCAACATTGAAGTGGTGAAATGAATTCAGTGATTTTCAGAAGATTGTCAGAAGAGTGGTTGTTGTTCAAGATTAGTATTAATTCTCTAATTAATTAATTAAGTCATATAATTTAATTAAGAAAATAAATTAGATCTGCAAAGATTAATTTATTGATTAATTGGATTAATTGATTAATTAATTCTGAATTATTATTTTGGTTTTTCAGAATTGATTTTGAATTTAAATTTAAAATTAATTCAGCAAGACAATCTTTTGTATTAGTATGACAATCAATATGACAATCAATAGTCATACCGAAAGTCATGCCAGTTCATTTAGATTGTCCTGCCGAAAGTCATGCCAGTTCATTTAGATTGTCCTACCGAAAGTCATGCCAGTTCAATGGATTGTCCTACCGAAAGTTCTACCAGTTAAAAGGATTGTCTTGCTGAGCTAAAAGGATTGTCTTGCCAATTAAAAACACAGGATTGAATATAAAGAGCAGCAGCTGTTTATTTTTCAACAGAGCATTGAATATCAAAAGAAAAATAGAAGAACACAGAACAAAGAAAATAGCAGAGAACTTATTGTAATTTCTCAGAACATTTATTTCTAGTATTAATTGTTAAATCTAAACCACTAGAAATACTCCTCTTGTTCTTGTGTAACTATCTAGCGGATCAAAATCCCTAGAACTTAATCTCAAATTGCATTTAGCATTTGATCCTTTTTATTACAAAAATAGAAAAAGTTCATGTCAAATTTATTCTAGATTTGGAATAATTTATTTGAGATTAATCCCTTGTAAACGATACCGTTGTTGTAACACCTTTCAAGTTTAATAATAGTTTTATTTAACTTGAATTTTGTTTCACTTTTTTTTATTCTGCATTTTATTCGATTAAACGGTATTGTTTGTATTCAACCCCCCTTCTATAAACATATTGACACCTAACAACACCTTGTAATTATTAATCCTTTTTCTAAACTCTTTAGAAATAATTCTCTCACTTGATTTAATTTCCAAAAATTAAATTCTTAATTAATAATATTAAGAACCTTTTCTTAATTAATTTATAATCAATTAAATCTTATTTAATCAATTATTAAATTTGCCAATTAATTATTTATTTCATAAATAAATAATTATCAGCCATTATTAATTAATTCCTCCATATTAAATCATTCTCTTTTATGGTGTGACCCTGTAGGTTCAATATTAAGCCGATAGTAGAAATAAATAATAATAAAACTATTTTATCATTATTTATATAAATTCTCTAATTCATTAAATATGATTAATTATTAATCATATTTATTCTACATCGTGAGGGATACTTCTCAGCATATCGCGACTATCCGGATAATACGAATTTACTGCTTAGAATACCAAGAACCTATTCAGTGAGTAGTTACCGTACAATTAATTCATTCTACCCTGCAATGTCACGATTAAATACAAAGCATGGAACATGTGTCAAGCCTATCTTATTTAATCACTTGCTTTCTCATTCACTATGCTTAGTTCTATTTAATGTAAATTAGAAACTCCTTTCTAATTTCATTCACTCTGGCCAGAGATTCCTGAACTAACATAAGTGAATCAGCATTGAACATTCTCTTCCTACACTAGAAGGGGTAGATCCTTTATTGATCATACACTATCTTCGTGTACAAATTCGTATACCCAGTAGAGCCCTTATAATTGTCCCTTGAGACTAAGAACTAAACCAAAGCATAGTTCAGTGTACACAAGATGACTATGATGATCTCAAGTCTAAGGATACTTGTACAACTATCACTATGTGAATAACTGCTGACACGTGAGTGAACTCCATCAGTTGTTCAGCTGTGTGAGTCATGTTCAGCGAACTTATTCTATAATAAGCACCTACATACTAGCTATAGCGTCACCACACAAATGTCTATGAGAACAGACATCCTTCATAATGAAGCAAGCATGGTATGTACCGATCTTTGCGTATTATTAATTACCAGTTAGTAATCCTACGACCAGGAACTATTTAAGTTTAGAGTTATCATCTTTTAGGTCTCATTATTATAATCTCATCACAATCCATAAAAAGCTTTACTCTAAATTGTGGTATATCTTATTTAAACATTTAAATAGATAGAGCCCGCAATAAAACAAAATAAGCCTTTTATTAATATCAATGAAATCAAAATAGATTACATAAAAGTTATTCCTAAATCCTCATACATGATTGGACTTAGGACATATCTCTTTCAATGGATTTAGAATTTAACATGCTATAACTTTCGCTTTTAAAGCAACAAACAATCAAGCTGAATATGAAGCATTGATATCCGGACTCGGATTAAAAAATCACTAGGGATAACGAAGTTGATCATCTACAGTGATTCACAGATTGTGGTCAAACAAACCAATGGAGAATACATCGCGAAGGACCCCAAGTTGGCACTATATCAAGTGATGGTGCGGAATATCCTGGAAACCATCCCGGATACCACCATTCTGTAGATAAACAGAGAGGAAAACTCCAAGGCAGATGAACTCTCCAAGCTCGTGCTGAAACACTTCGGAGCTAAGCAGTTCGGTCTATTTTGAAGAGCTCGGGGCACCTAGCATAGATCGGGCCGAATTCTTATGCATTAGCAGCCTGAATAACTGAATGACTCCCTATATAGCCTACTTGAGAGATTGAACCCTGCCATAAGATCAGAATAAAACATGGTACCTCAAACATAAGGTCGCCCGCTTCTTCCTTGAAGATAATCAACTATATAGGAGAACCCTCTCGGCACCCACTCTCAAATGTGTTGATCCGAAAGAGGCAGATTATTGTCTCCGGGAAATTCATGAGGAAATTTGCGGAGATCACCTGGGCGCCAAAGCCCTAGCCTACAAAGTCATTAGACAAGGATACTATTGGCCAACTATCCATGCAGATGCGGTGGCATATGTGAAGAAGTGCAGCAAATGCCAAAAGTTTAGTAATGTGCCGAAGCAGAGCCTAGCCTTCCGGGTTAAGTTTTCTCCCCGGTTCCCTTTGCTGTTTGGGGTATTGACATCATAATTCCTTTTCCCCGAGCCAAGGGAGATTTACGCTATGTTTTAGTAGCGATTGACTACATGACTAAGTGGGCGGAAGCTAAAGCCATGCGAACTATCAATCAATAGGATTGCATCAAATTCATGGATTTGATCGTGACGAGGTTTGGGATACCGATGATCTTAATCTCAGATAATGGGCCGCAGTTTATTGGTTCAGAATTCAAAGCTTATTTGAAAAAACTCGGCATCAAGCATAAAGAGCATTTGTGGCCCACCCCCAGGGGAACGGACAAGTAGAAGTAACCAATAGAATTATACTCCGGGGCCTGGAGAAAAGATTGGAGGAATCCTAGAAGACCTGGCCAGATGAACTCCCGAAAGTCTTGTGGTCTTACATGACCACCCAAGAACAGGATCCGGAGAGTCTCCCTTCAAACTTGCTTATGGAACTGAGGCTTGGCTCCTACTCGAAACCGGATCACCCTCCCACAGAGTTGTCAATTTCGATGAAGTCTCCAATGTTAAAGGCCTTAAAACCAATCTAGAGCTCTTAGATGAAGTAAGAGACCGGGCTGTGGAGAAAATGGAGAGCTATAAGGAAAAGACAAAGCTCTATTTTGCAAAGAAAGCCAAAATCAGGGAATATGGGGTGGGAGGTTTGGTACTCCGAGACACTGAAGCTTCAGAACCAATAAATCAAGGCAAACTACTGCCCAACTGGGAAGGGTCTTACAAAATTAAGGAGGTTCTACGCCCTGGGACATACAAGCTATGCTATCTCAATGATACCGAGGTCCCTAACACCTGGCACGGAGCCCGTTTAAGGAAATTCTACCAGTAACTAAAAGGTGCTCATTCCGGGACCATCTCTATCACAGAACTATGATATCATTATCTCTCAATCAAATGATTTAAATACTGTATCTACTCACCCCATAATGTAATATCTACTTTATTTCAATTTAAATGAAAAACTTTATTTTGAGCATCGCATAGCTTAGAATAATTTTGTTCTATTATTCGATTACTACCATTATGTGCACACCCAAACGCGTTACTTATATAAATTTATTACTTACAAAAATTTCTTACAATTGGATATTTTACCCCTTCCCGGGGTCATAAAACACAACTCATGTGTACTAAGAAAAATTTCTTACAAATTGGAAATATTACCCCTTCCCGGGGTCATAAAACACAACCCATGTGTACTAAGAAAAATTTCTTACAAATTAGAAATTTTACCCCTTCCCGGGGTCGTAAAACACAACCCATATGTACTAAGAAAAATTTCTTACACATTGGGAATTTTACCCCTGCCCGGGGGGTGAAACACAACTCATGTATACTTAGGAAAATTTCTTACTTGTGAAAATTCACGACTTAGAAAACTTTCTTTAAATTAAAGTTTTCGCCCCCAACCCGGGGCCAGAATAGATCACAGCCTATGTGTGATTACGTAAATCTTCTAAGTTCAAATTCAAAAGCGATAAAATGCAGGCAAAACACACATGCGTTAAAATTAAACCCGGGGAAACCTACCCCGGGGGCAAAAAAAGTACGTTCAAATTACATTGAAATCAAAGTAGGCAAAGGCTAAGTTCAGGAAATACTTAAAGAATATCAAGTCAAATTACAAGGCATGAGGCCCAAACAAATTAATCTTCTGCTACTGGCTCCGGGAGAGGGGAATGAGGCTGCTCCGGTTCATCCTGAGGCAGAGGAGGCTGTTGAGCTATCGGGGAATCGGGCACAGGAGGCGCATTGCTGGATGGTCCAGCTCCGGAATCCCTGGCCAAGATGGCGTTGGTCTCATTCTCCAGTCGGGTCTTCTTTTTAATGCACTTCTCGTGGAAGACATCGATGGTACCCCGGAGTTGTCGGCAAGGTACCGGGAGGCAACCTTCCAGCAGATCTGGATCTTTTCTAGAGCCTTTTCATTCAACTCCTCGAAATACGCCGGAGTACCCCGGAAGTAGGCTAAGACTTCTTCCGAAGTGGGCCTGGAAGCCAAATCATCTCTTAGCCTTTGGTTCTCCGCCCTCATCTCCCGGACAGATGCCTCGGCACGATCCTGCCTCTCCCTGATTTCATCTAAGATCTTTTTTTGAGCCTCATCCTCATTCACATTGGCCTCTTTCAGTGCCTTCACCTCCCGGGCTAGATTCTCGGCTTCAGTCTTAGCAACATCGCCGGAGTCAACCTTCGCCTTTAGAGTCCTGACGATGTAAACCAGTCTGGAAATCCGAGAGTTAGCCTGCAAAAGTTTACACGTCAAAACTAGAAGATACAAAGCAGAAAAAGACAAGTACAAAAAAATAATAAGGCAAATAGTAATAGCAGTAACATCCTCCTGCAT
The DNA here is from genome assembly GCF_009905375.1 of Apium graveolens. NCBI lineage: Eukaryota > Viridiplantae > Streptophyta > Magnoliopsida > Apiales > Apiaceae > Apium > Apium graveolens. The sequence continues at coordinate 60,898,793 of NC_133648.1, read as the reverse complement.
CGAAGTCAAGAAATCTTCAAGAGGCTCCTTCCGGTACTTCTTCCTCTCGAAAATGGTGGCATAGTTTTCAAACAGCTCCTTCCAGTCAGTCTCCGGAGTGAAACTAGCCAGCAGTGCTTTGAGGGTTTCTGGAGTGTCAGGGGCCAACTCGGTAACAATCTTCTTCGAGGCTCGGCTCTCCGAACCCTCAACATCCCCCTCCCCGGACTCTACGGGGGGCATTCTTTCTCTTCCTGGGCGTTTGGCCCTTCTCCTTAACAGCCTCGGCCTGGGGCTCATTTATCACAATTATCGTCCTCCCCGGACGTGTTAGCGCGGCCTTCCCGGCCCCGGCACCAACTCCACCTTCCTCGCCCTCACCAACTTTCTACTTCCCGGTGTCCAAGCTATTTAAACCACCGATTCTCCTACACCTTATAGCCAAGTCCTTCAACTGGGCCGACATGTTGTTTGGATATGGGGTCAACTTCGGAATACCTGAAATTTCAATAATTCAAACATTAGTCCTAGATAAAAGAAGACAACAATGATTCAAAACCAAAAGAAAAGCTAAGGAAAGATACTTACATCCGGCTGCATGCATATCTACATTATTATTAAAACTGTCCCTGGTCCACTGTGCTTCAAGTGTCCCACAGAAGACATAAACCATCATGAGAGCTCCTTGCCCGAGCCGCTGGACCGGAAATTTATTTGTTTTCAAATCAAATTTGTGGAGTGGCATAAACTCCAAATCCCCACCCCGGATGAATATGAACTCCCGGTGTCAGCCCTTAAGGGAAGTCAAAATACTAACCCGGAGAACCATTTTGTCTGACGGATACCCACAGTCCTCAATCCTATATAGGAACTCGTATATTGGCCTAATAGTGAATCTTTTAATCTTGAAGAGGTGGTGAAAGAGTCTAAAAGTGGGCAAGTAATCCTTGGCATGACAACACGCCAGGAACCAGCTAATCCACTCCACAGAGTTCGGGGCCAACTGTGTGAAGGGAATCCCATATACATCCCGAAAAAGGGATTTCATGAGCTGGTGCAAACCTAAGCGCATACCCTGAAGATGCTCTAAAGGTATCCCGACATAACCCCCCGCCGGTTTGTGATAAACTCTCTCATGGGCCTCGGGCCACCTCCACACATACTCGTCCCCGAGATTAAAGGCAAACCTAAGGGCACTATCCACTCTGCATCAGTATATTTTTCCCCAATCTCCTTATGTACAGGCCCACATTCATACCGTGTCTCCGGGACGTTAAAAAATAGCCTGTCCATGGCCGCCTCATCGTATGGTTCCCTACCATCTAAGCCCTCCGGGCCCCTGTATACCTCAGATTAGTCTCTATAATAAAAGTCCAAAGGCTTGAGGTATCTCCTACATTGGACGAAATAATGGTCCACATCCTCCCAGGACCCGTCCGGATTGGACAGAGTACCTCCGGGGCCCAAAACTAAGGTCTCGGCCAGAACCTCAACTGGTCTCTCGGTGCGGGGAGGCATATTTGAAGACTCACTACTAGAGGAGGATGAAGGAAAGTTCGAGAACAAGGAACCTAAGAAATCAGGACTATCCGGGTACCAAATTTTAAGGTTAGCAGTCTGCTTAAATCTCCTACCGTGAATATACTATTCATACATATATACGCACCCCGGAGTCAATGCCACACCCGCACCCAAAGAAAAAAACAAAACAAAAATAAGACACATTCAGAAACATATTATACGAAAATATAGGATCTAAAATAAGATCTATGAAATATATATACAATTTTAACCAAAAACAAAAACCAAGAACATACCCCGGGCTCAACAACATTTTACTCTATCAAAAAAACATATTTTCGCATACAAATCTAGCAAAATCAAGGTTGTTTACACAGGATACACATCAAACCCATGCAAAACACTACACACACCCACAATATTACAAAATAAACGCATAAACTACAAACCATTCACAAGAGTTGAACACAAAATTATGGTTATCAAGCATTTTTTGCACAAAACAAGGGCATGCATGGCGAAAAAACGAAAGAAAACATGAGAAAAGCATGAAGCAGTAGAGAACTTACAAATAACAGGAAGAAGAAAAAGGCTTCGAGTAGAAAGCTTCGAGATCTTCGATAAAATTCGCTGGTTTTCTGCTCTCAAAGTTGTGTTTGTGTAAAAGAAAAAAGAGAAGAGGAAAGGGATATTTATAGGGGAAAAAGAAGAGAAAAAAGGAGGTGAAAAGTTTTTGGCAAAGGAAAACGTCCATGCCACGTGGTCCGCAAATTATAACTGCACATCAGTTATTACCACGCCTGTCACGGTAATTATGGCAAAGGCGCTACTTTTCACAAAAAAGGGGGAGGAAACGTTTCATACACTCAGATATATATATATATACATACATGTATATCTGTGAGTCCGGCTGGAATCCCAACAGACTTCTGACAACCCGGATTTTCCGCATATACTTTACACAGTCCGGTCAAATCAAAGTACGGTCTGTCCTTGTCCATCCAACCTCATCTCAAATTCAAATTTCAAATCAAATAGACTAACCAAGTAAACCCCGGAGTCTCATATTCACAAGACCCCGGGGTTAGGAGGCAACAATTCAAAGAAAAACCCCAAAATTTTTCTTCATAACAGTTTAAGGAACCCCATATTTGGACACAAATCAAAGAGACTAACCAAGTCAACCCCGGAATCTCATATTCATAAGACCCCGGGGTTAGGGGCAACAATTCAAAGAAAAACCCCAAAAAAATTTCTTCATAACAGTTTAAGGAGCCCCACCTTGAACAGAAATCAAAGAGACTAACCAAGTCAACCCCGAAGTTTCATATTCATAAGACCCTAGGGTTAGGGGGCAACAATTCAAAAAAAACCAAAAATTTTCTTCATAACAGTTTAAGAAACCCCACCTTGGACACAAATCAAAGAGACTAACCAAGTCAGCCCCGAAGTCTCATATTCATAAGACCCCGGGGTTAGGGGGAAACAAATCAAAGAAAAATCCCAAAAATATTTCTCCCAACAGTTTAAGGGCAACTAATTTACTCATCCATCCGGGAAACCCACATAAGGTAGTGAGAGGCAAATGATAGCCCAATAAAGGGAGCCCAGAGCCCAATTGGCAATAGCCCTGGGAGACTCAGGGACACGTGGCAACATCACCGCCGTCCAGATGGCCCGGATCCATAACCTTCCAACGGTCCGGATCCGGAGGTACGATTGCTCATCACAGACGTCCAAGCGTCCTTTGGCCCAAAACACACCTACGGCCCAGATCAAAAGTATAAACCCCTAAACCCTAATGGGAAGCCTATAAAAGGCTAAACAAAAGGCGTGTTGGGGGTTATTTCATCTTTACAATATAAACACATATACATACACCACATATATTCGCGTAATTCCTATTTTACCCTTTCTTCTCCGATACACATTCTCATTCTCACACCGAGGTGCCGCGGAGACACCACTCCCTCCCGGTTCTATTTTGCAGGAGCCCATCCTACAGCTACTCCACAAAGCGCCTTCATTTCTACTCAAATGGAGTTTGAGTCCGGGTAGAATAAGGAGACCACCCCGAGGTGATCTGGAATTATCAATAAGTGTTTTGTTATGTTTATATTAATTTTTTTAAAATTTTATTATTTGGTTTTTCATAAAAAAATTATTTATTTATTTATCAAATTTTGACAAGTGAATTAGTGGATTAGGCGGCATTAAATATTTATATGTAATTTTTTGCTTTAATTATTTGGTGAATGAGAATTGTTATACAATAAATCGATCGTAAGGAGATATGCTTTATACTGATGGAATGCATTAATCAAAATTAAAAATTATCGTAAATGATTAATCCAACTACAAGGGAGATTAATGCAAGTAATAAAACTCGCATGGGGCAAGTAACCCAAGATATATGGTGGTGGATGGGGCAGAACATAATGTATGTTCATGAACCTTCAACAATAAATCCTATCAGTTGACTATTCTCTTATTTTAGTATACCCCCGCCCACTAAAAGTTCTCTCACTAAAATGGCATCATTACCAAGACTTATAGGAGTTTGATTAGTTCAGGTGATTTACATTTTGCTTATATTAAGAAATTGTAGGATTTCAAAGAGTAACTAGGAAACAGTTTTAAAATACTTAGTTGTGTGTATATTGGTGGTTATTCTCTTGTTAATGATATAAATTCCTCGTCATATATATGATGCCACAAAATTCATGTTTCATTTTGTAACATATTTTGGAAATATTTTTGTGAAACTACTCATTATTTATTAGCAGTCAAGAATATAACAGTTATGATATTTGAATAAATTAAAAATATTATGGACACGAATCAAATAATGAGTAGTTTCACAAAAATATTTCCAAAATATATTACAAAATGATACATGAACAGTTATGATATTTGAATAAATTAAAAATATTATGGACACGAATCAAATAATTTGCGCACAATAAATACAAGTGATGCATTGTGTTAAAATCATTACAATATAATTCTATTTAATGTAATATTTTAATTATATAAATCAAAAAGTACGATTTCGTTGTCCCAATATTAGTTGTTATTTAAATATAAGTTTGTTAAAAAATTAAAAAAAAATTCTTCCTCTAAAAACGAAAAATAACAAGCAGGAAATGTACTGATATGAAATTAAGAATTTATACTCAGTACAGATCAATTAGTCAATAATCATATAAAATTATGAGCTTTTTTGAAAAATACCCAAGATTAGAAATATTTTCACAAAAAATACTATATTTTTTTAAAAAAACCGGTAAAAATATTTTTATTTTTTTGCAAAAACTATTATTTTATAATTTTTTTTAAAAAAATATGATTTTCTACAACTTGATTAAACTAGATACAAGTTTCGACTAATGTGTGCAAGTGCATGCACAATCATGCAATTTCAAATTTAATCAAAAAATTTGATTCAATTAGTTACATTTGTGTATTATTTTAGTTTATTTTGATTGATTTCGTATTTTTACATACAAAATTCAGAAAATAGTAGAATTATAAAAAATTTAGATAAATTAGTATATTTGATAATTTTTCAAAAATTATTACGGGAATGGATTAAGAAAAATAATTTACATTTCTACTTTCCACTTGATGTGGTCAAATTAAACACGTGCGAAAATAGGCTTTATATATTCCAATTGAATTACTAAAATCCCTTGCTTAGTGTGTGTCATGTCATGTATTTTATTTAGAAAAAAAGAGATGCACGTCATGTAAGTGATAATAATTAAATAAATTTGATCCAATAATATCTGGAAAATATCAGTTCCTACAAAGGTTTTATTTTGTACTACCTACGAGAGTATATCTGATAGAGTTTGTAAAAATTACAGTTTTTCTACAAAATTGTATTTTCCAGTTGGATAATGATTTACTTTTTCTATGTAGATAAGTCTAAGCATTTCTCACATTTTCTTTATAAACTCTTAACACTACAAAAAAATAAAGGTAAATTTGACTAACTAAATATGACTGCGGCTAAATTTGACCAACGGCGGTCATATTTACGGTCAACTTTTATTTATAATTGATCAGACTTATATTTGATCGAAAGCAGTCAAATTTGAGGTCAAACATTTATTTACTATTAGTCGATATTTAATTTTGACTAGCGGCAGTCAAATTTATTTTCTGGTCAAATTTGTTCGATCATATATATTTTTTGAGTCCTAAAAAAAGAAATGGAAACTTTCCGCCAAGTGAACAAAATTTGTTAGCTGTAAATTTGACCATAAACAATCATATTTAAGGGCGGTCAAATTTATATTTTGGCGCTAAATTCCCCGCCCAAGATAAACGAATATTATTAAAATCAAATTTGACTAACGGCGGTCATGTTTATAAATGTGACTGCTAGTAGTCAATTTTAGTAATATGATAAAATATTTAGAAAAAATTAATGTATTTGGTTTGATATTTTAACAGTCAACTAGTAGTTTGACGAGTATTTCTTACTAGTATTTAGTCTCATATTAATGTTTCGATTTTTCTAAAATATTTATGAATGATCCAACCTTACAGATGTCAATATCGATATATTTAAGTGATATTATCAAAAAATTAGAAAAAAAAATGTATTTGGTTTGCTATTTTAGCAGTCAACTAGTAGTTTGACGAGTATTTCTTAGTAGTATTTAGTCCCGTATTAATGTTTCAATTTTTCTAAAAATATCTATAAATGATCCAAACGTATAGATGTTAAGATCTATATATTTAGTAATATTATAAATATTTTAGAAAAAATATACATATTTGGTTTGCTATTTAAAAGTCGACCAATAGTTTGACAATTACTTCTTATTAGTGTTTAGTCTCATGTTGATGTTTTATTTTTTTTAAAACTATTTATGAATGATCTAATCGTACGGATGTCAACATCTATATATTTTAGTGATATGATAAATGTTTTAGAAAAAGTAAAGTATTTGATTTGTTATTTTAACAGTCAGCCAGTAGTTTGACGAATACTTCTTACTAGTGTTTCGTCTCATATTAATGTATCGATTTTTTGAATTTTTTTTATAAATTATCCAACCGTACGGATGTCAAGATCTATATATTTTAGTAATATGATAACAACTTTAGAAAAAAAATATACGTATTTGGTTTGCTATTTAAACAGTCAACCAATAGTTTGACCAATACTTCTTACTAGTGTTTAGTCCTATATTGATATTTCAATTTTTTAATTTTTTTTATGAATGATCCAACCGTACGGATGTCACATCTATATATTTTAGTTATTAGACAAAAAATTTAGAAAAAAACAAATATATTTGTTTTGCTATTTTAACAGTCAACATGTAGTTTAAGCGGTCAAATTTAGCCGCTCGTATACTGAATACGACCGATTTACTAAATATGACTCGAGCGAATGCGACCGGTCCAAAAATCGGTACGACCGGAAACGGTCGAATTTAACTAAATACAACTGATTTTTATCCGGTCGTATTTACCCGTTTTTCTTGTAGTCAATCACACTGCATGAATCTTAAAATTTACACAACAAAAATGCGTATGGCGCAGGTTGGTTTAAGGGGCCATGCAAATATAATATGTGAGTGTTATTTAATACTAGGAAATGATCTGTGCCTCCTAAGTTATTATGCTAATTTTTCATATAATAGGTTTAAATGTGCTAGTCCAATACAACTATCGATTCATATAATTTAATAATAGAACATGAACCTTCTAATAACAATATAACATATAAAATATAATTTTAAGAAAATTATATAATCATTAAAGTATAAATATTATTTTATAAAATTCTGATGCGAGCGGTTCATACTACTATATCATTAACTCATACAGCCACCTGCATTGTCGCGGTTTGTGAAAATATCAAACTACAACTACACCAAGAAAATTAAAAACCGCATTTTAATGTATTATATGGGCGGTTTAATTAACAACCTTATTTGGTGGTTTCATGATTTTCAGACTATAATTTAAACGAACCTACTGTATGGCAGTTCATGAAATTTCATAATTTTGAAGAGTATACAGAAAATCACCCAATATATCCTCCGACGGAAGGGGTACTGTCCAATTATATGCAGCTTGATTACTATCCGGCATTTTTCCCTTGCTCATAAAAACGGATATGGAAAAGGTTGGTGAAAGTGTAAACGAGTGACCTCGGAAGATAGGTGGGCCATACCAACTTGTTGCTTGAACAAATCCTAGTAAAACAAAATAATTAAAAATTTAAATTAAAATACTTAATCATTTTATAAATTTATTTTAGGCACATATCATATCAAATTGAGAAATCACTAAAAAACGTTGATGTTAGATTTATTTAAGAATTTTGAATTTTAGAAAAAATAAAAGTATTTAAAGATGTAGTGTAACAACATATTGTATATCCTAAATTTTTTTTAAGAGATGATAACAGTGTACGAGTGAAAAAAATCAAACATAATTCAAATTATTCCTTGATATATATGATTTGAAATTTTAATTTACGGATTGCACATACAATGGTTAGTAGTTTTGTGTTATCTAAATTAGAATTTGAACAATCCAACCGTATAAATTTCAACTTTCTTAGACTTTAAGAGTGTATGTAAAAAATAAAATAATTATATGAATTGCAAATTCATTATTTATATATATTTAGGAAATTGTTAAATAACCTCCACTTGTTACTATATAAACTCCACTTTTAAATTTTAGACATTTTATTACACATTTTCCCATGATTTTTAAAAGTAAAATTCTTGGAATTTGTTTCTATTATGGGTAGTTACATCATTTGCAATACACTTGGAGTTTAAATAATATTTTTTTATATTTATTTATCAATTCCATATATATATATATATGTATATTAAAATTTATCATATTTATCACATTTATAAAATTGACTGCTTTCAGTCACATTTAAAAATATCACCGTTGTTAGTCAAATTTAAGTACATATTTGACCGCAAATCCTAGTTTGTCAAATTTACTAAATTGACCGGTATCAGTCATATTTATAAATATAACCGAAATCAGTCATACTTATTAATTTGACTGAAGGAAGTCATATTTATAAATTTGACCGAACGAGGTCAAATTTGATGCCATGTCAGCGATCCATGTGAAACACATCCAACAGTCCAAATTTAGCTAACCAAAATTACAATCCAATGGTCCAGATTCTTCACAGCAACTCCCTTTTACGGCAACTCCCTTTTACATATAAACACATTATATACATACATATACATTATAATTCCTCCATTACCTCTTTCATCTTTTCCTCTTCACCTCTGTTCATACCCTCTCTCACACATCCACCTCTCTCTATCTTCTCCCACAGAATCATAAACACAAATATATTTACATACATATATAAACACTTAGTTATTCAGACATGCTAAACTAATCTCTTACAAACTTTGTTTTATATAACATTAACAATAACAAATTCTAACTTGTGAAAATTTGGTGAAAAAAGCGTTTCCAACAATCGAAGTTATTTCGGTGACGGGAGCATATTCATCAACCAAGCAATGTCTGATGACCATTTCCGTCAAACTAAATAAAGAAAAAGAAGTGTTTTAGAATTCTATTTGAAAATTTTATTTAAATTCTATGAGTAAGTTTGTAATGAAAATAATATTAATAATTATGAAATATGATATGTAATTATTTTGTTGTGTTAATTATTTATATAACATAAATTGTATATTGATTAGTGACACAATATCATAATAATAAAAATTATGTGTTGTAGTAGATTTTTGGCAGAAACTTAGCAGAATGTACCGGGAAGTTACTGAATTTGACAAATATCGGTTACAGTTAAATTTGACTTCTTTCGGTCAATTTTATATTTTTGACTGCTTTCGGTCAAATTTATAAATTTGACGGAATTCGGTCAAATATGCTTTACGTTAGGCGGCAAATTTACAATTTTCAAATTTTAAATTTTTTAGCGGCAAAATTCAAAAAAATTCAAATTTTAGGCGCCAATTTAAAAAAAATTCAAATTTCAAAATTTTCAAAAATTTGGTCAAATTTAATCGGTCAATTTTAGGCAGTCAAATTTGATCGGTCAAATTTAACATAAATTTGACCGATTTTGCTAAATTTGACCATTCTAAAAAAGACCGACACAATTCAGTCAAATTTAACTAAATATGACCGCTGGTGATCAAATTTAGCTAAATATGACCGAAATTTTTTGGTCAAATTTAGCTATTTTCTTGTAGTGTAAATATACTTTAAAATAGAGAATTGTACTTGCATTCCTCAATTTTAATTCAAATTCAGTATTCTATAATTATCTTCAGAAAATGGGAGTTTGTTACCCTAACTTTTAACTTGTATGCAACATGCTTACGACTAAAATAATGAGAAACAGAAAATTTAATATAAAATATAAATAAGACTTAAGATTAATGCTTTGGGTAGATAATATAAAGTAGGATTTAACTTGCATCTGATTACTTGAAGTTTCAATCTACTCGAGACTCTTATTTTTTATGCTAAGAACTTATTGGAGATTATAATGATAACTTATAATTAAGTCATTAAAATGATTATATATTTAATAGCTAATTCAAAATGTAAAGTACTCTCTTTTTATTCACATTTTTTTCTCAACACATAAGAACCATAACTTAATACTGAAATCATTAAAAATATATATTTTATCTTTTGATAACAAATAATTAAAAACTTATCAATAACCACTTACTCTAGAAATTTTTTATTAGAAATTTTAAGAATAAAAAATAAACTCAAATATCAAAGTGGTCATTTAAGTGAACACCATACATCATTTTAGTCACCAGTGTGAAATGGATATCAATTTAATCACTGAAATCATAATAAATATCAAACATATACTATTCAAAAATTAAATATTATTTTTATTGATTTCTATATATTTTTCTCGAGTGATACTGACGAAAATTATGAATTTTAGTATTTTGGATGATATATTTATATTTTTAAAAATTAATCTGCTATTTATTCTTGAATTTAAGTTATTTAATTTTATGTAAATATAATTAATTAGTACATAGACTTTATAAAATATAGATATATTATCTTAAATACTAGAATTCTTAATTTTTATTTAGTTGTGGTTGCATTCAAAAAAAGTATGTAAAATTCAATAATATATTACCTTCATATTTTGAACATGTATTTAGATGTATATGTTTCATATAAAAATATGTATATTAAATTCAATTTAATATACAATTAAAATTAATGTTAAAAATATATATTTAAATATTAATTTTAGGCGAATTATAAACTTTAGAATTAACACCATATAATAAAATTGAAATTGGTAGTATGACTCGAAAATTCTAAATTATGAAATATACATATATATATATATACATAATTCAATTTTTAATACAATTTAAAATATGTAAAATATATTTTAATTATTTTTTTCGTCGAAGTTCTTATTTTGCTCTTGCCTTATAAATGAAATTAGGCGAAAATGGTGTTATCATGTTTCAAAAGAGAGGTATGCAAACTGAAATATATAAAAATAAGTATACATTGTTGATTTTGAGTTAAAATTAAGTTATGCAAAAAATAATTTTCTTAATAAAATATTATACTATTAGTAAGTTCACACATATTAAGAAGGTTAACTCAACATAAAGAAAAAGAAGAAGATAAAAATGGGATAAGAATTGAAGGGAATTAAGATTTTAATTTATTACTAAAAATAAAATAAGAGTCAAGTGTAATGCCCCGGCTCTTAACTTTAACTTTGAGTAGATAATATAAAATAGGTCTTAATATGGCTGCCTCCGCCCATGTTGAAAGCAAATTTGCTTTTTAGATAATATATTTATATTTTTCAATATTTATCTGCTATTTATTTTTGAATTTAGAGTTATTTTATTTTATTTAAATAAAAATAATTAGTACACAAATTTTATAAAATCTAGATATATTATCTTAAATACTAGAATTCATAATTTTTTATTTATTTGCGGTAACATTCAATAAAAAAATATGAAATTCAATATTATGTTACTTTTACTCTTTGAACACGTATTTAGATTTATATGTTTGATATATGAAAAAATACCCAAAATATAACACTTTTCAGTGTGCGGGTTCCGCCCAAAATGCCCACAGATTACGCATTCTTAACATGCGTATTCGGGCTATTTAAAAATTATAAAGAACACGCATGTTGTGAATGTGTGCTTTTTATTGAAATTAGTAAGAATACGCATATTGAAGATGCGTATTCGCTAAAAGTCTAAAAATAAAAAAATGTGAAATTCAATATTATGTTACTTTTACTTTTTGAACACGTATTTAGATTTATATGTTTGATATATGAAAAAATACCCAAAATATAACACTTTTCAGTGTGCGGGTTCCGCCCAAAATGCCCACAGATTACGCATTCTTAACATGCGTATTCGGGCTATTTAAAAATTATAAAGAACATGCATGTTGTGAATGCGTGCTTTTTATTAAAATTAGTAAGAATACGCATATTGAAGATGCGTATTCGCTAAAAGTCTAAAAAACAACACACATTCTGTACATGCGTGTTCTTTACAATTTTTAAAAAAATGGAATCCACATGTGTGGAATGCATATTTAGTGGGTATTTAGGGCGGAACATCCCGCCAATCAGCATTTTGGGCAAATCTTCCCAAATGGTGGATATTTTGGTTTTTCACCCTTTGATATTTATTAAGACTTCAGTGATTCAAACAATACCTCGTTCAAATCGGTGAATGAACTAATAAATTATTTCGGTGACGGGAGCATATTCATCAACCAAGCAATGTCCGATGACCATTTCCGTCAAACTAAATAAAGAAAAAGAAGTGTTTTAGAATTCTATTTGAAAGTTTTATTTAAATTCTATGAGTAAGTTTGTAATGAAAATAATATTAATAATTATGAAATATGATATGTAATTATTTTGTTGTGTTAATTATTTATATAACATAAATTGTATATTGATTAGTGACACAATATCATAATAATAAAAATTATGTGTTGTAGTAGATTTTTGGCAGAAACTTAGCAGAATGTACCGGGAAGTTACTGAATTTGACAAATATCGGTTACAGTTAAATTTGACTTCTTTCGGTCAATTTTATATTTTTGACTGCTTTCGGTCAAATTTATAAATTTGACGGAATTCGGTCAAATATGCTTTACGTTAGGCGGCAAATTTACAATTTTCAAATTTTAAAATTTTTAGCGGCAAAATTCAAAAAAATTCAAATTTTAGGCGCCAATTAAAAAAAAATTCAAATTTCAAAATTTTCAAAAATTTGGTCAAATTTAATCGGTCAATTTTAGGCAGTCAAATTTGATCGGTCAAATTTAACATAAATTTGACCGATTTTGCTAAATTTGACCATTCTAAAAAAGACCGACACAATTCAGTCAAATTTAACTAAATATGACCGCTGGTGATCAAATTTAGCTAAATATGACCGAAATTTTTTGGTCAAATTTAGCTATTTTCTTGTAGTGTAGATATACTTTAAAATAGAGAATTGTACTTGCATTCCTCAATTTTAATTCAAATTCAGTATTCTATAATTATCTTCAGAAAATGGGAGTTTGTTACCCTAACTTTTAACTTGTATGCAACATGCTTACGACTAAAATAATGAGAAACAGAAAATTTAATATAAAATATAAATAAGACTTAAGAGTAATGCTTTGGGTAGATAATATAAAGTAGGATTTAACTTGCATCTGATTACTTGAAGTTTCAATCTACTCAAGACTCTTATTTTTTATGCTAAGAACTTATTCGAGATTATAATGATAACTTATAATGAAGTCATTAAAATGATTATATATTTAATAGCTAATTCAAAATGTAAAGTACTCTCTTTTTATTCACATTTTTTTCTCAACACATAAGAACCATAACTTAATACTGAAATCATTAAAAATATATATTTTAACTTTTGATAACAAATAATTAAAAACTTATCAATAACCACTTACTCTAGAAATTTTTTATTAGAAATTTTAAGAATAAAAAATAAACTCAAATATCAAAGTGGTCATTTAAGTGAACACCATACATCATTTTAGTCACCAGTGTGAAATGGATCTCAATTTAATCACTGAAATCATAATAAATATCAAACATATACTATTCGAAAATTAAATATTATTTTTATAGATTTCTATACATTTTTCTCGAGTGATACTGACGAAAATTATGAATTTTAGTATTTTGGATGATATATTTATATTTTTAAAAATTAATCTGCTATTTATTCTTGAATTTAAGTTATTTAATTTTTTGTAAATAAAATTAATTAGTACATAGACTTTATAAAATATAGATATATTATCTTAAATACTAGAATTCTTAATTTTTATTTAGTTGCAGTTGCATTCAAAAAAAGTATGTAAAATTCAATAATATATTACCTTTATATTTTGAACATGTATTTAGATGTATATGTTTCATATAAAAATATGTATATTAAATTCAATTTAATATACAATTAAAATTAATATTAAAAATATATATTTAAATATTAATTTTAGGCGAATTATAAAATTTTAGAATTAACACCATATAATAAAATTGAAATTGAAATTGGTAGTATGACTCGAAAATTCTAAATTATGAAATATACATATATATATACATAATTCAATTTTTAATACAATTTAGAATATGTAAAATATATTTTAATTATTTTTTTCGTCGAAGTTCTTATTTTGCTCTTGCCTTATAAATGAAATTAGGCGAAAATGGTGTTATCAGGTTTCAAAAGAGAGGTATGCAAACTGAAATATATAAAAATAAGTATACATTGTTGATTTTGAGTTAAAATTAAGTTATGCAAAAAATAATTTTCTTAATAAAATATTATACTATTAGTAAGTTCAAACATATTAAGAAGGTTAACTCAACATAAAGAAAAAGAAGAAGATAAAAATGGGACAAGAATTAAAGGGAATTAAGATTTTAATTTATTACTAAAAATAAAATAAGAGTCAAGTGTAATGCCACGACTATTAACTTTAACTTTGAGTAGATAATATAAAATAGGTCTTAATATGGCTGCCTCCGCCCATGTTGAAAGCAAATTTGCTTTTTAGATAATATATTTATATTTTTCAATATTTATCTGCTATTTATTTTTGAATTTAGAGTTATTTTATTTTATTTAAATAAAAATAATTAGTACACAAATTTTATAAAATCTAGATATATTATCTTAAATACTAGAATTCATAATTTTTTATTTGTTTGCGGTAACATTCAATAAAAAAATGTGAAATTCAATATTATGTTACTTTTACTTTTTGAACACGTATTTAGATTTATATGTTTGATATATGAAAAAATACCCAAAATATAACACTTTTCAGTGTGCAGGTTTCGCCCAAAATGTCCACAGATTACGCATTCTTAACATGCGTATTCGGGCTATTTAAAAATTATAAAGAACACGCATGTTGTGAATGCGTGCTTTTTATTAAAATTAGTAAGAATACGCATATTGAAGATGCGTATTCGCTAAAAGTCTAAAAATAAAAAAATGTGAAATTCAATATTATGTTACTTTTACTTTTTGAACACGTATTTAGATTTATATGTTTGATATATGAAAAAATACCCAAAATATAACACTTTTCAGTGCGCGGGTTCCGCCCAAAATGCCCACAGATTACGCATTCTTAACATGCGTATTCGGGCTATTTAAAAATTATAAAGAACACGCATGTTGTGAATGCGTGCTTTTTATTGAAATTAGTAAGAATACACATATTGAAGATGCGTATTCGCTAAAAGTCTAAAAAACAACACGCATTCTGTACATGCGTGTTCTTTACAATTTTTAAAAAAATGGAATCCACATGTGTGAAATGCATATTTAGTGGGTATTTAGGGCGGAACATCCCGCCAATCAGCATTTTGGGCAAATCTTCCCAAATGGTGGATATTTTGGTTTTTCACCCTTTGATATATATTAAGACTTAGTGATTCAAACAATACCTCGTTCAAATCGGTGAATGAACTAATAAATTACATTCACTTGAATGATGGCTTTGATGTTTAACTCGCAAAAAATAACCTCAAAAGGAGGAACAAGACGGGAGAAACCAAAAAAAAAACTTAAAACAAACTAGATAAGTAAAATGAAAATACTATGGGGTACAAAATTAATTCATAATTTTTTATTGGTTAATTGTAAATGAACTCCGAATTTATGCTAATAGAAATAAATAAATTATTTTAATATCACACATGCCACGTCATTTTGTAATAATTTTTTATATTTTTTTGTTGTAAATATTTTTGTACCTCTAGCATTACCTTAAGTAAAACGGTTGACTAAAGAACTTGAAAGACCAAAAGAAATCACCTCTCTCTTCTATGTATTGTTCTTAATAACTCCAATCCACGATTTGGTCCTTCCGACGCTGCTTATGGGCCCTTCTTTCGGTGTAGCCATGGTTGGGTATCTGCAAAACAACACTATAGGGGGATTTGATCCCCACGGCACCTCCGGTGTGAAAATAAGAGATGACTTTTGGATTACGAAGGTAGAAATGTAAGGTGGATGTGTGTGTATGAGTATATGTAGAAGAGCCCAAGAGTAGGGTTTGAGGGTCGGTATCTTTCAATCATGGTAATTCGTTGCTGGGAGCGGATGACGCATGACTAGAATGGATGTCTTACACGTGTCTAGGTGGGGATTGTTGAGAACTGTATCGAGGATCCTTTGACATGTGTGTTAATTATTCCCATGATTGATCATTGATAGCTATCATTATCACGTGTCTGTGCTCATACCTCATTTGTTGTGTTTTAGTTGGGCCTTCTTGGACAGGGATGCAAGGATGTTTGGTCTCGGGGCAAACATTGTTAGGAGAAAACACAAACACATATTCGAGATTCAATTCTACCAATACAGAGTATGCACAAAACAATATATTTGATATGGAAAACCCACGTCCCAACTTGTATTATTAATCAAAATACTTATCAACATCAATACATAACATCTCAATGGTGTCCCAAACTGATACTTGAGCCAACCAATGTTAAAGTATCTCCCACACGAAACCTTAGACGACTACATCCCTTAAGCATACATCAAAAAAATAACATGAATATGTATATATAACCATCACAAACTTAGCCAACAAGACATAACTAATCTAATTATAATAATAATTATCTACCTATACAATTATTACCCTGTTATGGATTAAAAACTAGGTCGTACTTATTACTAGGGTTCATGAGCTTCGTGACTCGATCTACCTTAAGAAGTTGCCTACGTACCTTGTTGTATGCTAAGGATCAAGTAAAAAAACGTAGTTCTAATTTATAGGGTGAGACCCCTTATATAGGCATGAGATGCCTTTGAATTAGGTTAGGGTTGGGAGACTTGGTGGACAAGTCTCAGAATTAGAGTGAACTTTGGAGTCCCAGGAAGTAGGAAACTGATTCCTTATTTCTTTAAGACCTCTTGGAGGCTGATCCACAAGGACTCATATCCTTTCTAGGACTTTTAACAATAGCTGATTTCTCCTATTAATATTAATTACGAAAATAATTAATATTGAGGGCTTTTGGGCCCTTTATAATGGGCTTTATTGTTGACCCAACATGGGCATAATTAATGCAACATTAATTGCGCAGCCAGGGTTTATTTTTCTCCCTATCATTTGCCCCCAACTTCCGGGAAACCGTAAAAGATTTTGCGAAAGTTAACTTCATTTAATCCCTTACAGGGTATCGTTTTCTGCGTAAAGTGTGGAGCGACCTACACATTTACAATGATTTATCTATTTTGTTGCTTAAGGACATTTTTTGGAACTTTCCTATATTTTCCTTACCTTATTACTATTTTCTAGGAATTTTCTGCAATTTTTCCTTAATTTCTGGAATTTTTCCTTAATTTCTGGATTTTTTCCTTATTCTCTAGAATATTTCCTTAACCTCTGGAATTTTTCCTTAATTTCTGAAATTTATTGACAAGGACTCTGCCTTAATCGACCAGGATTCCTGATCGATTTCGACCAGGAATCTAGTCGATTTTTGGCTAATTTTGCCTTCCTGGTCGATGAGAATTTCGACCAGGATTCTGCCTTAATCGACCAGGATTCCTGATCGATTTTTTAGTCCCAAAGTATCGTAGAAGGGGGGGTTGAATACGATACCTATATTTTTCTCAATTCGTTTACAAGTTCTTCGTTATAAGTATGGAATCAAAATAAACACAAAACAATTTGAGGAATATATTATTTTATTAATATAAATCTTGAGGTTGCTACAATCTAATCAATGTATTGATTAACTACAATAAATTCAACAACACAACACTATGTTTACAAGGTTAATAAATGAGGTTTTTTAATGGAGCTCACGTAAACACTTTCTGTTGAACTGAAGAAGATAATAAAAAATGAATACATATTCATTTTGTTGCTTTGTATTTTTCAATTTACTTTGTACAGGTGGCATTATTTGAACCACACAACCTTTTCAATTGCTGCTCTGGATTAACAGAAATTCAAACAAGTACAGTTACTTGTGACCTGGGTGCACAGATACTTGCAACTACAGTGTGTAGTTACTTGCGACTCTGTTTACACTACATCACAGGTTACTTGCGACCTTGCCTTTAAATTTTTCTTCTGCAAGATACTTGCGACCACAGTATGCAGAGATACTTGCGACCTCAGTATATGAAGATACTTGGGACCTTGCCTTAGAAACATTCCCTTGACAATTCTGAACTGATACATCTTGGTTGATTATCCATTGCTTCAAACACTGAACCCCTAAACTTTAATACTTCAAATTAAACTGTGTAACTGATACTGGAAGTCCTTTGAAGTCTTATTCTTCATGGAGGCTTGAACATATTAATGAACTTCTTCCCATGACTTGATTGTGGACTTGGAGAGTCATTTGCATCTTTTGATTCTTTGAGTATATCATGTCTTCATCTTTAGGGTTCCTATGCTTCAAGGTTTTAATATTGTTTATCTGTTTCTGTTTCATGTTGAGTTATAATTCCTCGATTACATGTTACATTACATTATGCTTTACAATCTCCTCCTATGTCATTGTTAGAGTTTGACAAGCAAATCCCTAAGGATAACTCAACTGACAATAAGAAAAATTACAACCTGAAAACAGATTAAGATATTAAATACATTCTGGATTACATATTCAGTTCCAGATTTCTTAATTTACAAATTACAAAGAAGTGTTCCTCTAGCCTGAACAAATTAGCTAGGTCTTCTTTATCTTTATCTTGTTGAGCTTCTTGACTTGACTACCTTCTCCTTCTTGAGTGGATGGATTCTGAACAGACTTTCTCTTGGGAGCTTTCTTTTTAGGATTTGTTGATTTTGTTGATTCTGGGAGAGATGATCTTTTGCTTCTATTCAAAATTTTATCCAGTTTAACTTGGACCAAATCACGAGCTTCTATTTCTAGTGCATTAATGAGAGGTGGATTATTCAGCTCATTAAGCATCATCTGAAGATATTTGACTTTGGAGCACTTAGGAACAAGATCAAACAACATTGTAAATCTTTTTTCCATTATGAAGACCGTTATCCTTTTAGGATGTCCTCGTACTTTCTTAGTGTCGTTGATTGATTCTTCTTCCACCACCTCATCAAGTATCTTTATGATTGGGATCAAAGCAATCTTGTCCTTCTTACATGTGGAGAGTTTGACGTCCATTAAGGCTTGGTGTATTGCTTCTGACCCGTTTGTTCTAAAATCATTGATCTTAATCTTTGCTTTATTAATCTGAAATACTAGTTCCCCTTCATTGTCAGTGCTGATGATAGGTTCACTATCTTTTAGAAGATTAATTTCTAGCTCTCCATTAATGAACACCATCTCATGATAAGATCTTTTAACTTTCTTCATGTCCTTCTCTATATCCCTGATCATTTTGTCATTGAGCCTATAAGCATATAAAACTTTAGCAGCTTTAAGGTCTGCTTCTGATCTTTTGACTCCTGGTGCTTCCAGATTCGCTCTTTTGCTCCTGAGTTGACTTTCCAGGAAAGTGAGTAAACGAATGGATGTTATTTGTTGATCATACATGGTGATGTTTTGAAATCTTCCATCTACAAATACTTTGATCACAAATGGAGTAAAGAATGCTTGGGAGATACATCCATCATCATCTTTCTAAGCTTGTCTCTGAAGTATTCATTCTCATTCGATTTCAACCATGGGATTTTAATGCTAAGATAAACAGTTCCTGTAAGTCATATGTCATAGCCTATTTGTATATTCGAGGATTCAACTCAACTCAAATAAGAATGTAATAAGTAAATAGTGGATCTACCGTCAAAAGAGATCTCACAGAGTAATATCTGTCAAAGGATTCAGAAACAAGGTTCATCTACAGACTTGAGGAATTAATTCACTGGAAGAAGTTCAAGAAATTGATCATGCCTCAGTGATATAAATCAAGAGTGTGGATTTAATCAAGTGACAGAGATCTCGTCAGAGTATCATTAATTACAAGGATTTAATCTGAAGAAAATCAAAGTATCAAAGTCAAGACATGAAGAAACGTCACGGAAGTTAGTCACTCATGAACCAGACAGTACATCGATTGTCAATGTTGAAGTGGTGGAATTGATTCATATATTTCAGTGATTTTCAGAAGATATACAGAAGAATTGATGCTGCTCAAGATTAGTATTAATTCTCTATTAATTAATTAAGTCATATAATTTAATTAAGAAAATAAATTATATCTACAAAAGATTAATTTATTTGATTAATTAAATTAATTGATTAATTAATTCAGAATTAATATTAAGGTTTTTCAGAATTTTTAATTGGTTAAAATCTGTTTTAATTCCAAAAAGACAATTGATTGTATTAGTATGACAATCAGTATGACAATCAATAGTCATACCGAAAGTCATGCTAATTCAGTTGATTGTCTTACCAGAATTATTATTAGATTAAAATCACTTATTAATTCAGCAAAAACAATCTGTTTGAACTACTATGACAATCGGTATGACAATTGATTGTCATACCGAAAGTCTTGCTAGTTCATTCTGATTGTCTTGCTAGCTCTAAAGATAGTCCTACCGATTGTCTTACTGAGCCAAAGGATTGCCATGCCAGCTCTATTTTCATTCAGCTGAATTGATTAAAAGAAGCAGAAGCATTCATTCTTCATTATCCAATACACAAGTCAAAAACAAGAACACAGCAGCCGCAACAAATATTTCATTTTCATCTGCTTTATTCAAGATCAATTTCTAGATTGTAAAGTTAAATCCAATCAACTAGAAATCTTTATCTTGTTCTTGTGTAACAATCTAGCGGATCAAAATCCCTAGAACTTAATCTCAAATCGCGTTTAGCATTTGATTCTAATTATTACAAAAATAGAAAAAGTTCATGTCGAATTTATTCTAAATTTGTGATAATTAATTTGAGATTAATTCCTTGTAATCGATACAGTTGTTGTAACACCTTTCAAGTTTAATAATATTTTTATTTAACTTGAATTTTGTTTCACATTTTTTATTCCGCATTTAATTCGATTATTTGGTATTGTTTGTATTCAACCCCCCTTCTACAAACACATTGGGACCTAACAATTGGTATCAGAGCCTTCTGATTAACGAACAAATCAAGATCCTAGACTTTTATGATTTTTCAACTCCTTGGATTTTTATTTATTCAAAAATTCATAATGACTTCACAAAAAGTTGGAACCGTTAAAATTCCACTATTTGACAAAGAAAATTATATCATGTGGAAGAAGAAGATGCTCTTGTTTTTACACGTTGCAAATCCCAAATATCTGAACTTGTTAAAGAAGGGTCTAACAACTCCAATGGTTATTGAACCAGAGGTGATAGTAGATGATGTTGTGATTACCAAAGTTAGAACCTATCCAAAAGAGCCTGAGGATTTTTCTCCTGCTGAAAAAGAAGAAGCCTCCTTGGATGCCAGCCTTCAATTAATATTAATTGATTCCCTCGATCCCTTGATGAACAGACATGTGATGAACTGTAAAAATTCCAAACACATGTGAGAAACTATTGAGGTGATTAATGAAGGCACAGAGGAAGTTAGGGAGAACAAGTTGGAGATCCTAACCTCTGAGTATGAATATTTTAAATCAAATCCAGGAGAAGGAATTACTGAAGTGTTTGAGAGGTACAATGCGTTGATCAACAACCTGAACATAAATGGGAAATATTATTCAATCAGGGAGGTCAACAAAAAGTTCCTTTTAACACTGCCAACTCATCTTGAACATAGAATCACTGCCATTAGAGAAGCTAGAGATCTGAGTGAGATTTCTTTGGACAGGCTCTATGGAGTGTTAAAAACCTATGAGTTGGAGCAGATTCAACAGAAGGAAGTCTACGGGAAGGATAGAATGGTCAGCACATCTACTGCACTTGTAGCTGAAGGTCAACAACAACAGCAATCTCAACAATTGGAGAGAATGGTACAGTGTTCCAAGGCTGAGGAAAATATGTTAGTAGCGGAATATGATCCTCCTACTACAAATCAATCAATTGATGATTTTTATTCCTTGGAAGAGCTGGAGCAATTGGAAGATGAGTCAATGGCCCAAATTGTCAAGAGATTCTCCCATGTCAGATTCAAGAGGAATCCCAAGCTTAAGTACAAGTCCAACTACAACAAATTCCAGAAAGGTGGATCTTCATCCTCTAACACCAGCAGTGGTGGATACAAAACATGGATGGTTGATCGGAGCACCATCAGATGCTATAACTGTAATGAGTTGGGACACTTTGCCACATAATGTAGGAAGCCAAAGCAAGTAAGAAAGAACTCTGAAAGGGCTTATCTGGCAAAGGGAAGAAGCTGGGATGATACTGACAATGAAGATGAAGATGAAGGAAATCTTGCTCTTATGGCTATTGATGGAAAATCTTCATCGTCAAGAATAGAGGTAAGACTTTTTGATGCTGAAATGGTTTATCATCTAAGAGGTAACTTAGATTGTGCACGTCGTGATAATGAACTGTTAAGTTTACAGATCACAGACCTTGAGAAAGAGGTCAATGAATTAAGACTTGTGCACATTAATCAAGACAAATTAAAAGAACAAGTATCTTTTCTAGAGAATAGAGTTGACTGTTATAGAAAACTCGAAACTATTCTCAAAGACAAGATCACCGGTCTTGAGACTAAGGTTAGAGCCTACTTCAATTCTTGTTCGAAGGCTAAAGAGTTCTACAGTAAGCAATCTGTTAATCAAACATCTGGAATAGATTATGATTACAGTGTTGCTATTGGAGAATTAGGCATAAACTCCCCTCCTCGTGTCTGTGCTAAAGGGAGGGAAGTACCACATGTGCTTAAGGGTGTTGATGAACCCCTCTATAAACCATCAATTGCTGAACCATTTGATGCGACCTCTTCTGTTATTCAAGAAGAAATACGTGCTGAAGATCTTGCTAATGAGAAGGTTGTTTCCAAGTCGAGTGTGTCGAAAGTTCCAGTCAAAGTTGTGAAAGCAACTGAGACTAACTCAGACACACATGAGTTGGATAACAAAAATGCCATGTCTACCATGCATAAATTGCCTGCTATTAATATCTCTCATAAAGCATGTGGTGTTTCTAATTGTATGTCTTGTGCTTTTAATATGATGTATGCTTATTTTAATGGTAAGCATGTTTCTAATGATAAGACTACTTCTCGTCAGCATGTGAATAACAAGAAGCATGATAGGTCTAAGACTGCTAGTCCTTCTAAGGCTAGAAAGGAGACATTTGTGCCTAAGCTTAAACAGAAATTTGTTAAAGCTGTTTACAAGGTCAAATGTTCAGTCATTGAGAAAGTTGAGACCATTAAAGTTAAAAATGTTGTTTTGCCTGATAAAGGACAATTCTACAAGTATGCCGGGCCCAACCAATTTGGGTTCCGAAGAAGGTCTAATCCATTTGTAGTGCAGGGCATTAAACAGGTATAACTGGTAGTGTGGATTCTTGACAGTGGATCATCAAGACATATGACCGGAGATAGAGCCCTGCTATCAAATGTGGTTGAGAAAGCTGGCCCTCTGGTTACCTTTGGAGATAACAGCAAAGGTTTATCTGAGGGATATGGCTGTTTGCAAGCTGGATATGTTATCAGTGAAATTTTGTATACTGTGCTAGGTTATTATCAGGAAGCAGTATCTAACATATAGCACCAGTGACGAGACTTGAGAATATTACGACATATCAGGCACCTGATGCACATTACACTTGGAATTGGACTCTAGTAAGATGTGTACAAGTGTACTCCTGGTTGGTGAGTCAAAAGAGGAAATCAATGCACCTCAGTTCATGGACTTTGCAGTTGCAGATCTATTGGACTATGCAATCTCTTCTTCACAATCTCACTTCAGGTTGGTATGAACTAGTGTACTACTCAAGCAATCGTCAAGGACATGGTATGGCACTCTAACAGAAGTTATAATTTTATATGAACTAGTAGAGTCGTCATATTTATAACTCTCTTATCACTAGACACAATTATATTGTTTTATATGTGCAGTGATATATTAATAATGCAACATAACAATTAGTATCTAAAGTACTTGACAAGTATCGGTCAATGATATGTTGTTAACATTATGTTGCAGATATTTGTAAGCATTTGACATGAATGAGAATTACTTAGACTTTACCCTAAGTGATCAATGTTTTATCAAAAACTCATTCATATTGAAAAACAAAATCAAACTTCTTTCTACATTAGTGATTTCTTATTTCATGTAAAATCTTTTGAAATCACTATTATAAATCATTTTCTCTCTATTACCATATGTTCTGTGTTACAGGTTCAGTCTCCAATGACTTTCTTTCATTGACAGTCATGAGGTTGAAAACCCACAACGTCTATCCCAGACTGTAAAGACAATCACAAAAACAGAACCAACCAACACTCTCTTACCACTAAATGTAGTATGAATGAGCGTGAGGGAGATAGTGCCTTAGTGCACCACATAAGGAAGGTTCTGTAGTCAACCCAGTAGCTCTGTCTCCTACATAGATGAGTAGTATTTAAACCGAGACAACTGCTAGCCCCCATACATCTTCTTAAAAAGATGTAATGGCTGAAAAGGCACAAAAACAGTTACTGGATTCATTCTCTCAACATGGTGTGTCTATTGAATTTTGCCTGTCGGCCAAGGCATCCGATGTAGTGTCACCACTTCAAATATAAACAATTCTTGATGCACAAGGAAAGTTTACACACACAAAGGATGAGTTGACGGAAACAAGAGTTTCGACCATTTTAAGGTCAGATTCGATTGTTTAAGGTTCGTTAGTGGACCAATTGCCTTTACAGGTGTTAGGAGAGGATACTGATCCAAAAGCCATATGTCAGTGGTCAGTGTCTACCTCCCCAGGCTTAAATCCCCTGGATGCATCTGCGGATAGTGGATCTGACATAGGTGCAGATCGGCAACTTGTTGACAATGATTCAGATATTACCCGATGAGTCACAAGAAAATGTCTTCACAGACATTAGAAGGGAACTTTGATCTTTATGCTAAATTCGTTGGATCATTGTTTACCTTCCCAGAATTCAAATCTGGAACCTTAAAAGGGAAACTAGCAACTTGTAGATTATGACTCAGATTTATCTGACGAGTTTAACAAGGATGGGGATTTGCGAACTCCCATTGTACCACCTGTGACTTCCTTAAGGATGGCTAAGGTGATTTTCCTTGCAGGTACAGCTGGATTATGGAGCTATGAGAGAAGAGTGATACACTTGTGAGAATGAGTGTAAACACGAGTGGAGAGAAGAGTGAAACACATGTGAGGTACACTAAACAGAATCACACACTCACAGTGAGGAAGAAAGAGAAACTACTTGTTATTTCTTTTCCAACCAAGTGAAATATGAGAACTCCTTCAGACGACGGCATACATTCCTTCTTTAAGGGGGAGATAAAAGCTTAAGTAATAGTTTGGAGGATTCCTCAACTAAGGGGGAGAAGTAGCAGGGAGGAAGAAAAAGATCCTACATATGTACACTACACCACACCATGTTGTTTATAACTACGGATCCTATTGTACGGGAGAGGTGGTAAACACAAGGTGATTTTCTAGTAAGGGAAGAAGCTGTTTTCAAAAGGGGAGTGCCATTGGCTTTTATCTGCGGATCCTATTGTACGGGAGAGGTGGTAAACGAAGGTGATCTTCTTTAATCAGTTGATTCTCGTAGGGGGAGAAGCAAGAGAGATATGGGCTTCTCAACAGGAAATGTGGTTGTACAAATGAAGATGGAACTACTTGAAGATATGTTCAGTCTAGAGGAACATCTACTTGGAATCTGGAAAATGTTAAATCTAGTCCAGAACTTTTCTACTATTTACTTTGTATTTCTTTTTATATCTTTTTCTTATTTGTTAGTTGAGTTATCCTCTAGGTATTTGTGTGTTATTGTCTAACAAACAAATAGGGGGAGATTGTAAGTCATATGTCATAGCCTATTTGTATATTCGAGGATTCAACTCAACTCAAATAAGAATGTAATAAGTAAATAGTAGATCTACCGTCAAAAGAGATCTCACAGAGTAATATCTGTCAAAGGATTCAGAAACAAGGTTCATCTACAGACTTGAGGAATTAATTCACTAGAAGAAGTTCAAGAAATTGATCATGCCTCAGTGATATAAATCAAGAGTGTGGATTTAATCAAGTGACAGAGATCTCGTCAGAGTATCATTACTTACAAGGATTTAATCTGAAGAAAATCAAAGTATCAAAGTCAAGACATGAAGAAACGTCACGGAAGTTAGTCACTCATGAACCAGACAGTACATCGAGTGTCAACGTTGAAGTGGTGGAATTGATTCATATATTTCAGTGATTTTCAGAAGATATACAGAAGAATTGATGCTGCTCAAGATTAGTATTAATTCTCTATTAATTAATTAAGTCATATAATTTAATTAAGAAAATAAATTATATCTACAAAAGATTAATTTATTTGATTAATTAAATTCATTGATTAATTAATTCAGAATTAATATTAAGGTTTTTCAGAATTTTTAATTGGTTAAAATCTGTTTTAATTCCAAAATGACAACTGATTGTATTAGTATGACAATCAGTATGACAATCAATAGTCATACCGAAAGTCATGCTAATTCAGTTGATTGTCTTACCAGAATTATTATTAGATTAAAATCACTTATTAATTCAGCAAAAACAATCTGTTTGAACTACTATGACAATCGGTATGACAATTGATTGTCATACCGAAAGTCTTGCTAGTTCATTCTGATTGTCTTGCTAGCTCTAAAGATAGTCCTACCGATTGTCTTACTGAGCCAAAGGATTGTCATGCCAACTCTATTTTCATTCAGCTGAATTGATTAAAAGAAGCAGAAGCATTCATTCTTCATTATCCAATACACAAGTCAAAAATAAGAACACAGCAGCCGCAGCAAATATTTCATTTTCATCTGCTTTATTCAAGATCAATTTCTAGATTGTAAAGTTAAATCCAATCAACTAGAAATATTTATCTTGTTCTTGTGTAACAATCTAGCGGATCAAAATCCCTAGAACTTAATCTCAAATCGCGTTTAGCATTTGATTCTAATTATTACAAAAATAGAAAAAGTTTATGTCGAATTTATTCTAAATTTGTGATAATTAATTTGAGATTAATTCCTTGTAATCGATACCGTTGTTGTAACACCTTTCAAGTTTAATAATATTTTTATTTAACTTGAATTTTGTTTCACATTTTTTATTCCGCATTTAATTCGATTATTTGGTATTGTTTGTATTCAACCCCCCCCCTTCTACAAACAGATTGGGACCTAACAGTTCCACTATATTCAGCTTCTTCAGTACACTAGTAGAGATCTTCATTTGGAGTCCATCTATGTGATTTACAGTAATCTTCCATCCATTCTTTAGAATATTCACAGTGGTGGAAGTGATTATCTTATTGAACTGATCATAGAACTCATGAATATTTAGAAAATCTACTTTATACTTCTCTACAGTGTTCAGGAGATTCCTGTTGTCAGGGTCTAGTTTGTGATAGCTTTCTGGTTTGTCCATTTTCCATGTCGAATGAAAATTTGACCAGTATTCTTCTTTAATCGATCAGGACTCTGGTCGAACTATAGGATTTTTTACCATCCATGTCGAATGAAAATTTGACCAGGATTCTCCTTTAATTGATCAGGACGCTGATCCAACTATCCTCTTTGGCTTACCTCGAACCTTCTAGATTGTTCCAGACTCTTCATTTTTCTGGACCTTCCCTTAATTGGGCCTTACCTCTATGGGCTTTCTTCATTTAATCTCCCATTTTTTGTGCTATATAAGAGTAGAGTGAAGTTGAGTTCTCATTTCACTTCTCACTTATGAACTTTCTCTCAAATTTCTCTCTAGTTTCTCTCTTAGGAAAGCGATTCTCGGCGTTCTTTGTCACCCTCGCTCCATCACCTTCAATTGTTTTCTAAGTTTCAAGCCTTCTTCCCAAGAATATCAATGGCGGATCGCGATCTTGCTAGGATGGCGAAAATGAACACTTCCAAACGAGGTACCCTTATTTAGATTCGTTCCCCATACACATCTTTAATTGATATGATTAACACTAAAGGGGATGTGAAAGGAATATGTCCTAAGTCCAATCATGTATTAGGATTTAGGAATAACTTTTATGTAATCTGTTTTGATTTCATTGATATTAATAAAGACTTGTTTTGTTTTTATTACGGGCTTTATCTATTTAAGTGTTTAAATAAGATATACCATAGTTTAGAGTAAAGCTTTTTATGGATTATGATGAGATCATAATAGTGAGACCTAAAAAGATGATAACTCTAAACTTAAATAGTTCCTGGTCATAGGATTACTAACTGGTAATTAATAATCCGCAAAGATCGGTACATACTATGCTTGCTTCATTATGAAGGATGTCTGTTCTCATAGACATTTGTGTGGTGACACTATAGCTAGTATGCAGGTGCTTATTATAGAATAAGTTCACTGAACATGACTCGCACAGCTGAATAACTGATGGAGTTCACTCACGTGTCAGCAGTTGTTCACATAGTGATAGTTGTACTAGTATCCTTAGACTTGAGGTCTTCATAGTCATCTTGTGTACACTGAACTATGCTTTGGTTTAGTTCTTAGTCTCCAGGGACAATTATTAGGGCTCTTCTGGGTATAGGAATTTGTACACGAAGATAGTGTATGATCAATAAAGGATCTACCCCTTCTAGTGAAGGAAGCGAATGTTCAAGGCTGATCCACTTATGCTAGTTCAGGAATCTCTGGCCAGAGTGAATGAAATTAGAAAGGAGTTTCTAATTTGCATAGAACTACGCATAGTAAATGGTAAGCAAGTGATTGAATTAGATAGGCTTGACACGAGATCCATGCCTTGTATTTAATCAGGACATTGTAGGGTAGAAGGAGTTTATTGTACGGTAACTATTCACTGACAGGTTCTTGGTATTCTAAGCAGTGAATTCATATTATCCGGATAGTCGCGATATGTTGAGAAGCATCACTCACGATGTAGAATAAATGTGATTAATTAATTAATCATATTTAATAAATTAGAGAATTTATATAAATAATGATAAAATAGTTTTATTATTATTTATTTCTACTACCGGCTTAATATTGAACCTACAGGGTCACACCATAAAAAGATAATGATTTAATGGTGGAGGAATTAATTAATAATGGCTAATAATTATTTATTTATGAAATAAATAATTAATTGGAAAATTTAATAATTGATTAAATTAAATTTAATTGATTATAAATTAATTAAGAAAAGTTCTTAATATTATTAATTAAAGGATTTAATTTTTGGAAATTAAATCAAGAGAGAGAATTATTTATAAAGTGTTTAGAAAAAGGATTAATGATTAAAAGGTGTTTTAATTATTAATGAGAATAATAATTGGGATAATAATAATATTATTTATGGGAAAATTTCAGCTGAAAATTTTGCCTATAAATACACTATTATAGACCTTATTTTCTTCGAACCCACATCAAACCCGAAAACCCAAAAAGTTTGGAAAACCCAATTCTCTCCACCTCATTCTTCCTCCTTAACATCATTTTCTTGGTGGATACCGGTGGAGTGCTTCACACTTGAGGAGCAACTGCTAAGGATCTCTGATCGTTGTCTCCGAATTATTTTAAAGGTTAGATTCGATCCCTCAAATTTTTATTCACGATTTATATGCTTTTATTTGGATTTTATATGTGTAAAAGTGTTTTGCCATGACCCCGTTGCATTAAAAAATCCAACAATGGTATCAGAGCATAGGTTGTATGCATATAGATCTGTGGTAAAAATTTCAGAATTTTATGTGCTTGTATGAATTAGTTATGATTTTTACAAGTTATATCATGGTTTAATTTTGTCTGATGAGAAATCGTTTCTCAAAATAATTTTGAATGTTGATCTGGGTTCTACAAGTGTTGTAGATCGTCTGGGTATTTTTTTCATAATTTTAGGATGTATAGATTTTTTATTATGAATTTTTGAAGTTCTTGTAATTAAATTCATAATTAAATAAGTAAATATATGTATATATTGTATATATATATGTTTGTATATCTGCATCTGTGATATAGCTGTCTGTTGATGGCACGGACAAAGAAATAGAGACTGTCAGTCAGGCGCACGGAATTCCATGGGCAAAACGGCGGCTGCTGGAGAAAAAGAAAAAAAAAATATACGGGTGTAACGCATTCTGGGAATGCGTTACACACCTGTGGCGCATTCAAGGAATGCGTTACACCCTTTATTGGCTTGAAAGGGGTGTAACGCATCACCAGAATGCGTTATAGGGCTTGTAACGCGTTCCTGTAATGCGTTACAGCCCGTTTGTTGATATTAAAATTGATTTTCTAGGAGTTTCGTAACTCCGTTTTGGGCGTGCAATATACCGTTGGATTCGTTTTTCCGAGACGGATCTAATGGAGTGATCAATTTTAGTTTATATAAAAGTTTTAAACTGTTTATATTTCCATAAAGTGTTTTAAAGATGTTTTTGACTGTTTTAATTGCTTTTAAATGCTTCATGTGATACATAGAGATGTATAATGCTTAGACTAATGTGCTAGATGATGTAACATGCCTATCTTGATGTTTATTCATGTTTATATATGTGATATATGCTTAGTTTATCATGCGATGATAGATTTAGGTGAACTTAAATGAACATAAGGCATTTGTTAGACAACCTAGTATAATGAAATTGTTTCATAACCTTAATAACAATATTATGACTATAATCATGAGATTCTTGTGTTTGTGAAACACGTAATTGAATATGAATTTTTGATATGAGAGAAAGGATGATTCTGTCAACAACAGATTTCTATCTGTAAGAAAGGGTTATTAAGTGATGCCTCTTGACAATGCTCCACCCGATCTGGGAATCATCTGATTATTGATTATTGATTTGAAATATTTAATTTAAAAGGAAGAATCTCTTTATAATATGATTATGATTGTAACATAATATAATCCCTCTAAAATTAAATAATATCAAGTAGTAATTGGCCAATGACACAACGGGCTTGTGTCGGTTATAGCCTTCCAACATGATAGAAATTAGTTCTTATTTTTAAATCATTGTCGTTTCGTGCCACAGCCGAGGGCTTTGATTTCAAAATAAGAAATACTTGTCTATTACATAGAGATGTGTACATTGAATAAGAATCTAAAGGTCGGTACGTGCTACAGCCGTGGGCCTTTGGGGACTGATTCAACTGTACGGTATGTTGGGTTAGACTTGACTTAGAATATTGAGTTTGTCGTGCTACAGCCGAGACTCAATTATTCAAGAGGCTAAAGTTTGATTAGGGAATAACATGAGATGTAATTGACAAGAGTTGTCTGCCTATTGAACATTACATGGCGGTTCGTGCTACAGCCGTGATTGTGTAACGGAATGTAGGATCCCTATTCCCACTAGCATTATGAATGCTTAATTTTTCACGTAGAGGGTTAAATAAATTAGATAAACTAGTGGGAGCCACTTATGAATAAAGACCCGATTCATATAGTGTTTTGAAATGAAATCAAATATTTTCTAAGTGTTGTTATGTGTTTATCATTTACAGATTTACAATATACGTTATGTCTTCTGCACTATCACTCAGGAGCATATTAGATGCTCACAAATTGACTGGTCCTAATTATGCTGACTGGCTTCGAAACTTGAGAATTGTTCTCAGGATTGAGAAGCTAGAATACGTGATTGACTCACCTAAGCCTACTGAACCTGCTAGTGATGCACATAATGATGAACATGTTGTGTATCGTAAGTGGATAGATGATGCAAATGTTGCTCAATGCATCATGCTAGCTTCCATGAACATTGAGCTACAGAAGCAACATGAGCATATGGATGCTCACACTATCCTCATGCATCTACAAGAGTCGTATGATGTGGCGGGGAGGACAGCTCGATATGAGATATCGAAGGAGCTGTTCGGGTGTAGGATGTCAGAGGGATCATCTGTGAATGACCATGTACTTAAGATGATCAATTTGATTGAACGTCTTGGACAACTTGGTTTTGTCATGGATGGGGAGCTGAGCCAAAACCTGGTCTTGCAATCGCTTCCGAGTTCGTTCTCGCAGTTTGTTGTGAACTTTCACATGAATAAGTTGGATGTCAGCCTGCCTGAACTCCACAACATGTTGAAGACTGCGGAATCGAATTTTCCCCCTAAGAAGAGTTCTGTTCTTCTAATTGGTGAAGGTTCCAATCCTAAGAAAAGGAAGAGGAACTCTTCCAAGAAGAAGAAAGTAGGTGAGAAAATGCCGGTTCCACCAAAAGCTGAAGACCCCGAGAGCAAAGTTGTTTGCTTTCACTGTAACAAGGTGGGGCACTGGAAGAGGAACTGCAAGGTTTACCTTGCAGAATTGAAGAAGAAGGGTAGTGAGACTACCGCTTCTGATTCAGGTATGTTCATGATAGAAGTGAATATGTCATTTTCTACTTGGGTATTAGATACCGTCTGTGGTTCTCAAATCTGCAATTTGTTGCAGGGACCAAGGAGAAGTAGGACTCTTGAGGAAGAGGAGGTGATTCTACTGATGGGAAATGGAGCAAGAGTTGCTGCTGAAGATGTAGAATCATTTCATTTACATAGGCCTACGGGCAAGACTATTGTTTGAAATAATTGTTATTTTGTTCCCTCGATTGTGAGGAATATTATTCCCATATTAGACTTGGCTGGATTTTCATTTATTATTGAGAATAATGAATGTTCTATTCTTAGAGATAATATTCTTTATGGACGTGGTACTTTAAATAATGGTCTGAATATATGTGACATAATTTACTTCAGATTGAACAAACTAATAAAAGAAAGGGGATGATGAAAATCTCACTTCGTTGTGGCACTGCAGTCTCCATTTAGTGGACATGGAGAGAAGGCTGCAGATTTGCTAGGAATGGTACACAGAGATGTATGTGGACCAATGTCTACGCAAGCCATGGGTGGATTTTCATACTTCAATACTTTTATAGATGATAGATCTGGATTCGGATATGTGTTTGATGAAACACAAGTCTGAGGCCTTTGAAAAGTTCAAAGAATATAAGTATGAAGTGGAGAAACAAACCAAACATAGTATTATAATTCTTCGATTAGATCGAGGTGGTGAATACTTTAATGGAGTGTTTCCAGATTATCTCAAAGTAAATGGTATAGTCTCCCAGTGGACGCCTCCAGATTGGTATTTGAAAGGAGAAATCAAACTTTGTTAGACATAGTTCGGTCCATGATGAGCTATGCAAATCTTCCAGTATTCCTATGGGGTTATGCATTGGAAACCTCAGCATATTTACTGAATAAGGTGCCTTCCAAAATCTATTCCTCAAACTTTGTAAGTCATATGTCATAGCCTATTTGTATATTCGAGGATTCAACTCAACTCAAAAAAGAATATAATAAGTAAATAGTGGATCTACCGTCACAGAGATCTCGCAAAGTAATATCTGTCAAAGGATTCAGAAACAAGGTTCATCTACAGACTTGAGGAGTTAATTCACTGGAAGAAGTTCAAGAAGTTGATCATGCCTCAGTGATATAAATCAAGATCGTAGATTTAATCAAGTGACAGAGATCTCGTCAGAGTATCATTAATTACAAGGATTTAATCTGAAGAAAATCAAAGTGTCAAAGTCAAGACATGAAGAAACGTCACGGAAGTTAGTCACTCATGAACCAGACAGTACATCGAGTGTCAACATTGAAGTGGTGGAATTGATTCATAATTTCAGTGATTTTCAGAAGATATTCAGAAGATTGGTTGCTGCTCAAGGTTAATATTAATTCTCTATTAATTAATTAAGTCATATAATTTAATTAAGAAAATAAATTATATCTGCAAAGATTAATTTATTTGATTAATTGAATTAATTGATTAATTAATTCTGAATTAATATTAAGAATTTTCAGAATTTAAATTGGTTTTAAAATCTGTTTAATTCAACAAGACAACTGATTGTATTAGTATGACAATCGGTATGACAATCAATAGTCATACCGAAAGTCATGCTAATTCAAAAGGATTGTCTTATCAGAATTATTATTAGGATTTAAATCTATTTAATTTCAGCAAGATAAACTGTTTGAACTACTATGACAATCGGTATGACAATTGATTGTCATACCGAAAGTCTTGCTAGTTCATTCTGATTGTCTTGCTAGTTCAATCCATTGTCCTACCGAAAGTCTTGCCAGCTATAGGATTGTCTTTCCAGTTCAATTCAATTCTGGTGAATGATTTAAAAAGACAAAGAAGCAGCAGAAAGACAACTCAATCATCCAACAAACAAAAAAACAAGAACACAGCAGCCGCAACAAATATTTCATTTTTCATCTGCATATTTCAAAGATCAATTTCTAGATTGCAAAGTTAAATCCAATCAACTAGAAATCTTTATCTTGTTCTTGTGTAACAATCTAGCGGATCAAAATCCCTAGAACTTAATCTCAAATCGCGTTTAGCATTTGATTCTAATTATTGCAAAAATAGAAAAAGTTCATGTCAAATTTATTCTAGATTTGTGATAATTGATTTGAGATTAATTCCTTGTAATCGATACAGCTGTTGTAACACCCTTCAAGATTAATAATATTCTTATTTAACTTGAATTTTGTTTCACATTTTTTATTCCGCATTTATTCGATTATTTGGTACTGTTTGTATTCAACCCCCCCTTCTACAAATACATTGGGACCTAACAATTGGTATCAGAGCCATCTGATTAACGAACAAATCAAGATCCTAGACTTTTATGATTTTTCAACTCCTTGAATTTTTATTCATTCAAAAATTCATAATGACTTCATAAAAAGTTAGAACCGTTAAAATTCCACAATTTGATAAAGAGAATTATATTATGTGGAAGAAGAAGATGCTCTTATTTTTACAAGTGGCAAATCCCAAATATTCAAACTTATTAAAGAAGGGGATAAGAACTCCGATGGTTATTGAACCGGAGGTGATAGTAGATGATGTGGTGACTACTAAAGCTAGAACCTATCCAAAAGAGCCCGAAGATTTTACTCCTGCTGAGAAGGAAGAAGCCTCCTTGGATGCCAGCCTTCAATTAATATTAATTGATTCCCTTGATCCTTTGATGAACAGACATGTGATGAACTGTAAAAATTCTAAACACATGTGGGAAACTATTGAGGTAATTAATGAAGGCACAGAGGAAGTTAGGGAGAACAAGTTGGAAATCCTAACCTCTGAATATGAACATTTCAAATCAAATCCAGGAGAAGGAATTACTGAAGTGTATGAGAGGTACAATGCGTTGATCAACAACCTGAACATCAATGGAAAGTATTATTCAATCAGGGAGGTCAACAAAAAGTTCCTTTTAACACTGCCAGCTCATCTTGAACATAGAATCACTGCCATTAGAGAAGCTAGAGATCTGAGTGAGATTTCTTTGGATAGACTCTATGGTGTGTTGAAAACCTATGAGTTGGAGCAGATTCAGCAAAATGAAGTCTACGAGAAGGATAGAATGGTCAGCACATCTACTGCACTTGTAGCTGAAGGTCAACAACAACAACAATCTCAACAGTTAGAAAGAATGGTACAGTTTTCCAAGGGTGAGGAAAATGAGTTAGTAGCAGAATATGATCCTCCTACTACAAATCAATCAAGTGATGATTTTTATTCCTTGGAAGAGCTGGAGCAATTGGAAGATGAATCAATGGCCCAAATTGTCAAGAGATTCTCCCATGTCAGATTCAAGAGGAATCCCAAGCTTAAGTACAAGTCCAACTACAACAAATTCCAGAAAGGTGGATCTTCATCCTCTAACACCAGCAGTGGTGGATACAAAACAGGGATGGTTGATCGAAGCACCATTAGATGCTATAACTGCAATGAGTTGGGACACTTTGCCACAGAATGTAGGAAGCCAAAGCAAGTAAGAAAGAACTCTGAAAGGGCTTATCTGGCAAAGGAAAGAAGCTGGGATGATACTGACAGTGAAGATGAAGATGAAGGAAATCTTGCTCTTATGGCTATTGATGGAAAAGCTTCATCGTCAAGAATAGAGGTAAAACTTTCTGATGCTGAAATGGTTTATCATCTAAGAGGTAACTTAGATTGTGCACGTCGTGATAATGAACTGTTAAGTTTACAGATCACAGACCTTGAGAAAGAGGTCAATGAATTAAGACTTGTGAACATTAATCAAGACAAATTAAAAGAACAAGTATCTTTTCTAGAGAATAGAGTTGACTGTTATAGAAAACTCGAAACTATTCTCAAAGACAAGATCACCGGTCTTGAGATTAAGGTTAGAGCCTACTTCAATTCTTGTTCGTAGGCTAAAGAGTTCTACAGTAAGCAATCTGTTAATCAAACATCTGGAATAGGTTATGATTACAATGTTGCTATTAGAGAATTAGGCATAAACTCCCCTCCTCGTGTCTGTGCTAAAGGGAGGGAAGTACCACATGTGCTTAAGGGTGTTGATGAACCCCTCTATAAACCATCAATTGCTGAACAATTTGATGCGACCTCTTCTATTATTCAGGAAGAAATACGTGCTGAAGATCATGCTAATGAGAAGGTTGTTTCCAAGTCAAGTGTGTCGAAAGTTCCAGTCAAAGTTGTGAAAGCAACTGAGACTAACTCAGACACACATGAGTTGGATAACAAAAATGCCATGTCTACCATGCATAAATTGCCTGTTGTTAATCACTCTCATAAAGCATGTGGTGTTTCTAATTGTATGTCTTGTGCTTTTAATATGATGTATGCTTATTTTAATGGTAAGCATGTTTCTAATGATAAGACTACTCCTCGTCAGCATGTGAATAACAAGAAGCATGATAGGTCTAAGACTGCCAGTCCTTCTAAGGCTAGAAAGGAGACATTTGTGCCTAAGCTTAAACAGAAATTTGTTAAGGCTGTTTACAAGGTCAAATGTTCAGTCATTGAGATGAGACAATTAAAATTAAAAATGTTATTTTACCTGACAAAGGACAGTTCTACAAGTATGCCGGGCCCAACCAAGTTTGGGTTCCGAAGAAGGGTTAATCCATTTGTGTTACAGGGCATTAAAATAGGTGAAACCGGAAGTGTGGATTCTTGACAGTGAATCATCAAGATATATGACCGGAGATGGAGCCCTGCTATCAAATGTGGATTGAGAAAGCTGGCCCCCTGGTTACCTTTGGAGATAACAGCAAAGGTTTATCCGAGGGATATGGCTGTTTGCAAGCTGGGAATGTTATCATTGAAAATTTTGTATAGTGTGCTAGGTTATTATCAGGAAGCATCATCTAACATATAGCACCAGTGACGAGACTTGAGA
Organism: Apium graveolens; assembly: GCF_009905375.1. Lineage (NCBI taxonomy): Eukaryota > Viridiplantae > Streptophyta > Magnoliopsida > Apiales > Apiaceae > Apium > Apium graveolens. Next base: position 60,861,393 of record NC_133648.1, on the reverse strand, counting down.
ATATTACGACATATCAGGCACCTGCTGCACATTACACTTGGAATTGGACTCTAGTAAGATGTGTACAAGTGTACTCCTGGTTGATGAGTCAAAAGAGGAAGTCAATGCACCACAGTTCATGGACTTTGCAGCTGCAGATCTATTGGACTATGCAATCTCTTCTTCACAATCTCACTTCAGGTTGGTATAAACTAGTGTACTACTCAAGCAATCGTCAAGAACATGGTATGGCACTCTAACTGAAGTTATTGTTTAATATGAACTAGTAGAGTCGTCATATTTTTAACTCTCTTATCATTAAGCACAATCATATTGTTTTATATGTGCAGTGATATATTGTTTATGCAACATAACAATTAGTATCTAAAGTACTTGACAAGTATCGGTCAATGATATGTTGTTAACATTATGTTGCAGATATTTGTAAGCTTTTGATATGAATGAGAATTACTTAGACTTTACCCTAAGTGATCAATGTTTTATCAAAAACTCATTCTTATTGAAAAACAAAATCAAACTTCTTTCTACATTAGTGATTTCTTATTTCATGTAAAATCTTTTGAAATCACTATTGTAAATCATTTTCTCTCTATTACCATATGTTCTGTGTTACAGGTTCAGTCTCCAATGACTTTCTTTCATTGACAGTCATGAGGTTGAAAACCCACAACATCTATCCCAGACTGTAAAGACAAACACAAAAACAGAACCAACCAACACTCTCTTACCACTAAATAAAATATGAATGAGCGTGAGGGAGATAGTGCCTTAGTGCACCACATAAGGAAGGTTCTGTAGTCAACCCAGTAGCTCTGTCTCCTACATAGATGAGTAGTATTTAAACCGAGACAACTGCTAGCCCCCATACATCTTCTCAAAAAGATGTAATGGTTGAAAAGGCACAAAAACAGTTACTAGATTCATTCTCTCAAAAGGGTGCGTCTATTGAAATTTGCCTGTCGGCCAGGGTATCCGATGTAGTGTCACCACTTCAAACATAAACAATTCTTGATGCACAAGGAAAGGTTACACACACAAAGGATGAGTTGACGGAAATAAGAGTTTCGACCATTTTAAGGTCAGATTCGATTGTTCAAGGTTCGTTAATGGACCAATTGCCTTTACAGGTGTTAGGAGAGGATACTGATCCAAAAGCCATATGTCAGTGGTCAGTGTCTACCTCCCCAGGCTTAAATCCCCTGGATGCATCTGCGGATAGTGGATCTGACATATGTGCAGATCGGCAACTTGTTGACAATGATTCAGATATTACCTGATGAGTCACAAGGAAATGTCTTCATAGGCATTAGAAGGGAACTTTGATCTTTATGCTAAATTCTTTGGATCATTGTTTACCTTCCCAGAATTCAAATCTGGAACCCTAAAAGGGAAACTAGCAACTTGTAGATTATGACTCAGATTCATCTGACGAGTTTAACAAGGATGGGGATTTGCGAACTCCCATTGCACCACCTATGACCTCCTTAAGGATGGCTAAGGTGATTTTCCTTGCAGGTACAGCTGGATTATGGAGCTATGAGAGAAGAGTGATACACTTGTGAGAATGAGTGTAAACACGAGTGGAGAGAAGAGTGAAACACATGTGAGGTACACTAAAACAGAATCACACACTCACAGTGAGGAAGAAAGAGAAACACTTGTTATTTCTTTTCCAACCAAGTGAAATATGAGAACTCCTTCAGACGATGGCATACATTCCTTCACTAAGGGGGAGATAAAAGCTTAAGTAATAGTTTGGAGGATTCCTCAACTAAGGGGGAGAAATTGCAGGGAGTAAGAAAAAGGTAAAGAACATGTACACTACACCACACCATTGTTGTTTGTAACTGCGGATCCTATTGTACGGGAGAGGTGGTAAACACAAGGTGATTTTCTAGTAAGGGAAGAAGCTATTAGGGGAGTACCATTGGTTTTTATCTGCGGATCCTATTGTACGGGAGAGGTGGTAAATGAAGGTGATCTTCTTTAATCAGTTGATTCTTATAGGGGGAGAAGCAAGAGAGATATGTGCTTCTCAACAGGAAATGTGGTTGTACAAAAGAACATGGAACTACTTGAAGATATGTTCAGTCTAGAGGAACATCTTATTTGGAAGTTGGAAAATGTTATATTTATTCCAGAAACTTTTCTGCTATTTACTTTGCATTTCTTTTTATATCTTTTTCTTATTTGTTAGTTCCCTTCTCAAAGTAATATCTTTTCTGCTATTTACTTTGCCTATTTGTATATTCGAGGATTCAACTCAACTCAAAAAAGAATATAATAAGTAAATAGTGGATCTACCGTCACAGAGATCTCGCAAAGTAATATCTGTCAAAGGATTCAGAAACAAGGTTCATCTACAGACTTGAGGAGTTAATTCACTGGAAGAAGTTCAAGAAGTTGATCATGCCTCAGTGATATAAATCAAGATCGTAGATTTAATCAAGTGACAGAGATCTAGTCAGAGTATCATTAATTACAAGGATTTAATCTGAAGAAAAATAAAGTGTCAAAGTCAAGACATGAAGAAACGTCACGGAAGTTAGTCACTCATGAACCAGACAGTACATCGAGTGTCAACATTGAAGTGGTGGAATTGATTCATAATTTCAGTGATTTTCAGAAGATATTCAAAAGATTGGTTGCTGCTCAAGGTTAATATTAATTCTCTATTAATTAATTAAGTCATATAATTTAATTAAGAAAATAAATTATATCTGCAAAGATTAATTTATTTGATTAATTGAATTAATTGATTAATTAATTCTGAATTAATATTAAGAATTTTCAGAATTTAAATTGGTTTTAAAATCTGTTTAATTCAACAAGACAACTGATTGTATTAGTATGACAATCGGTATGACAATCAATAGTCATACCGAAAGTCATGCTAATTCAAAAGGATTGTCTTATCAGAATTATTATTAGGATTTAAATCTATTTAATTTCAGCAAGACAAACTGTTTGAACTACTATGACAATCGGTATGACAATTGATTGTCATACCGAAAGTCTTGCTAGTTCATTCTGATTGTCTTGCTAGTTCAATCCATTGTCCTACCGAAAGTCTTGCCAGCTATAGGATTGTCTTTCCAGTTCAATTCAATTCTGGTGAATGATTTAAAAAGACAAAGAAGCAGCAGAAAGACAACTCAATCATCCAACAAACAAAAAAACAAGAACACAGCAGCCGCAACAAATATTTCATTTTTCATCTGCTTATTTCAAAGATCAATTTCTAGATTGCAAAGTTAAATCCAATCAACTAGAAATCTTTATCTTGTTCTTGTGTAACAATCTAGCGGATCAAAATCCCTAGAACTTAATCTCAAATCGCGTTTAGCATTTGATTCTAATTATTGCAAAAATAGAAAAAGTTCATGTCAAATTTATTCTAGATTTGTGATAATTGATTTGAGATTAATTCCTTGTAATCGATACAGCTGTTGTAACACCCTTCAATATTAATAATATTCTTATTTAACTTGAATTTTGTTTCACATTTTTTATTCCGCATTTATTCGATTATTTGGTACTGTTTGTATTCAACCCCCCTTCTACAAACACATTGGGACCTAACAAACTTCGTATGTGATATGGAAAGAAAGGAAACTGAGTCTTAAACACATTAAGATTTGGGGATGTCCAGCTTATGTCAAAAAAGTTGACCCAGATAAGCTGGAATATCGATCCGTAAAATGTAGTTTTGTGGGATATCCTAGAGAGACTTTAGGGTATTACTTTTACACCGATCATCGGGTGCTTGTATCCAGACATGCTACCTTCTAGGAAAAGGAGTTTATCCTTGAAGGAAATAGTGGGAGCAAAATTGAACTTGATGAAGTTCAAGAAGCACAAACTACTACAGATCGAGTGGAAACACCTGTTCTGACTGAACAACCTTTTGTGGAACAACCCATTCATAGATCAGGGAGAGTGTCTCACCAACCTAAGAGGTATTATGGCCTTGTCATTGAGAATGACAATGAGTTGTCGATCATTGATGATGACAACCCTGTGACCTATAATGAGGCTATGAGTAGTGTTGACTCAGAGAAATGGCATAGTGCCATGAAATCCAGAATGGAATCTATGTATACGGTATACAAAAGATAGATTATAGCAGATGGCCAGGTGGAGACCTATAAGGCCAGGCTTGTGGCAAAAGAATTCAAACAAAGGCAATGGATTGACTTTGATGAAGTCTTTTACCTGTAGCCCTGTTAAAATCAGTTCGGATTTTGCTTGCGATTGCTGCTTACTACGACTATGTAATCTGGCATATAGCCAGATGGTTTTCTTTCCAAGGGAAATGAAAACCTAGTGTGTAAGCTACTGCGAACCATATGTGGTTTAAAGCAAGCTTCTCGTAGATGGAACATTCGTTTTGATGAGACAATCAAAGAGTTTGATTTTATCAAAAACGTAGATGAACTATGCGTCTACAAAAGGGTTAGTGGGAGCGCGATAACATTTCTTATATTGTATTGAATTAGAGTTCACACACATAACAACATACCAGACCCACTCACAAAGCTACTTTATGAAAGTCACTTTGATCGTCGTAAAGACAAGATGGGTATTAGATACCAGAGTGATTGGCTTTAGTACAAGTGGGAGATTGAAAGGAATATGTCCTAAGTCCAATCATGTATTAGGATTTAGGAATAACTTTTATGTAATCTGTTTTGATTTCATTGATATTAATAAAGACTTGTTTTGTTTTTATTACGAGCTTTATCTATTTAAGTGTTTAAATAAGATATACCATAGTTTAGAGTAAAGCTTTTTATGGATTATGATGAGATCATAATAGTGAGACCTAAAAAAATGATAAATCTAAACTTAAATAGTTCCTGGTCATAGGATTACTAACTGGTAATTAATAATCCGCAAAGATCGGTACATACTATGCTTGCTTCATTATGAAGGATGTCTGTTCTCATAGACATTTGTGTGGTGACACTATAGCTAGTATGTAGGTGCTTATTATAGAATAAGTTCACTGAACATGACTCGCACAGCTGAACAACTGATGGAGTTCACTCACGTGTCAGCAGTTGTTCACATAGTGATAGTTGTACAAGTATTCTTAGACTTGAGGTCTTCATAGTCATCTTGTGTACACTGAACTATGCTTTGATTTAGTTCTTAGTCTCCAGGGACAATTATTAGGGCTCTTCTGGGTATAGGAATTTGTACACGAAGATAGTGTATGATCAATAAAGGATCTACCCCTTCCAGTGAAGGAAGCGAATGTTCAAGGCTGATCCACTTATGCTAGTTCAGGAATCTCTGGCCAGAGTGAATGAAATTAGAAAGGAGTTTCTAATTTGCATAGAACTACGCATAGTAAATGGTAAGCAAGTGATTGAATTAGATAGGCTTGGCACGAGATCCATGCCTTGTATTTAATCGGGACATTGTAGGGTAGAAGGAGTTTATTGTACGGTAACTATTCACTGACATGTTCTTGGTATTCTAAGCAGTGAATTCATATTATCCGGATAGTCGTGATATGTTGAGAAGCATCACTCACGATGTAGAATAAATGTGATTAATTAATTAATCATATTTAATAAATTAGAGAATTTATATAAATAATGATAAAATAGTTTTATTATTATTTATTTCTACTACCGGATTAATATTGAACCTACAGGGTCACACCATAAAAAGATAATGATTTAATGGTGGAGGAATTAATTAATAATGGCTAATAATTATTTATTTATGAAATAAATAATTAATTGGAAAATTTAATAATTGATTAAATTAAATTTAATTGATTATAAATTAATTAAGAAAAGTTCTTAATATTATTAATTAAAGGATTTAATTTTTGGAAATTAAATCAAGAGAGAGAATTATTTCTAAAGTGTTTAGAAAAAGGATTAATGATTAAAAGTTGTTTTAATTATTAATGAGAATAATAATTGGGATAATAATAATATTATTTATGGGAAAATTTCAGCTGAAAATTTTGCCTATAAATACACTATTATAGACCCTATTTTATTCGAACCCACATCAAACCCGAAAACCCAAAAAGTTTGGAAAACCCAATTCTCTCCACCTCCTTCTTCCTCCTTAACATCGTTTTCTTGGTGGATACCGGTGGAGTGCTTCACACTTGAGGAGCAACTGCTAAGGATCTCTGATCGTTGTCTCCGAATTATTTTAAAGGTTAGATTCGATCCCTCGAATTTTTATTCACGATTTATATGCTTTTATTTGGATTTTGTATGTGTAAAGGTGTTTTGCCATGACCCCGCTGCGTTAAAAAATCCAACAGGATAATTTCCTCCAAATGCATGGAATAATTTCCCACTTTCATGGATAAACCCTTGTCGGGCCTTTGATAAGGGTAATTTTATTTGGATCTTCCTTCGTTTTTTTATATTTTTATGTCTTAATCACTAATGGACTTCAAATTCGGGGTCAAGATTTGGTATCACTAAACAATCTTTACATAATATAAAATAATATACAAATGACCCCTTAGTGTCGGATTATTTACAGGTTATGGTATGAAACAAGAATCTAACCTTCTACAATTCACAATAACTAAAATACAAGATTAAATACCTTTGTACTAATTCCCTTCTCTTATTTTTCGCCCTAACATCTTCGTCCTCTTGCAGCGGAGATCTTTCAAAAATCTACTGTCTATCAAAAGCTATTCACTTTTATCCTCATTTGTTTCTGAAAGAAATAAGAATTTTCAAAGCAAGAGTGAGCCAATAATGCCCAACAAGTATATAATTAATTTCCAGGTATCAATATTAAAGGAAATTTCCGGACAAAATATTTTAAATAATTTATAAACATTTTTATCTATTTGAGGTAGTTGAGCGAATAACAATTGGCCGTTACCAACCTTTAATTATAAATCTAAAGTGACGAGCAATTCCCAGATTCATCTCCTGAATCAGGGTTTTGTCCGGTTTTGTTATCATAAAACTTATCGAGAGAGAATGTCGTTAATGGCGATCAACAATGAATTAGACTGGACACTAGTGTAGCGTTCACACTCATACCCTGCTGATCAGTCAAGAAATAGTGTAGATCTATATCTCAATATATAGATCCATTCGGGCACCCAAGCACTATCGCCCAAGGGTCCGTTCCATCCCCGACCATAGGGTCCATCTAATCACTGGCCCTCATTGTAACCATCCCTCCCGTAGAGTATTTTGATGTCAAATAATTTTGATTTCAAAATATCCCAATTCAGGGTTCGCAAATAACTCGGAAGAATAAGTATTTTCTCAAGAGATCAATCGATAATTTATGAATATTAAGGAAAGGGACTTGCATAATTAAGAGTAATTGCAGCGAAATATAAAACGGTTAACTATTCTGAACTTAGAATAGGAAATAAAGTATTTGCAGTATATTACGAGAAAATTTAGGAATACTTGCCTTGATAAGCTTTAACCACCATTACTGGTTGACTTTGGTTCGACTTGAACGTTCGGCTTTATCGTCAACCCACTAACCTATTCTGGATACAATTTTATCCTTCATGTCCTTCGATTGGAATCCGACGTCAATCCCATGTCTTCCGACTAGGACCTACTGGGTTGAAATACCCTAGTTCATGTAATCGTTTAAGTTTAACATAATATCACTATCACTTCTACGCATACGATTTCATATCCTGACTCATATTTATATGTATTATTGAAATACACATAACAATTATGGTTCACATCTTCGAAATTCGGTTCAGTATTTATATTTGGAAAGTACGTCTACTCATCATTTTGAAAAATAGGGTAATCGATTATTTATAAAATATCTTGTCACAACACGTAATTAGGTTTCGTAAAATTTAATTACATATCCTCGTTCGACGTCTCCGATAATTATAGGTTACAGTCCTGTATTTTCGGAGTTAATTTCCCGAAAATCGGGCAGCGTCTCCTTTGTTTATCGGCCTACCCGTCGAAATAATTCGACGTCAAATCACAACAACAACCGCAACAACAATCCAATTCACAATTCAATTCACCAATCCCAATCACCGATACGAATTCAATTATTAATTATTATCATTCATTTTCGTTTCGAAATTAACTCCACGAACTAATTTATTTAATTTATAAATATAGGACTCAGATAAAAATCATCATCGTCCACCGTCGACTCGCCAAGACTCATCGTCGACAGCAGTAAAATTTATTGGTGCCCGATAATATTTGGGTTTCCAAATAAATTTTACCGATTAATTTAATTATTCTCGCACGAATAAATTCATTTCACGAAACTTTAATCAATTTATTCCCTACAACAATTCAGAATTTAAAATTAATAATCAGAAATTAACCAAATAGGACATTCACTGAACAAGGCATATGCACACGCGAATACGCGCCACGAAGCGGCCGCCTCACCGGAGCAAACCGGCGGCAACCAAGAAACAAGGTAATTGGTAGCATAAAACACGGAACCCGAATAAACAAAGCGAACCCAGTCTAATTACAGCATATATATAAGTATATTCAACAGAAATTAGACCGAAGCAACCAAATAATACCATGGCAGCAGCGGAAAAAAACAGGTGAAGGCGGGGTCTCAGGAAAAAGGGCACATGCGGCGCCTAAAACCAGAAAAGGAAGGGAGAAGCGGAGGAGAAGAGAGAGAGGAGGAGAGATGGAGAGATAAGGGAGAGACTTTTGAGAGATTAAAAAGGAAAGAGAGAAGAAAAATTAAGAGAGAAGAAAAATTAAGAGAGAGAGATGTAGAGGTGAGGGAGAGATAAGGTGGGGGTGATACATAACAGGGGGTGGGGGGATTAGGTTTATAATTTTTTTTCTTTTTTTTGTTTATGTTTTATCCCCTTTCTGAATAGCCTAATTTGTTCCGCGTTTCGCGATTTAATGGTATAATTTATGAATAATAGCAAATCACCATACTTTTAAATTAATTTTAAAATTTCCAAAAAAATCAAAAGTAATTTAATAAAATTTTTATAATTTTTGAACCATTTTTGGATCGCATATCCGACCCCCATTTTACGATTTTAACGAACAAACGTGCGGGTGAATTTAATCCGAAAATTTCCAAAACAATTTTGAAATTCCCGAAATATTCCAAACTTAATAAAATATGAATCTCGTGATTTTTCAAGTATTCTGGAATTTAATACAAAATATACACTTAAATGCGATTAGAAAATCATTTAAGGATGAATAATTGATAAAATTTTTATTTCTAAATTTTATAAATTCCTAAAAATAATAAATAAATTTATAGAGCAACAAAAATAATCTTAGGAACAATTTTAACATTTATGGGAATAAATATTCAATAAAATCACTTTAAAAGCAAAACAAATTCATACAACTCAATAATTAATTATACAAGTAATCTTCGTACCTAATAAATTACCCATAATCAATAATAAGGCAACACACAACTAACAGAACCATCACATATTTTATTTATTTATTTATTAATTCCATGATTATATTTACATATCGGATCCGAAAATAGATTACTTAGCCGTTAGGTAACTATAAAAATGATACAATTTGATACCATATTTGGATAATTATCAAAATAAAGCTTCTTATAAAACAACTTATACAAAAATAAGGTAATATTGCCTCAACTTTCGAGAACACGGGTTTTATCAATCTATAAAATGATTAGCGTATCGAAAATTTTACGTCGGTACTCGTACAGGTCAAACCGTACCCCGGATCGCAAAAGTCAAAACACGGAAAAGTGTTCAGAATCATCAGATTAGGTTAGGAAGGAGTTTTCTGAAGAGTTTCGGGTTGTAAAAACGCAAAAACGGTTGAAGTTGGACGATTTCCAATTTTATAAAATAATTTTATAATTACTCAAAAATAATAATTATTAATTCTATAAATCCTTATAAAATCATATAATAATCCAAAAATTACCAGAAAAATATCAACATTATCTATATTTTATTCTGGTTAATTAAAAATTAAAATATCCTAATTTTATCATATATAAACACCCAAACATCAATATCAGTCATCAGATAATTCACCAAAATTCACGTAATAATCACATAATAACTATTTATTGATAAAATATAATTACATAATATTTTCCTGATATTACATCCTTCCCCTCTTAAAAGGATTCTGTCCTCAGAATCATGCTAAGGAATAGATAATGATACCCTTCAGGTATTTCACTTATAATTTTTCAGGTTAATCTTTTACCTGAATAACTATTTCATAAACTTACCTCGCTTTAATCATTGCTCAACAGTCTTTTGTCGACATTAATTCTCTACTTTAATCAGTGGCTCATGCAACCTGACTCATTCAGATTTTTTAACTACTCTTCGTGATTATACATATATACATGTCTTATGATCTCGTTGTACTTGTGACAACAAGGCCAACTCATTCAGATTTTTTTTCTACTTATCCTACTGTCCCAAAAGACAAACTTTACTTTACACTAATCTTATTTTCTTTCTAATTTTAATAATTCACGCTTATGAATGCCTCCCATTTTCACTGGTTTTTCTACTTCATTTTCCATGTCTCCTTTTGTTCGATTAGCCTGGAATATGATCATTTTTAATCGTATTCGAGAACCTTTAATTGATCTCCTGCACTTTTCATCCATCTGCGCATGATATACTGAGCTCATGGCGTCTTCGGTTTCCAAATGTCTTAAATCATCTCCAAAATTTAGAATTAAGGAGAGAATCTCAACAGATACATTTGACTCATAACTTATTATTATATCTCAATTTCTTTGAATTACAATCGAATATATTCATCGAGCAAAAGTATTTTACTATTTAGAAGAAATATATTAATCTGGATACATTTCCCATATATTTCAACCCATATTCCCATTTATTTGGTTCTAGGGAGTCCCAATATAAAATTTATTACAATGCTCTTTTCTGACGTTCAGCCACCTATACTGCTTACTCATGTCCCCGCGTCATATTATCAGAAAGTCCTCTTTTTACATCTATGTCTTGTATCATATTCTTGGGATAACCTGAATCTCTTAAGTAATCGAGATTTAATCAACTCATATTTCTTACTTCTGTTTTACTTGTGCTTATTTATTCACGAATGGTATATCTTATTTTGGTTCAGCACGGTTCATAGCGTTTTCCACACTTCTGCCAATATATTAATCAAATAATATCAATTAATTACAATCTATGCTTGAATCTAATAACGTACCACCACCTCCTTGAAGCAATATCGAACTTACTCCTCGGGTAAAGTATTTAGCAATAAAACGATAATCAGGTTTGGTTAACCTATCCCTTATAATTCGAATAACGCTTTCTTCGTCACTAGTTCTCAAGTGATTCTACTATATTACTCCTTAATGAACTATATTCATTTTGAATTTATTATAATATCATGCTCACCCTTTGATGCTGGTTTTGGCCCTTCAGTGGATATGTCATTTATTTACATGCCTTTCCATTTTTGTTCTTATGTCATGCCCACCAGTATCTTCATTTAACCTTCCCTATTTACTCGTGTTCTCAAAATGAAATTGCTATCTCCAATTATCGACGTTTCACTTCGTTCTTACATCAGTTCTGGCACCTCTGACGTTCACAACTTATATCCTGCACTATTTTATAAAATTTCTTTATCGTCCTTTTGATTCCGCTTCTTTTCTTAATTAGTTCCCATTCTCATCATTTAGTATTTTTCTTAAACACAAGGGATCTCTTTTTCCTAATAATACTAATATGTTCATTATTAAATAAGACATTTCTGGAGTTAATACTGAAATAAAGGCTTTTTATTTGTAAATATATAAATTTGTACTAACAGACTCATCAAAATCCATTGACAGCTATTTTCTTAACATTACTTAAATCACCACTGATCACACACTTTTACTTCTAATTAACTCTCTCTATTCTTTATCTTATATTTAGCTCTCTCGAACCGGAAATATGTTGCTAATTATTGGGTTTTGTGTAAGTTATATATATAGTCTTTCCTACATAATCGACACTTCTTTTCCCTTACTTCACATGCGGACATTGTCAGTCTCTGTCATAAATCGGATACTTATACTCACGAGTTTTCTATTATTTTGTATAGTAGTTTCCATTACCTCGTCATTCTATACGGATATTCCTTCACATTTTTCATGGAGCACCATCACAGATGTTAAAATCTCTTTGCTCTTTATTGAACCTGCAGGTCTTGGAAATGTTCTTCTCACTAGCATGTACCAATAACTATCTGTTCCTCTTGTTTATCGAAAAGGGCATATTTATCTAGATAAAATTTTGCACAGGCTTGCAGTAATATCACGTTATTTCTATTAGACATCTGATTTCTACTAAGGTCTTTACTTCCTCCAAATTCCTAATCGCTTTGATTTCGGATCTGAAAATCATGTCAGAATTTGACTTAATCTAATTGGAATCGATTTCCATTGAGCTGACCATTAGTTGGTAAAGTCAATCAATTACCTCTTTTAACTGATCAATTAAACCAAGTGATGACTAGCTAACTGAAATCAAGGACCAATTATATAAAGTCGGTTTGGTTATAATAACCTTTTTCAAGAACCGAGATCGCAATCATTTGGAGTATCTACAGGAACCTCAATAATATATGAAAGTATACATCCCAACCTTAAAGGTAGGGCATTTCTTAAAAATTTTGGGTAGCACTTCCCCTATATTATCGACTACCAGTCGGACTCAAGCCGACATCATCAAACAACCAAACCATCCACAAGCATATCGATCCACTTCCATCCAACAAACTCATCAATTCACCATAATTCAAAATATATCATGTTGATAACCATATATACTACTAACTTAACATAGCATGCATCTTTTAATTGGACTAAGATCATAAACAACAATTATTAATATAATCATACTTCCTCATTCTTTCAGGATATCACATAATATTACTAATGATCTTAAAATTATCTTGTTGCTGCTCAAAAACTTTATTTCACGATTCTTTTTAACTTATCTTTAAATCCAAGTTTTCTGATTAATGGTTCATACTACCTGTATCTGTTCATAAATCCATCTCAAGGATATCTTTTAATCTTATTTCTTACCATTACTACTAGTGTATAGTTAATTTCAAGAATTATGCTGCATCCTTCAACTAATCACACCAATTTTCTATCTTTAACGATATATACTCAATTTTATTAATTAATCTATTTATCCTTTAATAACCACGCATGGTCTCCATTATCATTATCACAATCTGATGAAAACTCAATTAACTTTAGATCATTATTTCTTAATAGATTTCACAGTTGAATCACCATTCCTTCATCTCCACTTATGTTCCCGTATCGAACTTTCGTCACAGGCTCGGTTATGGTATTAGATTTACAATACTCATTTATTCAAGTTAAAGAACCTAACAACTCCTTGAAGAACACACTCGAAATTTATTTACAATTAGGGTTTCTTCGATTTGGAATCTTCATGACAAATATCTTCCCACGATGGAAGGATGCTTCATGAATTAGTCGCTTGTCTGAGTCATTTTTTTAACCATTCCTTAGGCTTCGGTTACCGCCTCGACACTCGTTCGCTTTGTATGATGTACACAACTTTACTCTCTTATTTTATAATTAATTTACTTATTACGGTTCGCTAACTATTCATTTCACGTCAAATTTTCCTGACTTGAAGTGCATCATGTTAATGCAATCTACCGTACTGATGAAATCCTCGTAACAAGAACAATCATCTGATTTGATGTCTTTGTAACGACCATGTTATCGATGTATCCATTCTTCCTAGCCCACAGATGTCCACCATTATCGGCTTGCAATCATATCTATATTTGACATGTAATTTCACCTGCTATACGGGACTATTCCACTTCTTTTAAAATCTTCAAAGAATAGACTTTGCACAAGAAGAGAGTTTGTTAATATGGTTTTGATTGAAAAGCTGTGTAAAATACAACAATGCCACAAAACAATTAGGAGAATTCATAAGTCAATAAATCATAATTGAAGAATGAAGAATGAGTGAGGATTTAGATATAAATGAGACAACCATATTTGTACTCAAGATGGCCAGTCTTTCATAATATATGGCATACAGCACATGATTAGGTGGCGTCCCACCAGACTCTTCGTCATTCCGACAAAGCGTCACCCCACAACACTGTTTGTCTCAATCAGGATGCAATATTTCGAGAAGATAAATAATTCAGAAGGAATACAATAAATTTTCTTTCGTTCTCGCCTCATATAATTTATTAATACAAGAAGCTCATATGTATTCAAGAATCAAGAAGAGTATATGTTATCGTATTATAGAAAAGAATAACATTGTTGGTCACCGTCCACGCTTTGTTGGATTTTTAACGCAGCGGGGGCATGGAAAAACACTTTTACACATACAAAATCCAAATAAAAGCATACAGATCATGAATAAAAATTTGAGGGATCAAATCTAACCTTTTAAAATAATTCGGAGACAACGATCAGAGATTCTTAGCAGTTGCTCCTCAAGTGTGAAACACTCCACCGGTATCCACCAAGAAAACGATGTTAAGGAGGAGGAAGGAGGTGGAGAGAATTGGGTTTTCCAAACTTTTTGGGTTTTTCGGGTTCAAATAAAATTAGGGTCTATAATAGTGTATTTATAGGTAAAATTTTCAGCTGAAATTTTTCCATAAATATTATTATTATTATCCCATTTATTATTCTTATTAATAATTAAAACACCTTTTAATCATTAATCCTTTTTCTAAACACTTTAGAAATAATTCTCTCTCTTGATTTAATTTCCGAAAATTAAATCTTTTAATTAATAATATTAAGAACTTTTCTTAATTAATTTATAATCAATTAAATCTCATTTAATTAATTATTAAATTTGCCAATTAATTATTTATTTCACAAATAAATAATTATTTAGCCATTATTAATTAATTCCTCCACCATTAAATCATTCTCTTTTTATGGTGTGACCCTATAGGTTCAATATTAAGCCGGTAGTAGAAATAAATAATAATAAAACTATTTTATCATTATTTATATAAATTCTCAAATTTATTTAATATGATTAATTAATTAATCACATTTATTCTACATCGTGAGGGATACTTCTCAGCATATCGCGACTATCCGGATAATATAAATTCACTGCTTAGAATACCAAGAACCTATTCAGTGAATAGTTACCGTACAATAAACTCCTTCTACCCTACAATGTTCCGATTAAATACAAGGCATGGATCTCGTGTCAAGCCTATCTAATTCAATCACTTGCTTACCATTTACTATGCGTAGTTCTATGCAAATTAGAAACTCCTTTCTAATTTCATTCACTCTGGCCAGAGATTCCTGAACTAGCATAAGTGGATCAACCTTGAACATTCGCTTCCTTCACTGGAAGGGGTAGATCCTTTATTGATCATACACTATCTTCGTGTACAAATTCCTATACCCAGAAGAGCCCTAATAATTGTCCCTGGAGACTAAGAACGAAACCAAAGCATAGTTCAGTGTACACAAGATGACTATGATGAGCTCAAGTGTAAGGATACTTGTACAACTATCACTATGTGAACAACTGCTGACACGTGAGTGAACTCCATCAGTTGTTCAGATGTGCGAGTCATGTTCAGTGAACTTATTCTATAATAAGCACCTACATACTAGCTATAGTGTCACCACACAAATATCTATGAGAACAGACATCCTTCATAATGAAGCAGGCATAGTATGTACCGATCTTTGCGGATTATTAATTACCAGTTAGTAATCCTATGACCAGGAACTATTTAAATTTAGAGTTATCATCTTTTTAGGTCTCACTATTATGATCTCATCATAATCCATAAAAAGCTTTACTCTAAACTATGGTATATCTTATTTAAACACTTAAATAGATAGAGCCCGTAATAAAAACAAAACAAGTCTTTTATTAATATCAATGAAATCAAAACAGATTACATAAAAGTTATTCCTAAATCCTAATACATGATTGGACTTAGGACATATTCCTTTCACGCTTCACTTAAATATACCTCCAAGGATCATTCGAAATCAGATTCACAATTAGGTCACATCATAACTTCAGAATGTCGTCTGGAAATGCCTTCACATTAAATACTCTAATAATTTGAATATAATCACGTCCTTACGAAATTTATAATCATTGCTTCCGATTTCATCTATGCCGCGTAGAATAACAATCGATCACACAACGTCTCAACTTCGTCGATAAGAATATTATTCTTCGCCCATCATCTGGAAGAGTTTTCCATTTCTTCAATTATCCACTGTCTTTCTAAATCTCAAGTCTTATTAAATTCTAATGATCTCATAAATTGGGTAAATAATATTTTAACATGTTGATTCAATTGTTGATATTATTAAACCAAGTTTACGTTTGTCTTTTACCGGAAAACTTTAAACTTCTCTCGTGATCGTGGTTCTACTTGGTCCTCTGAACTAACCATACTAAGTCTCGATCCATTATTCTTTTAGGTCATTCTCTATTTATAATAACAAGAACTTAAGTAGTAATTCGACAACCACGTTGTGAAACTCATTTTATGCAAAGATTTTCTGAAATTTTATTAAGAAAAATCTTTTCGAAACTCGTTTTAAAATTTTTAAAATCAGACATTTGGTCGTCATTACTATATAAGTTACTCGCTATTCTTATAATCCGCTAAAGAGATATCGAATTAAAGGAATGCCCATATACGGGTCTCTCCACTTCGGTATATTCTCTATTACTCCTTGGATTCCGTTCACATTTATTAGTCGACGAAACTTTATTTACCGTTGTGTACCATTTTGTTTGTAACTCTACCCCAATGCTGACGTCTATCACTCTCTTTGATATTCTCATCGCCGTTCTTGATGTTATACTTACAACCACTAATGCAATTTGACGTTCTTTCTATAGATAAGGTCGCACCTTCCTGCCCAGCTTACCTATACCTAATAAGGTAGATATCACTCCTTGCACAGTGCCCGATAAATGATAAGAACCTTCTCGCAATGGTAGTGCCTTTAAAATTTACCACTCTGGCTCTTCGTCAGCTTCAATCAAATCGTTGCCTCCAGCGTGGAGCTTGACCTACTACCTAATTCTAGGTTATATAATACTAAAACTCACCTAACTTTCCTTATACGAAGTTCTCACAAGGATCAATCGCATTTTTCTTTAAAACCACATGAAAAATTGGGTAACATACCCAGTCTCCGTCGAGCTGTAGACTCCTCATTACTATAGGGTCTGAGAACTTAATGTATCTATAGCATTTCTATGTTCGCTTTATACTTTCCTCAACAATCCTATCTTACTAATTCCATGTCGGATCTGCTAATCCTAATCCACTCTCAATTCAAACTTAAAATGAGTATGCCTAGGTCTTTCCTATCTTATATGACCTATCACTCCTATCTTACTCTCACCTATTCTTATTTCAGGGACCAATAGACTGTTGCTCTGATGCCAACTTGTAACAGGCCAAATCAGTGGTCAAGATTTTGTGTCACTAAACAATCTTTACATAATAAAAAATAATATACAAATGACCCCTTAGTGTCAGATCGTTTACAGGTTATGGTACGAAACAAGAATCTAACCTTCTACAATTTACAACCACTAAAATACAAGATTTAATACCTTTGTACTAATTCCCTTGTCTTATTTTTTTCCCCTAACATCTTCGTCCTCATGCAGCGGAGATCTTTCTAACTTCTGCTGTCTATCAAAAACTATTCACTTTTATCCTCATTTGTTTCTGAAAGAAATAAGAATTTTCAAAGCAAGAGTGAGCCAAAAATGTCCAGCAAGTATATAACTAATTTCCAGGTATCAATATTAAAGGAAATTTTCGGAAAAAATATTTTAAATAATTTATAAACATTTTTATCTATTTGAGGTAGTTGAGAATAAAAATTGGCCGTTACCAGCCTTTAATTATAAATCAGAAGTGATAAGTAATTCCCAGATTCATCTCCTGAATCAGGGTTTTATCCGGTTTTGTTATCATAAAACTTATCGAGAGAGAATGCCGTTAATGGCGATCAACAATGAATTAGAATGGACAATAGTGTAGCATTTACACTCATACCCTGCTGATCAGTCAGGATATAGTGTAGATCTATATCTCAATATATAGATCCATTCGGGTACCCAGGCACTATCGCCCAAGGGTCCGGTCCATCCCCGACCCATAGGATCAAGCTCATCACTGGCCCTCATGGTAACCATCCATCCCGTAGAGTATTTTGATGTCAAATAATTTTAATTTCAAAATATCCAAATTCAGGGTTCGCAAATAACCCGGAAGAATAAGTATTTGCTCAAGAGATCAATCGATAATTTAGGAATAATAAGAAAAGGGACTTGCATAATTAAGAGTAATTGCAGCGAAATATAAAACGGTTAACTATTCTGAACTTAGAATAGGAAATGAAGTATTTGCAGTATATTACGAGAAAAGTTAGGAATACTTGCCTTGATAAGCTTTAACCACTATTACTGGTTGACTTTGGTTCGACTTGAACGTTCGGCTTTATCGTCAACCCAATAACCTATTCTGGATACAATTCTATCCTTCATGTCCTTCGATTGGAATCTTGTTGAGTCTGACGATTGACCACTAGGCTATTCTTAGTCCGACGTCAATCTCCATGTCTTCCGACTAGGACCTACAGGGTTGAAATACCCTAGTACAGGTAATCGTTTAAGCTTAACATAATATCACTATCACTTCTACCCATACGGTTTCATATTCCGGCTCATATTTATATGTATTATTGAAATACACATAACAATTATGGTTCACATCTTCGAAATTCGATTCGGTATTTGTTTTTGGAAAGTACGTCTACTCGTCGTTTTGAAAAATAGGGCAATCGATTATTTATAAAATATCTTGTCACAACACATAATTAGGTTTCGTAAAATTAAATTACATATCCTCATTCGACGTCTCCGATAATTTTAGGTTACGGTCCCGTATTTTCGGAGTTAATTTCCCGAAAATCGGGCAACGTCTCCTTTGTTTATCGGCCTACCCGTCGAAACAATTCAACTTCAAATCACAACAACAACCGCAACAACAATCCAATTCACAATTCAATTCACCAATCCCAACCACTGATACGAATTCAATTATTATTTATTATCATTCATTTTCGTTTCGAAATTAACTCCACGAACTAATTTATTTAATTTATAAATATAGGACTCAGATAAAAATCATCACCGTCCACCGTTGACTCGTCGAGGCTCATCGTTGACGGCGGTAAAATTTATTGGTGCCCGATAATATTCGGGTTTCCAAATAAATTTCACCGATTAATTTAATTATTCTCGCACGAATAAATTCATTTCACGAAACTTTAATCAATTTATTCCCTGCAACAATTCAGAATTTAAAATTAATAATCAGAAATTAACCAAATAGGACAATCACTGAACAAGGCATATGCACACGCGAATACGCGTCACGCAGCGGCCGCCTCACCGGAGCAAACCGGCGGCAACCAAGAAATAAGGTAATCGATAACATAAAACACAGAACCCGAATAAACAAGGCGAACCCAGTCGAATTACAGCATATATGTAAGTATATTCAATAAAAATTAGACCGAAGCAACCAAATAATACCATGGCAGTAGCGGGAAAAAAACAGGTGAAGGCGGGGTCTCCGGAAAAAGGGCACAGGCGGCGCCTGAAACCAGAAAAGGAAGGGAGAAGCGTAGGAGAAGAGAGAGAGGAGGAGAGATGGAGAGATAAGGGAGAGACTTTTGAGAGATTAAAAAGGAAAGAGAGAAGAAAAATTGAGAGAGAGACAGAGAGATGCAGAGGTGAGGGAGAGATAATGTGGGGGTGATATATAACAGGGGGTGGGGGGATTAGGTTTATAATTTTTTTTCTTTTTTTTGTTTATGTTTTATCCACTTTCTGAACAGCCTAATTGCGTTTCGCGATTTCATGGTATAATTTATGAATAACAGCAAATCACCATACTTTCAAATTAATTTTAAAATTTCCAAAATAATCAAAAAGTAATTAAATTAAATTTTTATAATTTTTGAACCATTTTTGGATCGCATATCCGACCTGCATTTTACGATTTTAACGAACAAACGTGGGGGTGAATTTAATCCGAAATTTTCAAAATAATTTTAAAATTCCCGAAATATTCTAAACTTTAAATAAATATGAATCTTGTGATTTTTGAAGCATTCTGGAATTTAATACAAAATTTACACTTAAATGCGATCAGAAAACATTTAAGGATGAATAATTGATAAATTTTTGATTTCAGAATTTTATAAATTCCTAAAAATAATAAATAAAATTATAAAGAACAAAAATAATTTTAGGAACAATTTTAACATTTATGAGAATAAATATTCAATAAAATCACTTTAAAATCAAAACAAATTCATACAGCTCAATAATTAATTATACAAGTAATCTTCGTACCTAATAAATTACCCATAATTAATAATAAGGTAACACACAGCTAATATAACCATCACAAATTTTATTTATTTATTAATTGCATGATTACATTTACATATCGGATCCGAAAATAGATTACTTAGCAATTAATTCGATACCATATTTGGATAATTATTAAAACAGAGCTTCTTATAATACAATTTATACAAAAATAAGGTAATATTGCCTCATCTTTCGAGAACAGGGGTTTTATCGATCTATAAAATGATTAGCGTATCGAAAATTTTACGTCGGGGCTCGTACAGGTCAAACCGTACCCCGGATCGAAAAAGTCAAAATACGGAAAAGTGTTCAGAATCACCACATTAGGTTAGGAAGGAGTTTTCCGAAGAGTTTCGGGTTGTAAAAACGCAAAAACGGTTGAAGTTGGACGATTTCCAATTTTATAAAGTAATTTTATAATTACTCAAAAATAATAATTATTAATTCTATAAATTCTTATAAAATCATATAATAATCCAAAAATTACCAGAAAAATATCAAAATTATCTATATTTTAATCTGGATAATTAAAAATTAAAATATCCTAATTTTATCATATATAAACACCCAAACATCAATATGAATCATCAGATAATTCACCAAAATTCACGTAATAATCACATAATAACTATTTATTGATAAAAATAATTACACGATATTTTCCGGATATTACAATTTATTTCTTATCATATTGCTGCATGAACTTTTTTGTAAAGCTCTTCAATATTATCTGTATCAATTCCTTTCTTAGCATACTCGGATTGCTGCATGAACTTTCTTGTAAAGCTCTTCAATATTATCTGCATCAATTCCTTTCTTGTTGTTGGTGTTATTTAAATTGTTCCTCCTTCTGTTGTAGAGTAATACCTTCTTCCAAGCTGCACTCCACCAGGCCAAGTCCAGGAAGGATAACTCTGATGAATTTGAGAGAGAGATGAAGAAATGGAAGGAGAGGGATGAGACTCTGAACAAGAAGCTGAAGAGAAAAGGCGAGGAGTTGTCCAAGGCTCATGCCGAGCTGGTCAAGCTTAGGAACGATAAGGAGACTCTCATCAACGAGTATATGGACTCCCAGAAGTTCAAGAGCTTGATGAATATTCATGATGAAGGTCTCTTTCCCATCCAGTTTACGCAGGGTTGGGACGCTGCAGTGAAGGCCTGGATGAAAAGCACCCTGAGTTGATAGAAGCCAAAGATTTTATTAGTCCTGAGCATCCAGAGGCTAAGAACAGCCCATACTCTCTCTTTGACTCCCCAATGCAAGAAGATCGCATCCTCGATCCCAGTACTGCCTCTCCTCCTACCTCCCCAGCTAAGAATGCAGAGACTAATGCAGAGGAAGGGCACAATGAAGCTGAGAAGGATAAGAATTCTGCTGCTAGGAATGAGTAGATTTTTATCTATTTATGTATTATCTCATTGTATTTCGAACTTATCACCCCTAGGGGTTTATTTATATCATTTTCCTTGCCTTTTTAACTATTTTCTTTTAATTTTCTAAGTACTTTTGGAGTTCGTACTTTCAAAGAAATAGATTAACAACCCGAACTACACAGTTCTAAGTGTCATGCATTGAATAATGGGTGTAAGACTTGGTTTTCCAAAGTCTAAAATAACTTTAACTCAAGAATATACTCTGGTTTTTCAAAGTTTAGAATATCTTTTATTCTGAAACATAACTTCGCTTTCAAAATCTTACATAAGATGGGTTTTCCCCTGATAGTCTCCGACTAGAATATAAATCCTACTAAAACTGAGATATAAAATCCTAAGCAAGCAAAGCTTCAAGGTGCTTTTGAGCTATAGGTGGTAAATTTTCAGGTTTTGAGCGTGCCAAGTCCGAGGTACTTCTTCCCCATCCATGGTCTCCAATTTATAAGATCCTCTTCCTTGAATGCTCTTAATCTTATATGGCCCTTCCCAATTTGGGGCAAGTTTTCCTTTATGCCCTACACCAGAAGCTTCCACCTTCCTTAGGACCAAATCCCCCTGCTTGAAAAACCTATCCTTCACCCTCAGGTTATATTAAAAGGAGGCTTTTGTATGATACTCTATGATCTTTGCATGCACTGCATTTCGTACTTCATCTATCAAGTCCAGGACTAACCGTTTCCCTTCTTCATTCTCTTCAACATTTTATGCTTGGATCCTCGAAGATGAATGAGATATTTCCATTGGAATGACCACTTCTTCCCCATATGCTAGCATGAATGGTGTTGCTCATGTAGTAACTCTACATGTAGTTTTGTAAGCCCAAAGTATTGGCAGTACTTATTCTACCTAATTATTTCTGGATTTTTCAATCCTTATCTTTAACTCATCTAGAATGATACGATTTACAACCTCTACTTTCCCATTAGCTTGAGGGTGAGCAACAAAAGTGAATCTCAAGTCAATTTTATTCTCTTCACAATACTTTTTGAACTCTTCATTATTGAACTGTGTTCAGTTGTCGGTCACCAAGATTCGGGGAATTCCCTATCTACACATAATATTCTCCCATGAGAACTGAGAAACTTGTTTTATCGGAATCTTTGCCAAGGGCTTGGCTTCAATCCATTTGGTAAAGTAGTCAATCGCCACAATCAATAATTTCCTTTGAGAAGTAGCTATTGGGAAAGGTCCGAGAATATCCATTCCCCACATAGCAAATAGGATTGGGGAGTTTATGAGTCAGCATTTCGGGAGGTTGCCTTACTACAGGGATGTATTTCTGACAACGGTCACATTTTTAACAAATTCTTTGGTGTCATCCATCATTTCTGGCCAATAAAAACCTAAACGAGTAATCTTGTGGGCTAGGGCCCTGCTCCCCAAGTGTTGGCCACATATACCCTCATGCACTTTCTCTAACGCAAGTTGAGCCTCGTCCGGCCTGAGACATCTTAAATAAGGAACCATAAAAGACCATTTATAAAGAATCCAATCAATCAAAAAATATCTTAGGGCTCGCACAGACAACCTTCTTACTTTCACAAAATCATTAGAAAGCCACCCAGTTTGTGAATGAGCCTTAATAGGATCTATCCACGACCCTTCAAGTCCTATGGGGGCTTAACTTGACGTCTATGCTCCATTTTTTTCAAAACACGAAAGTACACACTCCAAGAGCTTTCTTCTATTTCCAATGAGACAAATTTAGATAATGCATCTACCTTAGCATTTTCCTCTCTTGGAATGTGCTCAATATGTCATTCATCGAACTGGGTCATCACGGCCCTCACTAGGCACACATACCTTGCATGGTTTCATCCATTGCTTCAAACTCCCCCTTGACCTGGGATACAACAAGCTTTGAATCTCCACAGACTTTGAAGTTCTTAACCCTCAACGTTCCCGCTAGGCTGAGGCCAACTATTAGAGCTTCATACTCATCTTCATTATTTATGGTTGGGAAGTCTAACTCTATAGCATATTCAATCAAGAATCCATCTGGGCTTTGTAAAACTAGCCCTACACTACTCGAATTTGTTTTTAATGCTCCATCAAAATAGTGAACCCAGAATTCCTTGTCCTTGTTCTATCCTCCTTCATTATTTTCTTTTCCCTCCATACCCTGAGGATCAGTATCTTCCTGCTCCCCGACTTCTTGGTTGGGGATGGTACATTCTACCACGAAGTCAGCCAAGGCCTGGGCATTTATCGATGTTCGTGGCTTATATTTTATGTCGAATTCTCCCAGCTCAATGGCCCATTTAATCAGCCTTTCACTGGCTTTAGGACTGTGGATGATGTTTCGCAAAGGTTGACTTGTTAGAATTTCAATTTTATGAGCTTGGAAGTAAGGGCGCAACTTCTTTGAAACCATCACTAGGGCTAAAGCAAACTTTTCAATAGTTGAATAATTCAACTTAGCTCCATGCATAATCTTACTTACATAATATATGGGTTTCTGGACTTTAAGTTCCTCCTTACACAATACGGTGCTCAAGGCATTTTCTGAAATGACCAATTATACATAATTTCATTCAGGGCTGGTTTGGCCAATAACGGGGCTTGAACCATATATTTCTTCAATCCTTCAAATGCCTCTTGACTTTCCTCAGTCCATATGAAATCTTTTACTTTCTTCAAGGATTTGAAGAATGGCAAGCACTTGTCTCCGGATTTGGAGATGGATCGTCCTAGAGCCACAACTATCCCGGTGAGTTTTTGAATGTCCTTAATGGAATGTGGTGGTTCCATATCCAGGATAGCTTTTATTTTATCGAGATTAGCCTTGATTCCCCTATTGGAGACCATTAATCCCAAGAACTTTCTGGATCTCATTCCGAAAGCACACTTTGCAGGATTTAACATCATTTTGTGATATCTCGGGATCTAAAAGGCTTCCCTCAAATGGGCTACATGGTCAGTCTTCACAAGACTCTTGACTAAGATGTCATCTACATACACTTCCATTATTTTTCCAATAAGATCTTTAAAAATCTTGTTTACCAACCTTTGATAGGTAGCTCCTGAAAGAGATATGTCCGAAATCCAATTATGTATGAGGATTTAGGAATAACTTTTATGTAATCTGTTTTGATTTCATTGATATTAATAAAAGGCTTGTTTTGTTTTTATTGCGGGCTTTATCTATTTAAATGTTTAAATAAATTATACCATATTTTAGAGTAAAGCTTTTTATGGATTGTGATGAGATCATAATAATGAGACCTAAAAGATGATAACTCTAAACTTAAATAGTTCCCGGTCGTAGGATTACTAACTGGTAATTAATAATCCGCAAAGATCGGTACATACTATGCTTGCTTCATTATGAAGGATGTCTGTTCTCATAGACATTTGTGTGGTGACACTATAGCTAGTATGTAGGTGCTTATTATAGAATAAGTTCACTGAACATGACTCACACAGCTGAACAACTGATGGAGTTCACTCACGTGTCAGCAGTTGTTCACATAGTGATAGTTATACAAGTATCCTTAGACTTGAGATCATCATAGTCATCTTGTGTACACTGAACTATGCTTTGGTTTAGTTCTTAGTCTCAAGGGACAATTATAAGGGCTCTACTGGGTATAGGAATTTGTACACGAAGATAGTGTATGATCAATAAAGGATCTACCCCTTCCAGTGTAGGAAGAGAATGTTCAATGCTAATCCACTTATGTTATTTCAGGAATCTCTGGCCAGAGTGAATGAAATTAGAAAGGAGTTTCTAATTTACATTAAATAGAATTAAGCATAGTGAATGGGAAAGCAAGTGATTAAATAAGATAGGCTTGACACAATTTCCATGCCTTGTATTTAATCGTGACATTACAGGGTAGAAGGAATTAATTTTATGGTAACTACTCACTGAATAGGTTCTTGGTATTCTAAGCAGTGAATTCGTATTACCCGGATAGTCGCGATATGCTGAGAAGTATCCCTCACGATGTAGAATAAATATGATTAATTAATTAATCATATTTAATGAATTAGAGAATTTATATAAATAATGATAAAATAGTTTATTATTATTTATTTCTACTACCGGCTTAATATTGAACCTACAGGGTCACACCATAAAATAGAATGGTTTAATGGTGGAGGAATTAATTAATAATGGCTGATAATTATTTATTTATGAAATAAATAATTAATTGGAAAATTTAATAATTGATTAAATGAGATTTAATTGATTATAAATTAATTAAGAAAAGGTTCTTAATATTATTAATTAAGAATTTAATTTTTTGGAAATTAAATCAAGTGAGAGAATTATTTCTAAAGAGTTTAGAAAAAGGATTAATAATTAAAAGGTGTTTTAATTATTAGTGAGAATAATAAAGGGTTAATAATAATAATATTTTATGGGAAAATTTTCAGCTGCAAAATTTCGCCTATAAATATACTATTATAAACCCTATTTTAGCCTCAACCAAAAAGATTTACAAAACCCTAATTCTCTACATCTCCTCCTCCTTCATTACATCATTTTCTTGGTGGATACCGGTGGAGTGCTTCACACTTGAGGAGCAGCTGCTAAGGATCTCCGTTCATCGTTTTTGGATCGCCATTAAAGACCTCCATCTTTCCATTAACGTAAAGCTTCTTAAGGTAAACATACTGAACTACAAATTAAATATTATTGTTTGTATGGATCCTGCGGAAGGTTTCGGTTTTTTTTTAAGATTTAAATTTACGTTTTCGCTGCGTTTATGTGCTAAAAACCCTTCAGCTCCTGCATTCTTGAGCCCAAACACCATAATAAGATAACAAAAAATTCCAAAGTCAGTGATAAATGATACCTTTGGGATGTCATCCTTATGCATTTTGATCTGATTGTATCCGCTGAATGCATCCATAAAGCTCAACATCTCATGACCAGCGGTCGCATCGATTAGTGTATCTATCCTTGGCAGCGGGAAATAATCCTTTGGGCATGCATCATTCAGATCGGTGAAATCCACGCACATCCTCCATTTACCATTAGCCTTCTTTACCATTACAGGGTTTGCTAACCATTCCATAAATTGTATCTCCTCAATGAACTTAGCCTCTAAGAGCTTCTCTACTTCTTGCTTGATTTCCTCCTACCTCTCAGGGGCAAAACTCCTTTTCTTTTGCTTCATGGTCTTTCGATTCGGATCTAAGTTCAATTTATGAGTGATCAGCTCCGGGTCTATGCCGGCATATTAGCTACTAACCATGCGAATACATCACTGTTTTCTTGTAAAAATTCCACCAATTTCCCTCTAAGGGGTTCCTTCAGTGATGCTCCAATGAAAGTCACTTTCTCAGGATTTTCGGGAACCCAAGGGATTGGAATCAAGTCTTCTGCTGGCTTCCCTCTTTTCTCGTCATTCTCGCGGATATCCAGATCTTCGATAGGTAAAACCTGCCCCCCAACTCCATCATCCCTGAGGGAGGCTACATACTTTCCATCTTCTGATCTCCTCTCTCTTCTCCAATCCCATTTCGGGTGGGAAACTTCATCACTGAATGGTAAGAAGAGGGGACTTCCTTGAAAGCATATATTCCTGTTCTTCCCATGATTGTATTATAATTTGATCCATCCTTTACTACCACAAAGTTCAACATCTGTGTTGCTTGCCTTGGTTCTTGACCTATAGTCAAAGGTAGCTTAATTATCCCTTCTACGGGGCGCTCGACTCCAGCAAAACCATATATCGGCATATCAGTTGGGGTCAATTGAGAATCATTGTAACCCATTCTTATGAAGGTATCATAGAGTAAGATGCCTATCAACGCTCCATTATCTACAAGGACTCTGTTCACCGGACTGTTCCTTATTATGGGTGTTATGACTAGGGGACCATCACGAGGAAACTGTTAGTGTTTGTGCCCTAGAGACAACACTATGATATTTTAGTTAAAGATATTTGGATTATTAATATTTATGTTCTATCGATTATTCCCTTTATAATTTATTAATTCTTAATTTACTACAATATAAATGGTAGATTAATAAATGTCCTTGGAATATGATATGCAATTCTATATCTCTAAGTACGTGACTTAGAAATGAGATTACGAGAATAGTATCAATATTCTTAAAGGTCCCTAGTCGAGTAATATTATTACGGGAAAATAATAATGCATTAAGACTAGTGTGTTTGTTGAATGATGATCACATCTCATTGATCATAGGTATAGTGATACTAAAGTCAAAGACACAGGCATATGTACATGTACATGGTGTTGGACATACCTGATGTGAGATTCTACAAGTCTGTTGTGTCATAAGTAATTCTCACAGTGATAATGATGTAATGGTCCTTAGACCTGAAGTCATTATATTTCTATATGAGAATTAATATACATTGATTTCATTAAAAGTTATCCTTGACCGGGTAATGATAAAAGTGGAGATTGGGTATATTATGAATCGTATGAGAAATATGAATGATCTAGAAGAGATTTAACCCTCCTATTTTATGAGTGATATTATTGGCCTCTTGTGTGAGCTAGACTACGAAATGCGTGGCCATGCTCAAATGTTGATTTGATATGATAGTATACTCATTGATCAAGGAAACCTGGATTAAACATTGATGAGGATGACACATTACATGCCTCTAGTTTAATCTATAATATGTGGTTAAAGGGATTATATTACATTGTACATTATTCACAAAAGGTTTAATCGATCACCGATTCAATTATTATTACTTGGGTAGCAATGATGTATTACTAGATGCCGCTCATTGTTTACGATTTTAAATTAGATTTAAAATTCATTGCCAATGTAATAATAACCTATAGGGTCACACACAAAGAATGCTTGAAGGATTATTTAATATAAATTGGATTTAAATTAAATTAAAGTAATTTGAATTATTTATAATATTAATTAAGTTTGACTTAATTAATTAGATAAATAATGATATTCAAATTTACTAATATTAATTATGAAATTTATTTGTTAAATAATTAAGTGAGACTTAATTATAATACAAATAGGAATTTTGAATTAATAATAACTCTTAATTAGTTAAGAGTTATAATTCATTTTTCTAATCTCTATATAATATCTCTTGTGTGGTTGATTTTTTGGGTGTGCAAGACTTTTACTAAAACCCTACCACCAAGAGAGAAGATGGAGAGAGCAAGAAGAAACGGGTTTGTGCTAGTACACATCCAATCCTTGAGTTCAAGCATTCGTGTGGATACCGATAGAGCGTAGATTGCGAGAGAGGGATGTATGGTGATTGAACAAGCTTTGGATCTCCATTAGTCAACCAATTGGTAAAACTTCTTAAGGTAAACAATCTTATCTACGAATTAAATATATGTTTTTCGCATCGATCCTGCGGTGGGTTTCGAAAAATTCTGATTTTTTTTACATTTTAAGTAATGTTTCCGTTGCGTTTATATGCTCGAAAACTAACAGAAACTTGACCCCTTCCAAGTCGAAATCATCAAACACCATTGTTACTCCAGTCTTGACTCTTTTCGGAGCTTCTCCCACTATGTGCATGACTTCTCTGGTATAAGCTTTTCTTAAGTTCTTTGACAATCCAGCTGCAGATGGTCCTCCAAAGATTTTGTTTATCACTGGTCCTCGAGGCCGAGGTCCCCCAAAGATGGTGTTTATCACCGGCCCTCGGGGTTGGGGGTTTCGCCCCTGATCATCCTGATCCTTTCTACGATCATTCAAGTTCCTTCTTCTATTGTTACTCCTATCTCCTCCATCTCCAGTATACTTTCTCAACCTTCCTTTTCGAATTAGGAATTCAATTTCATCCTTCAGTTGTCTACACTCATCGGTGTCATGACTAGCATCCTTATGAAATCTACAATATTTGCTCTTATCTAGCTTAGCAGGATCAACTTTCAAGGGTTTGGGCCAATGAACATCCCTATCTCTCTCGATTTCCATTAAGATCTGGCTTCTGGGGGCATTCAGCTTATCATATTCGGTGAACTTTTGTCCAGGTCCTCCCTTCCTTGGGGTTGAATCAACGTCTTTCTCTGTTCTAGGATACTTGTCCTTAGCATTATATTTCAAATCAGTCTTCCGCTTCGTGCTACCAGCGGGCTCGCTTTTCACTACCATTTTCCTCATACTTTCCTCCACTTTGATAGACTTCCTGGCCCTATCTTGAAGTTGTAACAGGCTTTCGGGGGGCTCTTGGCTAAGGACATCTTTAAAAACTCATCTCTAGTTACTTGCTGCACCGCTATCATAGCTACCTTGTCATCGAGGTCTAGAACCTTCAAAGCCTCCTTTGTGAAACGATTCAGATAGTCTCTCAAGGACTCATTTGCTCCTTGCACAATGCTCATAAAAGATGCTGAACTTTTCTCATGCACTCTTCCATTGATAAATTTCTTGATAAAAGCTTGACTTAAATCTCTAAAGGACCCAATATAATTCGATTGAAAATGACTGTACCATCTTTGAGCCATTCCTGACAGGGTTTGGGGAAAGGCCCGACACTTAATAGCATTGTCAACGGGCTGCAACAATAGTGCGTTAAAGAAGGTCCTGACATGATTAGCGGGATCTCCAGTACCATCATATGCTTTGATGGTGGGCATTTTAAACTTCCTTGAGATGTGGGCATTCATTATTCTTCAGTGAATGGTGGAGTTGGATTATCTGGATCTCCTAGGGGTAGAAGATCACTTGGATTAGCCGTTGGGACAACATTCCTTCTTGGTATCGGACCATCCAGGTCTATGACTGGAGGAGGATCTCTCCGCCTTCGGGGAAGTAGGGTCTTGGGGTCAGGTGCGCCTCTAAATCGCGCTTCAGCCTTTGGATCTCAGCTTCATGAGCCCTAATCCATTCTTGTACTTCTTGGGGGTTTAGTCCTCGGGTGCTTCTAGGGCGCGGGTTAGCGTCAGGAATTGGTTCTTTACCAACATGCCTCCTCTTTGGATCCACGTCGTCATCCGAAGATTCGAAATCTCTTTCAGTATAAGGTCCAGAGAATTCTTGATCCTCTGAAATAGGAGCAAAATCAAGTATGTAATGGGGCGTTTTCCCTTATGCTTCACTCCGATTGAAGTGGCCACTCCCTCCAACCTCTGGGTATAAGGGCATCCCGTAAGGGGGGTTAGTGGTCACAATTGTTGTATACTCATACCCAATGGGTTGAGGATTCACAAGTGCTTGTAGCTGCTGAATTTGGGAATTCGTCCCTTGAGGAGGTGGGGGATTCGTCCCTTGTGACTGAGGTTCCGTTACTCCCACCAGGGTTCCTCCTTGGGTGGATGCATAGGTTGAGTGCGGGGGTATCTCCACCGTCGATGAGATTGTTTGGGTTGTCCCAGCTGGTATTCCTCCAGGGGCGTTGTTTCTGCTCCGTGTATTCACCATGATTGTTGTTATGCTTCCCCACAGTCAGCGCAAAAGTTATGGATTAAAAACTAGGTCGTACTTATTACTAGGGTTCGTGAGCTTCGAGGCTCGATTTGACTGCTCTTGTGTTTCGTGACTCGATCTGCCTTAACAAGATGCCTACATACCTTGCTGTATGCCAAGGATCAAGTTAAAAACGTAGTTTTGATTTGTAGAGTGAGACCCCTTATATAGGCATGAGATGCCTTTGAATTAGGTTA
The DNA here is from genome assembly GCF_009905375.1 of Apium graveolens. Classification (NCBI taxonomy): domain Eukaryota; kingdom Viridiplantae; phylum Streptophyta; class Magnoliopsida; order Apiales; family Apiaceae; genus Apium; species Apium graveolens. Next base: position 60,829,886 of record NC_133648.1, on the reverse strand, counting down.
AAGTTAAGAGACTTGGTGGACAAGTCTCAGAATTAGAGTGGATTTTGGACTCCTAGGAAGTAGGAAACCGATTCTTTATCCTATAAGGCCTTTTGGAGGCTGATCCATAAGGACTCGTATCCTTTCTAGGACTTTTAACAATAGCTGATTTCTCTTATTAATATTAATTACGAAAATAATTAATATTCAGGGCTTTTGGACCCTTTATAATGGGCTTTATTGTTGACCCAACATGGGCATAATTAATGCAACATTAATTGCACAGCTAGGGTTTATTTGTCTCCTTATCATTCCCAATATTATTATGATAATAATTGTTAACACATATAATTATTATCCAATTCAATTATGCCTTGTATCACCAAGCCCAACCAATCATATTGGGTTAAAACCCAACATACATGAGTCGGGCCCCTTGGATCCTGAGCCGGGCTGGGGCAAAACCTAATCGATCTCGGAACTGTGGTTCGGAGCTGGACCTAACCGGTGTTGGACCGAGTGGCCTATAACTTGAGTGGTCTAGGCCCGAGTTCGGTAAGGGTTTCATATCCAACAGTGTTAATCGATGTTTACCACTATGCCATAGATGGCTTTTTACAACATTATTGCCTCGTGTTGCCATTGAAAATATTGTAGTAGGTATGTTTAATCTAGTCTATTATAACATTGTTCAAAGGTGTTACCATAGGTATAAAAAAGTGTTGCAAGATGTTGATATTATAATAATATTTTGAGATGCTACCGTAGGTATGAAAATGTGTTGCCAAGATGTCATATAAATATTTTTTGATTTTAAATAATATAAATACAAATAATTTACTTTGAAGGTAATGAAAATTTTGTAAAACTTTTTTTTTAATTCAAAATTGAAATTTAATCATAATTTAATTTTTAAACATAATATACCAAACTTTTATTAAATATTTTAATTGAAAAAATATTTTGAAGAAGCATAAAATATTATATAATTTGTGAAAAAATAAAATTATATAAAAATTTAATTATTTTGAATGAAATTATAGTTTTAATAATAATAATAATAATAACTATTATTATGAAATTTATTGCTCATTTATTTAATAACAATGTTACAATATTTTAAAATTAAAATTAAAAAGGAAATCATTTTACAAAAAAAAATAAAGTCGATAGGCGTGAGACAAAATGCTAATAATTTTTGGGGAAAAAAAGGGGAAACTGAAGTCGAAATCAAAACCTAAAAAATCTAAACACTATCTCTCTCTCAATGGCGTATAATCTAAAACAGAAGGGATAAAAATTTTGCTTTCTCTCTCCCTCTCGCCCCCACCTGCATTTTTCTCCCTACTTTTCTTCTTGTTTGTTTACTTTATCAATCAATCTCTTTGGTTCTCTTATGTTAACATATACATATACATACTCTATTTTGTGGTGATCTTTATGATCCCAATTTGTTTACGATTTGCACACATAAATGTGTATACAGATGTGGTGCGACGAGAAGGGATGTATGATTTGTGAAATTTGCTCAATGGTTTGAACCTTTCAAGTAATTAAGTTAATTCAATTTGTTAACTAATATTTTAATTTCTATGTTTGAATGTCATGAGTTTTGCTTTATATGTTTAACTTGGACTTTTCCTTATTTTTTTAAAAACTGAGTTTTTATAAAGCTTACTAATTTATATTTTTTGTTTTACACACACCATGTGTTTCTGGTAAAATTACAAAAACTTCATGCCCTAACTTTTAATGATGTGTAATTGGACTTTGGTAATTAACCTCTACTAATCTTCTTAAAGCTTTATTTTCCTTGATATTGAAATAAAGATAAACGATGAATGCAAGCAACAAGGTATGTTACCTAAGAAGAAAGAGACCATTTCGTTGTTGTTCTTATCCAAGGACAATAATTTAAGTTACATCAATTCTGGATTCTGTTAAATTTAATTTTTCAACTAATAACAGTTATATTTGACTTATTCTACTAAATTTTACTTGGTAAATGTAAACAAGCAGGGAGTCTACCTGGATTGAGTACCAATCACCTTGAGACTATAAACAAGCTGCAGGAGTTTATATATCAAGGATAAAGTACGGTTGTGTTTGATGATAATGTGAAATGTTCATATGAATACTTTTCTAATGCTATGTTGGGCTAGTCTAATACTTGAATAGATTTTTATGATTACTGTTAGTTTTCTAATTATCTTGAGTAATGAGGTATTGTACATGTGCTGAAACTAAAATAAGGTACCTTTTTTTGCAGGACAGAATAGGGAAGACACTTTTATATGATTGGAGTAGATACTATATATGACATGTTAAATTATCCGTTGAGTTTGAGTTGCAGTACAATTTGAGCTTCATTATATTAAGTATTATATAACAACTTGCTAGAATATAATGATTGTACTAAAGCACATGAATGATGATTTGAGAATTCTAGTTTTAATAGATACTTTAATTTGACAAGTTTTACTTCATGGAGTTGTTAGTGTACCATTAGTTTTATAACCTGTAATCCAGAATCAGTTTAGTTGATGGAAATTGGCACATAAACAAGTTGAGACTACTATCTCAACTCCTTGTGTTTGTAAAATAAAAAGTCTTTCTCTCTTCAATTATTTGCTTTTCTCATATGTATGAGAAAATCATAATGTGCAGCCTTTTGTGAGGAGCATAACTCACATTTTAAAGAGCATGTTACATGATTTGTATCATCAATGACCAATTAAAAGGAATATTTCTGTAAATTATGCTTTGTTGCAGAAGAACAAAGCTTCTTTATTGCCACATGCCATATTTAAAGCCATAAGGAAACCTCTAGATGTAAATGCAATTTTTGCAGGCAACTATATTTCTCAATCCGGGTTGCTTTTCGTGCTCTTAATGAATGATTCAACTTATTTTTTTAGGGGGGGGGGTTGTGTGATATTTTATGATATATTTTATGTTGTTCAGAAGTTAATAGAATTGCTTCCCATGTCGGTCCCTTCTTGATAATATTTCAGGACTTTTAAGTAGTAACTATCATTTTTCTCATAAAAAGAAATTATATTTATCATATTTCAGTACTTAAAAAGTACCGCTAGGGAAGATGTTGTTCCGACAATGAACATTTGTTAGGTATGAATACAACACAGAGGGGGGGGTGAATGTGTTTTGGCTTAAATCTTTGATTTTCGATCGACTAAGGCTTTAGCAGTTGGTAGTTGTTAATGATTTAGTAGAATGGATGTTAAACATAAATAGCTGTGCAAATATGTAAAACAAAGATCTTCAAAACTCACTTAATTTTATATTAAAAATCAAGCAGTGTTTTGCTACAAAATCTCTAAGTTCTTGTTTTAGAACTTAGCTTCTTTCTTAAGAGAGAACCCACAATTTTCTATTCTGATTGTTCTACTTAACTAGAGGACCAGTGTTAACTTTATAACTCAGTTAACTGCTGGTTTACACAGTGAATAATAAACATGCTATTAGCTTTTCTAAACTGTCACTTGTCATTTCTATTTATAGAAAAGCAAATCTTCCATTTCTGGCTTAGTATATCTTTAGCATCCCGTGATTACTTTAATCTCCTCTGCCAGTTAATCTTTGCCATTGATCTTGCACATCTCTCAAGCTGTTTTTTGTAGACTTTTCAATCCAGCTGTGTGAATTGTTTGTTGATTTGCAACCTTGGATATTGAACTGTTCTGCAATTCTGAACTTAGAGAAATTTCTTCACTTCGAGATCTCCAATTAAGTTGTAGAGAACTCGACATCTCGATAGGCATGTTGGCTTGTCGATATCTCTGAAACTTCATTGTTAACTTGACTTAACGACAACTCTGAGTTCTCTAGTGAATTTTGGTTTATCGATAACTCAGAGTTCCCTAATGGGCTTTGGCTTATCGATAACTCAGAGTTCTCTAATAAATGTATACTTGTCGATATCTCTGAGTTCTCGAATGGGCAATTCCTGAGTTCTCTATACCCGGTGGATATTGCTTATCCGTCAAGTAGTGATGGCTTATCCGTCGAGTAGACATTGCTCATCCGTCGAGTAGATATTGTTCATCCGTCGGTACTCTCTGGAGTTTAAATGACTTCTCGATAAGTCATTCTGGAGTTCTCGAATGATTTCTCTACAACACTAATTCTGTGACTTGTAGAGAACTTGACTAAGAATGTTTTACACCAAACAGATTTATTCAACTCCAAGCTTCTTCATAATTCTTCTGAGGCATGATCTTCTTGATCTTCTTCCAGATAGAACTCTTAGGCTTGACACTGTTTAGAGAAAAATGCTCCAGTCTGCTCCATTTACATTTTACAGACATTAAGTGTTACAAGTATGAATTACAGATTAAGGTTACAATACAACTAATCTTAGGGTTGTCAGTATGACTTAGTCTTGTTATAATACAGGCATGTCTTGCACAACAATCTCCCCCAATTTGTGAGAAGATTGCTTATCACAAATTCATGGCTGTTAACAAGACTAACCCCAAGTTAAAGAATGAAAATAAAATAATACAAAAGCTGATACAACATTTGTACAATAAATATTTGACAGTTTACAATAATTAAGTAAAGACTGAGCTGTCTGATTCTTTCTCAATTATGTTCTTAATTTGCACAAGTATTTCCAATTCTTCTAGGATGGGGGTGTCAGTTTGAGTCTCTATTAGTTTCAGCAAATCTGGCTTAGGATATCTAGCTAACATCCCTTTCCTATAACTTGACAAAGAGCCAGCTTTTATATTCAGAATCTTCCATCCTTTGATATTCTGCTCTTGCCTGCTGCCTTCAACTCTTCTGATCTTCTGATACACTCAGATCATAGATGTTGATGATATTATTAGTTCCAGTAATCTTTGACATTCTTTTGAGGCATAATTCTTTGACATCATCTATTATATATTACAACATACATCAAGAAGCTCATGTAATTAATGATTGATGTGATGTAATCTGAAACATGTTTTCTTTATTTGATAAATAAACTCCTCTTATTAAAGATTCTTAGCTTCTCTACTGACCTAGTGACCATAACGACCAACAAGTTTCTTTTGACAGATGCAGTTGGTTTTCTAATACAAATCCTAATATATGCGTTGGTCTGCATTTTTAACTTGTAACATCTTAACAATTTTACAAATGGATATTTCTATTTATAAAATCTTGTTAATTGGTCCCATCTTTTATATGGTTGAAGGGAGGTCTTCATCAACTTTAAAGGATTATAATTAATACATATTGATGGATATTATTGATGAAGTAAAGGTCCAAGATGAAGCGGATACAAGGCTAACAAGAGTCGTTGGAGAATTTGACATACATTGATAGAGCATTTGGTCATAGACATGTATCTATACATTTTTTTGGTGTAAGGATCATTTGTAAAACTTGTAAACTTGTCTTTCATGTTCTTGTTTTTTTAAGATTTGAAAGATTATGAATTTTGTAATATTATTAGTTGTTGAGAAAGATTGAAGCTAGATATATAACTCAAAGATAGTGTTTTGGATAACTCAACATAGAATCAAGAACTTGGAATAATCTATATTCCATTAGAATTAGTACATATTTTTTATTGGGCATATACATGATTATTTTGGTAGCTACATTGAAGAAGACGTCAAAATAGATTTGTATGAAGTTCATTAACATGTTCAGGTAACGGAGGAATAAGGTTGAAGTCATTCGAATCAGTTAGAAGGATCAATGTGAAGACCTAAAGGATTCTATGTGAAGTTATTTGTATCTGGAAGAAGACTTGACAATGATTTGAGAAGATTATAGTACGAAGGCCTGAGAGCGGAACTAGTCACCTGTGAACCAGACCATTGTACTAGGTGTCAGTGATTCGTGAAAGGAAACTAAGTACTATCATTAGGAAGATTGTTAAGTGAGGATTCGTATCTGGATATACAGGTTTTATAGTTTATATGAATACTCAAGAGAGAAGACTTGAAGACATGACAACTTGAAAATTACAATGATCTACGAAAACTAAGTCAAAGTGATCACTACCTTGTAGTAGGAGTCACCATGGCCAGTCTATTGATTATCAGAAGTAATAGCCTTGAAGTACAGTGTAATATCTCAGTATAGGAATTGGTTTTAACTTAGTAGGAGCATCATGGAATTAACTAGAGCAAAAATAAGATCAAAGGTGTTGGTTTTATACTCTAGTCACCACTTAGATAATGATACAAGTCCAAAATGTTTTTAAGGGACTTAGTGGTGACCAAGGTGTAATGCTAGTACTAGTAATCGCCAATGAGAATGAATATAAAGGATTTTGGTGTCTATATGCTACTATGGCCCACAAGTGTTATTCCCAAAGCTTCCTAAGGAGATCACTCGCAAGTTATCTTGTATAGAGGCAATGTCATCACAACTTGTGAAGTTTCTCTAAGGCAATTACCTTCTAGCTGCTAGGTCTCACAACTAAAGGCCTCAAGGTGTGTACCAGTTTTAACTTAACTATAAATCTAAGTAAAGAATGCTCAAAGAGAACCTTAGGTCGCAACTCAGCATACAAGGTGTCCTAGGATTGCAAGTAACATGAAGATCCTTCCTAGGAGTCGAAAGTAAGTGAAATTGCTAAGGAAAAACTCTTACTTCCTCCCTTGATCACCAGTAAGAGATTACTGAATTGATTTCAAGTGAAACTTTCCTCTCTTGTCCGCAAGTAAAGGAATAAGGCTCCAGGGACGCAAGTGGCTAATTTTCATGTTGTCATGTTTGAAATATATGGATGTAAAGAAGCCATGTGTCCTTCCTCTCTCTCCTCAACCTTCCGGCTATGAAATCAAATCAGATGTAATTGGAATTATATCTCTCCCATATTGAATAGTGCAAAGCTATTGCAAAATATTCTCAGCACTTTGAAAAGCTTGATTTGACAAGGAGGGGTCATGCCCATTTTGATTCACACCAATTAAAGTCTTACAAATCTGTAACATTCATCACATAAAGCTTCCTTGATTGTATTCTTAATCATTTAATAGAAGCTTTAGATTTTCAGAGTGATAAGATGAACCCTAGTTTGATAGCTTATTGTTTAGGTTCTTTTTATATTTGTTGCTTCACATCATTTTTATTTGGAGTTATAAGTAAACCCTCTTATTATGTACACTTTGAATAAAAGCATACTACCCAGAAATCTCTGTGTTTGTTTATTTCATTTTCATAGTTTCATTATCCGCTGTATTTATTTGTGAAAAACGAAGAACATACATTCACCCCCTCTGTATGTACCTTTTAGACCTAATATTAGTGATAATGTCGGTTAAATTAAAGTATAGATTTTAATTATCAAGTCATATTTGTTATATAAGAAATGCATTGTTTATATGGTTATCATGTTGGGCTTGCTAAGTAGGCCTAACTCAATATTAGTATGATATTATCTGCTTTGGCCAAAGCCCGCGCGGATTTGTTTTTGGGTCACTCCCAAAAGGCCTCATACTAATAGACTTCATCTGGCAGCTTATATTTTAGCAATCTGCCCCTCCCACAAACGACGTGAGACAACTTCTAACAATCCCCCCTTCACACATCGGGCTCGACACCTGTCGAATCTGCCTCTTGATTGTGTGATCCTCTCCCCTGGACCATACTGGAATACTTCTGGCTATCTGCTCCCCTAGGCCCATACTGGAAAGTTCGTCTGCCGTCCCCTTAAACCCATACCGGGGTAGCCCATCTGCCGCTTCTTAGGTCCATTCTGCGAGCATGTCTGAGATTATTTTGAACTGTTACAACCTGAAGCCCTGATACCACTTGTTGAGCTTGCTGAGCAGCCTTAACTCCATATTAGTATGATATTGTCTGCTTTGGCCCGAGCCCGCACTGATTTGTTTTTGGTCACTCCCAAAAGGTCTCATACCAATGGAAGAGTTATATGGCTGTTTATATTCTAGCAAATTGCCCTTCCCATAGACAATGTGGGACAACTCCCAACAATTTCCCCCTTCACATGGGACTCGACACCTGTCGAATCTGCCATCTGATTGTGTGATATGCTCCCTCTGGACTCATAGAATCCTTTCGGCTTTCTGACTCCCCTAGACCCATAATGGAAGGCCCACCTGCCTTTTTCATGAGCCCATACTAGGTAGCCCATCTTCCTTCTCTTAAGTTATTTCAATTCTGGGAGCCCGTATGAGATTCCTATGGACCATTACAACCTAAAGCTCTGATACAATTTGCCTCTCCCACAAACAATATGTGACAACTCCTAATATACTAGTGGGTCCCACCTGACCATATGTGGGGCCCTATTTTCTTTTGAAATGAATTCATTTCCGCAACATAATTATAATGTTGATGTAGGGCTCCCAAGATGTTACGATAACCCTATATGCCAACATTTTTTTGTATGTTGCTATAACTCATAAATATGTTGCCTCTGAGAGCAAAGGCGACATAAAAAAAACAACATACACGAAATATTGCCTTAGCTGATTTTGGCCCTACAATAACATTTTTTTGACTTGTGGCTACATTACTAGCCTGTTGTAGAAAGCCATTGATGACGTAGTGTACACTATTGAGGATGTCCCCTCTCGACTTGGAAACGCCCCCGTAGAAAGGCCCCCAGCTTTCATATGGACTCCAACAATAGCTTAACAGGAGTATTATTTTCAAGAATATGTCCATATACAACTGCATTAGCTGCATTAGCTAGGATACTATTAGCCAGCTGGTGATGTTTATACACAACTCACTTTTTACTAATTAATCAATCATATGTTTGATTATACAGTTATGCATGGCATATTAATCCAATTAACTAACGGAAGAAAATAAGAGCAATGTTAAAATTCTGAAAATGGATTCTCATATTTTTCTCGACTGTCAACTGTTTTAGTTTGTGATACATTAGGAGAAGAATTTCACTTTTGAGATGTCTATTCGATTAATTCTGCTAAGTAATCATCTGCAGGTAGCCTATGTGAATATAATATTGAGGAGTGAGAACTCTATTTTTTGGAAGAATTTTGTACAGGAGCTAGATAGGTTGTTACATCATGCATGTAAACTTGTACATGTATGTGGACTCTGGCACTCACTTCTTATAAGTTCGTTTATATTAGATCATCGCACCGTGTGAATCTTGAAATTTGAATTCAAATAACGACTTCAAATGTTATAATATAAATGACCCAAAATCATCTTCAATAATCATGTAAATCGATTGATGTATATGTAAATGAAGGTTCCCAATTGAATAAGGGGTTTTACTGGATAACTTATAAGTCAGGCTGAACATTCGGTCGGTTCGGTCAAAATCGAACCGAACAGAATTAACCAAAAACCGAAATGATAATTTTTTCCTGACCGAACCGAACTTACGCATAAACCGAACCGAAAACCGAACCAAATTATTTCGGTTTATTCGATTCGGTTTATGAAAACCGAAATAATTGAAAAAAAATTGTTTCTGCAGCAAAAGTGAAGTTGCATCTTAGATTTGTAATATACTCCGGTTGTTTGCTCTATTTACAAATTACAAGTAGTCCCCAATAGAAACACAAATTAAATAATTGACCTGATGCCTATCTTGGAAACTAATTTATGCCAACTCTGTCATGTACCAAACAAATTTTGTAATCGCGGAGGCTCAGGGGAGTAGAAGTACGTACATAGTTTTATGAGCTCTGTAGATAGAAGTTCAACTTTCATCTTGCTTTTCAACTAAGTATTGTATTGTAGCAAACACAAAATATGGATGTAATGTAGCTCCAGAAAGTTCTAAATTTATAGGAACACATAGGTGGAAAAATATAGGGGGTGTTTGGTTGGTGGTTAATTTGCCCGGTTAACGAGAATCGGAACCTTAAACACAAGTGATAACGTTTGGATTACCAATTTTGTGGTGGGAAAGGGGAACTCCATTCGCTTTTGGTGGGTAAATCAAACCCACCATTCCCATACCCTTCATTCCCATTCCCGATTCTCATTCTCAGTCTTTCCTCTTTAAAATATAGTCTTAGTATGTTCTTTTACTTATATTTATTATATTATATTATATTATATAGATAAAAAAATATAATTCAAATATATATATGCATACTTCAGTTATTTCGGTTAAACCGAATTAATTTTCAGACAAATCGAACCGAGCCAAAATTATTTCGGTTCAAACCGAAAAATCGAAGTAACCGGAAATTTTGAAAAAATTCAAACCGAACTAAACCGAAATTGTACAATTCGGTTCGGTTTTTCAGTTTCGGTTCGGTTTTGCTCAGCCCTACTTATAAGATCGAGTTCAATATTAAAATTAAAATGACTATAATCATTATTATAATTTGAGATCAAAAAATATATTTTAATGCTAAAATAGAACTGTAGTTTCATCTTGTAACCTAACATTTTCAAATTACATAAATTTTATTTCTTTCTCTTTAATTTTATTTAAAATAAACAAATACTAATTTCACTTACTATTATTTAATGAGGTGTTAGGAATAAACATTGTTATTTTAGTTCTAAGTATAAGATTAATTATCCATTTATATATTTATAGAATTAACTATATGTATGCATTGAAGTGGTAATTTTTTACAAATTCAGTGAGAATAAAGTCGTACACACGATTATTAGTAATATACCATATTTAAATACTTAAATATGTCAAAAAAATATAATATAATATGCTGCAACAATTATGCTCGCAAAATAATTTACATAATATGCTGCATTAATTATTTGTTATCTTCCTCAACAATCATTTGCTCTGTGTATAAATTCAGTAGACATAAAGGCGGTAGTCTCTGTATGGACAACTGAATAATGTTGGAGGTTGGTAAATGGATCTGATTCAACATACATGCACCATGCATAAATATGAAGAGGCACGAAAGCATGGGTTTCCCAAGTGTTTGTTTCACTTGTTTTTCAATTGTTAGTTAAACAGACAACTTCAAGTTAGTTGTCTGTACAGTCCTGTTTGTATCGTCGGCCTCCTGTATTGCTTGTTCCTGATTTCTCCACGTCCTCTCCTTAATTGTCTTTCACCTATTTTTTTCATTCTCGGTTAATTAGTTAAATCAACCTATATGTGTACAGAGTATACCCTAGGCTTTGTTTGTGTATCTGCATTTGAAGGAAAATAAAAGAAGCTAATTCGCCCAACTAGGATTTCACGAAATTAAAAGCGGTTAAATCAAAGTGACAGTTCATTCTGCGACCCGACCCCCCTGCCGATCCAACATCTATATGCTTTTGTCATTTTAGCATACAAATTATAAACTTACATATGAATGTCAAGATCATGTAAAATTATAGTAACCTTGAACCAAATACGAATTTCACTAGTGTTTGTTTTCTGAAATAACTTGAAAAATTTGACCAAGGGTAAATTATTTAAGCTTGAAAGATTGATCACTGGGTCATTAGCTTAATTAGGTGAGGAAAATGTAACACTTTTCAAAACCTTCAAACTGGGGGTAAATTTGAACTTATCATAATTACAAATGGACATGGTAGAAAAATTATTTAATTATTTTTGACACACTCCTTTTACATAGATATCATCAAAGAAATTTACCATTAGTCACTATCTTTGATGACGCAGAAAAATCCTACATTCCTTTTATGGATAAAAAACTAAAGTTATTATTTACTGTATTTATTACTAAGATTCAAGAGTTCAAGACCTTTAATGACTGCTCTCGTGTTTCGTAGCTTAATTCTGTCTTTACGAGATGCCTACGTATCTCTGTGAATTAGAGAATCAAGCCAAAAAACGTAGTTCTGATTTGTGGGGCGAGACCCCTTATATAGATGTTGAGAGTCCTTGAATTGGACTTGGTATAGGAGACTTGGTGGGCAAGTCTCATAATTAGAATGGACTTTGGAGTCCTAGATAATAGGAAACTGATTCCCTATCCTTTTAGGTCCCCTTGAGGCCAATCTACAAGGATTTATATCCCCACTAGGACTTATCTTAATAGTTGTTTTCCTCCTTTATTTATTAATTACGAAATTAATAAATAATCAGGGCTTTTGGGCCTTCTTTATTCCATCAGGCCTGATCTGGTCCATCAGGCATGATCAATGTGTTGACCTTCTTGGTCTGAATGTCATACATCTTCTTATTGGGCCTAGCAACCCTACACCTTGCAATATTTAATTATACAATCAGGATTTATTTATCCCTATCATTTGCACCCCAACTTTTGGGAAACATTGATTAGGTTTCGCAGAAGTTAAGTCTATTCATTCCCTTACAGGGTTTCGTTTTTGCGTAAAGTGTGGAGCGACCTACACATTTACAACGACTTTTCCTGGATTTCCCTTAATTTCCAGGAATTATCTTAATTTCCCTTAAGGAATTATCTTAATTTCCAGGAATTATCTTCATTCCCTTCAGGAATTATCTTAATTTCCAGGAATTTTTCCCTAATTTTCTGGATTTTTCCCTTAATTTCTGGGTTTTTCCCTGATTTTCTGGGATTTATCCTTAATTTCTGGATTTTTCCCTAATTTTCTGGATTTTTCCCTTAATTTCTGGGGTTTTCCCTGATTTTCTGGGTTTTTCCCTGATTTTCTGGGATTTATCCTTAATTTCTGGATTTTTCCCTAATTTTATGGATTTTTCCCTTAATTTCTGGGTTTTTCCCTGATTTTCTGGGATTTATCCTTAATTTCTGGATTTTTCCCTAATTTTCTGGGATTTATCCTTAATTTTTGGATTTTCCCCTAATTTTCTGGGATTTATCCTTAATTTCTGGAATTTATCCTTAATTTCTGGATTTTTCCCTAATTTTCTGCCTTGAAATCGATCAGGATGTATAGAAAATCGATCAGGATTCCTGACCGATTTCGATCAGGATCCTGATCGAACTAGCTCAGGAACTAACATTCTGGTCGACGTGATCTTCGATCAGGATCTATGCGGTATCGATCAGGATTCCTGATCGATTTCGATCAGGACTCTGATCGAACTGGCCTTCAAAGTGACACTCTAGTTGACTGAAACATGGGCTTAATCGACCAGAATTCCTGATCGATTTCGATCAGGATTCTGATCGAACTAGGTGGATTCTCTTCTGTGTCGATCAGGACTCTGATCGATCTTAGTGTTTTTCTTCCTTCTTGCTCGAATAAGATATTGATCAGGATCCTTTTTGGGGTCGATCAGGACTCTGATCGAACTTAGGGGATTTCTTTCCTTCTGTTCGAATAAAGTATCGATCAGGATCATGTTTGGCGTCGATCAGGACTCTGATCGAACTTAGGGGATTTCTTTCCTTCTGTTCGAATAAAGTATCGATCAGGATCCTGTTTGGCGTCGATCAGGACTCTGATCGAACTTAATAGGTTTCTTCCCTCTTGATCGATTGAAGTATCGATTAGGATTTTTTTCTTTGTCGATTAGGACTCTGATCGAACCATTTTAAAATTCTGGTCGATTTTCGACCTTTCATTTTCCACAGTAGCTTCTAGATTATTCCTGATATTTCTGGTAGATGGGCTTTTAGGTTGGGCCTGGCTAAATGGGCCTAGAAATGCCTCGTATTCCGAGCTTTTCTCCTATATAAGTGTAGTGTGAAGTGAGAATCCTCACTTCACTTCACATTTCTCATTTTCTCTCATAAATCTCTCTAGAGTTCTCCCTTTGAGAAGGCGATTTCCGGCGTCCTCAGCCACCGCAGCTCCACTTTTCTCAGGTTTTTCTGGGTTTCAAGCCTTCAATCGAAGCTTATCAATGGCGGATCGTGACTTGGCTCGTTTGCAGAAGATGAATGTCTCTAAGAGAGGTACAAACATTCAAATTCAATATCCATATACTTCCCTACTTGATATGATTAACTCGAGAGGTGATGAATATCCCTCTCTATCTGAGTTAGATTCGTATAACCATGGTAACACCTTTCATGAGTTAGATGGTAGGATAGAGTCCATGAACACCCTGTACAGACTTCCACCCCACCTTAGGATCACTCCAGCCGCCCCTGGGGATAGGACTTGTAATTGGGAGGGGGATACTTTGTTTATCTATCGAGGAGCCCTGACCGCGGGTCTTAGGTTCCCATTCCATGAATCTATTCCTCGCTTGCTTGCCGATGTACAAATTAACCCTTGTCAACTCCCTCCTAACGCTTGGAGGAACATTATCTGTTTTATGGTCCTTTGTCTTAGACACAATTTTCCTCTTTCCGTAGCTGTCTTTAGGAAAGTTTTCCAATTCTATAATAGCGCCATGAGTCAACCAGGTTGGGTTTTAATTCGTCAACGGCCCAAAATCCCTCATATCTTTGATAGTAATTCCATAGTTGAGAACAACCCCAAATGGAGGGACGAATTTGTGAGGCTGACCTGAGCTGGGGGTGATTGGGCCACACTCTTTCGTAGGCCCTTTTGCAAAGTGTCAGATGGGAGTCCAGGTAGCATCAGATTATCTGATGAGGAGGAGGTGGCCTACCAAGCCTTAATTTCAGATGATGGGAAAACAGACACCTGGACCCTCTTAGAGGAGTTTTCCTTGAAGAAAGTCGGTCTCTCTCAGGCCAGTGATAAGGGTAAATTTATAACTGGATAACCATTTTTTCTTCCCTTTAATTGTAACATTTTATCTCTCCTGCAATTTAATATTCTTTCTATCTTTCTTTTTCAGCTTGCGAGGCCATCAATAATGTCAACATGCCCAAGGAAGGGGAGTCAGGCCGCCAGAAGAGGGCCAAGCTAAACAGGGACCCCGGGAGCAAACCTGACGGCCCTTCTTTTCTTAAGCCCCACGTCCCGGTGGTCGAGTTGGGGGACGATGTGGATCCTCCACTTAAGGCACATTCCTTCAGGCCTAACTGGGGCTTCAGGAGGAGCGATACGGTGGTTGGATCCACCAAACATGCTAAGGATTGGTCGTACCATTCCATCACTCCCCATGACTTTACTGACATTGTTACGGGGAGTGATATCGAGCTAGTGAAACTTAGGAGCGATAAAGATAAGCTCATTGATGACTACATGGATTCTGACAAGTTTAAGAATCTCATGGAGATTCATGATGAGGGTTTTTATTCCCTACAGTTTACTCAGGGATGGGATGCGGCCGTAAAGGCGGTTTCTGAGAAGCACCCGGGCTTAGTCGACCCTAAGGACTTTATAAGTCCCGAGCAGGCTGAGTCGGAGGACAGCATAGATGCCCTCTTCAACTCCCCTCAGCCAGATGATCGCCTCTTGGATCCTAACACTGCTTCTCCTCTCGCTTCTCCTGCGAAGGATGCTGAAGGCGCTGATAAGGAGCAAGAGAATGAAGGCTCCCGCATGGAGGAGTAGTTTTTCTATTTTGTAATTTTATCCTTAACTTATGTCTGGACTTTTATTTGTATTAAAACTTATTACCCTCCGGGGTTATTTTATATGCTACTTTCCTTATTCGCATCTCTCTACTTTATTTTTCCGATACTTTAATATTCAAACTTGGCCTAATGGGCCACACAAGTATTATCACAACTCAAACATCCATAGGTTGAAATAATTTCGAACTCTTCAATTTCAAGTCTGGTTTTCCAAAACCTTACATAATATGGGTTCGACCCTGATCAATAATAGCTAGAAAATAAATATCCTACGCAAACAAAGCTTCAAGGTGCTTTTAAACCTACTTGTCACAATGACAAGTGAGAATCGTACTTCGACTATCTTACACGTAGTAAACCTTCAGGTTCTGTGCGTGCCAGGTTCTCGGGACTTCAAAACCATCCATAGTCTCCAGCTTGTAGGTTCCTCTACCCTGAACGCTCTTGACTTTGTACGGCCTTTCCCAATTTGGGGCAAGTTTCCCTTTCTGTCCTACCCCAGAAGCTTCTATCTTCCTCAAGACTAGGCCACCTTGTTTAAAGAACCTTTCTTTAACCCTTAAGTTGTAGTAGAATGAAGCCTTCTTCTGATACTCTACTATCTTTGCATGTGCTTCATCTCGCACTTCATCGATTAAGTCTAGAGCCAACCTTTGTCCTTCCTCATTTTCCTTAGCATTGAAAGCCTGAATCCTTGGAGAGGAATGTGATATCTCTACTGGAACTACTGTTTCTGCCCCATACGCCAACATGAAGGGAGTTGCTCCTGTCGTGACTCTACAAGTAGTCCTATAGGCCCACAATATGGGAAGTATCTCATCCACCCAATTATTTCTTGACTTCTCGATCCTCTTCTTTAGTCCATCCAGGATTATTCGATTTGCTACTTCTGCTTGCCCATTGGCTTGTGGGTAAGCCACGGAGGTGAACCGTAACTCAATTTCATTTTCTTCACAATACTTCTTGAATTCCTCGTTATTAAACTGCGTTCCATTGTCGGTGACTAGGACACGGGGAATTCCATATCGGCACATAATGTTTTCCCACAGGAATTGTGCAACTTGTTTAGTTGTGATTTTGGCCAAGGGTTTGGCTTCAATCCACTTAGTGAAATAATCAATGGCTACAATTAGGAACTTCCTTTGTGCCGTGGCCATAGGGAAAGGCCCTAGAATATCCATCCCCCACATATCAAAGGGAATAGGCGAGTTGATAGATGTCAGCATCTCGGGAGGTTGTCTAACAACAGGTGCATGCTTCTGACAGCGGTCACACTTCTTCACATATTTTTTGGTATCAGCCATCATTTTCGGACAATAAAAGCCTAGACGAGTTATCTTATGAGCCAATGCCCTGCCCCCCAAGTGTTGTCCACAAATACCTTTATGCACTTCTTCAAGAGCCAAGCGTGCCTCATCGGGCCTGAGACACCTCAAGTAGGGAACCATGAAAGATCTTTTATAAAGAATCCCATCTATCAAAGAGTACCTTAGTGCTCGAACAGTTAACTTTTGTGCTTCAGTTGCATCACTTGGCAACCAACCGGTTTGAATGTGAGCCTTGATAGGATCAATTCATGACGTCCCCAGGCCTATGGGAGCCACAAGCTTAACATCTATGCTTCGTGTCTTCAAAATACGGAAGTACACACTTCCCGAACTTTCTTCTATCTCAGATGAAGCAAACTTTGATAGCGCATCTGCCTTAGCATTTTCTTCCCTTGGAATGTGTTCAACATGGCATTCATTAAATTGGGTCATCACAGCCCTTACTAGGCGGACATACTTAGCCATCGTATCATCCCTTGCCTCAAATTCTCCCTTTACCTGGGATATGATCAGCTTCGAGTCTCCACGGACCTTTAAGTTTTTGACTCTAAGTGTCCCAGCTAGACCAAGGCCAGCAATCAGGGCTTCATACTCTGCCTCATTGTTTGTGGTTGGGAAGTCTAGCTTCATAGCATACTCAATTAAGAATCCATCAGGGCTTTGCAAAACCAACCCTGCTCCACTGGAATTTGTTTTTGATGCTCCATCAAAATAGAGAACCCAATATTCTTTCTCCTTATCATCCTTCTCTCTGTCCCCATTATCGACTCCCTTGTCTTGAGGTACGGTATCTTCCTGCCCCCCGACTTCTTGGTTGGGTATGGTACATTCCACCACGAAGTCAGCTAGTGCATGGGCTTTTATGGTCGTACGTGGCTTATACTTGAGATCGAACTCTCTCAACTCTATTGCCCACTTAATCAATCTCCCACTTGCCTTGGGACTGTGAATGATATTTCTCAGTGGCTGATTCGTTAGCACCTCAATCTGATGAGCCTGAAAGTAAGGACGCAGTTTTCTCAAAGCCATTACCAAGGCTAGAGCAAATTTCTCAATAGTTGAATAATTCAATTCAGCACCATGCAGAATTTTGCTGACATAATATACGGGTTTCTGGACTTTTAGCTCCTCCTTAACCAACACCGCGCTCAAGGCGCTCTCTGAAACGGCCAAGTATAAGAATAAAACTTCATTCAAAGATGGTTTGGCCAACAACGGGGCCTGAGCCATATACTTCTTTAACTCTTCGAATGCCTTCTGGCTTTCCTCATTTCATAGAAAGTCTTTGATATTCTTTAGTGACTTGAAGAATGACAAACACTTGTCTCCTGACTTGGAGATGAATCGTCCTAGCGCAGCGACCCTTCCTGTGAGCTTCTGAACATCCTTGACAGTTTTTGGTGGTTCCATGTCCAGGATTGCCTTTACTTTATCAGGGTTAACCTCAATTCCTCTCTTTGAGACCATTAATCCCAAGAATTTTCCAGATCCTACTCCGAAAGCGCACTTCGTAGGATTCAACATCATCTTGTGGTACCTCAGGATCTCAAAAGCTTCCCTCAAATGGGTTATATGATCAGTCTTTACTAGACTCTTGACTAACATGTCATCAACATAGACTTCCATAGTCTTACCAATAAGAACCTTAAAAATTTTATTTACCAACCTTTGATAGGTGGCTCCCGCATTCTTAAGACCAAACGCCATAACAAGATAACAATAAACACCAAAGTCAGTGATAAATGATACCTTTGAAATGTCATCCTTGTGCATCTTAATCTGATTATATCCGCTAAATCCATCCATGAAACTCAGCATCTCATGCCCAGCAGTGGCATCAATCAAAGTATCAATCCTTGGCAATGGAAAACAGTCTTTAGGGCATGCATCATTCAGATCAGTGAACTCTATACACATCCTCCACTTTCCATTAGCCTTCTTCACCATTACAGGGTTTGCTAACCACTCTGAAAATTGAATCTCCTCAATGAAACCAGCCTCTAGGAGCTTCTCTACTACCTGTTTTATAGCCTCTTATCTTTCTGGGGCAAAATTTCTTTTCTTTTGTTTCACTGTCTTTTGGCTTGGATCCACGTTTAGGTTGTGAGTAATCAACTCCGGGTCTATGCCTGGCATATCAGCTGCTGACCATGCAAATACATCACTATTTTCTTACAAAAATTTCACCAACTTCCCTCTAAGGGGCTCCTCTAGTGTGGCTCCAATGAAAGTCATCCTCTCAGGATTCTCGGGGTCTAAAGGAACCGAAACCAAGTCTTCTGCTGGCTTTCCTCTCTTCTCGTCATTTTCTCGGACATCCATATCTTCAATAGGAAGAACCTGCCCCCCGACTCCATCTGCCCTTAAAGAGGCCACATAACAGCTTCTAGCCATTTTTTGATCTCCTTTCTCTTCTCCAATCCCGTTTCGGGTGGAAAACTTCATAACTGAATGGTAGGAAGAGGGGACTGCCTTAAAGGCATGTATCCCTGTTCTCCCCATGATAGCATTATAAGTTGAACTAGCCTTTACTACCACGAAATCCAACATCTGCGTTGCTTGTCTTGGTTCCGTACCTATGGTGGTTGGCAATTTGATTATTCCTTCCACAGGACATTCTACTCCAGCAAATCCATATATCGGCATGTCGGTTGGTGTCAACTGGGAATCGTTATACCCCATCCTTAGAAAGGCGTCGTGGAGCAATATATCCACAAAAGCACCATTATCCACAAGAACCCTCTTAACCGGGCTATTTCCTATTATTGGTGTTATGACCAACGGGTCGTCATGAGGAAACTTTACGCCCTCTAGGTCAGAATCATCAAAAGCCAATGTTACTTCTGTCCTAGCCCTCTTTGGGGCTTCTCCAACAATATGCATAACCTCTCTAGTATATGACTTTCTTGAATTTTTGGACAATCCAGCAGCAGTCGGACCTCCAAAGATCGTGTTTATCACAGGTCCTCGAGGGCGTCGTGGTCCTCCAAAAATTGCATTTATAACCGGCCCTCTAGGTTGGGGATTCCGCCCCTGATCGTCTTGGTCCCTGCTACGATCTTCAAAATTCTTCCTTCCACTATTATTTCTGTCCCCTCCATCTCCAGTATACTTGTTCAATCTTCCTTTTCAAATCAAAAACTCAATTTCATCTTTCAATTGCCTACAGTCATCGGTGTCATGGCCAACATCCTTGTGAAACCTGCAATACTTGCTCTTATCTAGCTTGGCGGGATCAGCCTTCAAGGGCTTAGGCCATCGAATATCTCTATCTTTCTCAATCTCCATCAAAATTTGACTTCTAGGAGCATTCAGCTTAGCGTATTCAGTGAACTTTTGCCCAGGTCCTCCCTTCTTGGGGGTTGAATCAGGGTTTTGTTCGGTTCTAGGATATTTGTCCTTTGCAATATATTCTAGATCAGTTTTCCGCTTCTTGCCTCCAGTGGGCTCATTGCTTATTACAGTCTTCCTCATACTTTCTTCAACCTTGATATACTTCCCTGCCCTCTCTTGGAGCTGCAACATGCTTTCAGGGGGACGTTTGGCCAAGGACATCTTGAAAAACTCGTCCCTAGTTCCTTGTTGCAGTGCTATCATGGCTACCTTATCATCAAGGTCCGGGACTTTTAAAGCCTCTTTTGTGAAACGATTCAGGTAATCTCTCAAGGATTCCTTAGCTCCCTGCACAATACTCATAAGAGATGCTGAACTTTTCTCATGGACTCTCCCGCTGATGAATTGCTTAATAAAATCCTGACTTAACTCTCTGAACGATCCAATAGAGTTTGGGGGTAAGCGACTGTACCATCTTTGAGCCATACCCGACAGGGTTTGAGGGAAGGCCCGACACTTAATAGCATCA
The DNA here is from genome assembly GCF_009905375.1 of Apium graveolens. Classification (NCBI taxonomy): domain Eukaryota; kingdom Viridiplantae; phylum Streptophyta; class Magnoliopsida; order Apiales; family Apiaceae; genus Apium; species Apium graveolens. The sequence goes on along the minus strand of NC_133648.1, from coordinate 60,809,406 downwards.
TTCACGGGTTGCAGCAGCAGTGCATTAGAGAATGTCCTGACATGGTTAGCGGGGTCTCCGGTGCCATCATAGGCTTTGATAGTGGGCATCTTGAATTTCCTTGAGATATGGACATTCATTATTTCTTCTGTGAAGGGTGGAGTTGGATCATCAGGATCTCCAAGGGGAAGGAGATTGCTTGGATCAATTCTTGGGAAGACAGCCCTTCTTCGTACCGGACCATCCAGGTCTATGACAGGAGGAGGATTTCTCCCCCTAGGAGGTATCTGGGGTCTGGTGGCCTGGTGAGCTTCCAAGTCACGCCTCAGCCTTTGGATCTCAGCCTCATGAGCCCTTATCCTTTTCTGCACTTCCTGGGATTCGCCCCTTGGGTGCTTCGAGGGCGTTGCCTTCCATCGGCCATCGGCTCCTTGCCTGGACGTCTCCTTCTTGGGGCCACTTCATCATCCGAAGATTCGGAATCTCTCTCAGTGTAAGGACCAGAAAATTCCCGATCCTCGGGGATAGGAGCCAAACCTCGTATATAAGGGGGCGATTTCCCTCGTGCTTCACTTCGCCCAGCATATCCACTTCCTCCAACCTCGGGGTAAAGGGGCATCCCATAAGGGGGGTTAGTAGTAACAACAGTCGAATATTCATACCCGACGGGTCGATAATTCACAGGTATATGTACTTGTTGAACTTGAGGATTCGTACCTTGAATGGTCGGGGGAGTCGTCCCTTGTGGCTGAGGTTGAGTTGCCCCTATCTGGGTTTCCGCTTGAGTAGATGCATAAGTTGAGTAGGGATGAATCTCTACGGTTGACGAAATCACCTGAATTGTCCCTGATGGTGTTCCCTCCTCCAGAGCGCTAGTTGTTCTCCGTGTTCTCGCCATGGTTCTTGTTCACTTCCCACAGACGGCGCCAAATGTTATGGATAAAAAACTAAGGTTATTATTTGCTGTATTTATTACTAAGATTCGGGAGCTCAAGGCCTTTAATGGCTGCTCTCGTGTTTCGTAGCTTAATTCTGCCTTTACGAGATGCCTACGTATCTCTGTGAATTAGATAATCAAGCCAAAAAACGTAGTTCTGATTTGTGGGGCGAGACCCCTTATATAGATGTTGAGAGTCCTTGAATTGGACTTGGTATAGGAAACTTGGTGGACAAGTCTCATAATTAGAATGGACTTTGGAGTCCTAGATAGTAGGAAACTGATTTCTTATCATTTTAGGTCCCCTTGAGGCCAATCTACAAGGATTTATATCCCCACTAGGACTTATCTTAATAGTTGTTTTCCTCCTTTATTTATTAATTACCAAATTAATAAATAATCAGGGCTTTTGGGCCTTCTCTGGTCCATCAGGCCTGATCTGGTCCATCAGGCCTGATCAATGTGTTGACCTTCTTGGTCTGAATGTCATAATCTTCTTATTGGGCCCAGTAGCCCTACACCTTGCAATATTTAATTATACAATCATGATTTATTTATCCCTGTCAATTCCTGCTACGGAGACTACAACTCCTTTCATTACCTGTTTTCCCTTAATCCACCCGGATTTTCGGGAGAATGATACATATGTCCCTTCAACTCATCCTTGTCACAATTGGCGATGCAGAATTTTAAAACTGGTGTGTCACATTTATGTTTTATAAATTTTTACGGCCATTCTTTGACTAAATCTTTTTCCTAGATTCACCGTATTTTATCTTTTTCATTCTACATAATACACTTTTTGACATTATTTAACACACTTCTGTAACAATGTAACACAAATTTGACATAAAATTAAAATAAAACCAAAAATATCAATGAAATTTCATTAACACTCTTTTTCATTGTCAAATTGGAGGAGATTTTGTAATTTATAAATTTGAACTGGAATTGGAAATGAAAAGGGTTAGGCGGAGACTGATTGTTTTGTTAATTCTAGTTGACACATCATTCATATACATAAATCACAATTTTCTAATAATGACTATACTCGCAAGGGAAAGCTAGTAAAGTTCCTCCCATCAACCTTGCCATAAAACTTTTTGGGTTTGTCTAGTGGATGTCCATGAGCATATGTTAAGCATTAAAATTTATAAAGTTTGAAGTGTTTTGATTAGTGTATTTGTTGTAAATGCAGGGGTCCATCATTATTAAAAAATATTAGCCAATCAAAACAAACTAAATTTATAGAATTTTATACTTAATATATACGCATATGTCCACAGCAGAAAAACCGAAACTTTTTTTAGTACAAACATTCATTATTCTTCTGTTATTCCATATTCTCTAGTACGGGAATAGCTGTAATCTCAGGACTAAAGTTTCTTTGGAAGCTAAACCAACCTTTGACTAAGTATTATACTTAACACTTGGTTAAATTATGTAGTTAATTTATTAATTTCATTTGAAATGTACATTGATGTATGATGACCTACAAGTAGGGCAGAAGCGTCTTAACAGAAAAACTTTTCCGACAAAAAATAGAAACAGCTCTCAAACATGTATAGACCAGCTCATCCATAGTGTCCATAGACACATCAATTTAACACGTCTTTAGCAAATGCAATATGTATACACACATAACGCCAATATGCTAGCTGCCGATGCCAATTTTTCATTATTGCGAAAAAAACATGGAAGGGGATTGAGTTAAAAACGACATGAGTCCTAGGTGTATATAATTCCATTTATGCCGGACTAAATTAGTTATTAAATTTGGTGTATGGATCCTACTGCCCAATTCGACAATTCCAGTTAAGATTTTATTCAATTTTGTGGGTGTCAATTTCTTTTCCTCTGTTTACAGTCGGGACATATAGGTAGTTACGAATGTTCATCAATCATGTGGATAAGATCGTTAACACCCTAGTCCCAGCAGCTTCATAATTTTCAATGATGAATTTATAATTGTGGTCTATTTAACTTTTTTCATTTGAAGATATATGTGACATTCTAAAATTGTTAATCATTAATAGTATATATATATACTAAATTATAATAATCGGTTCTTAAAAATCTATCTATACTACATTATAATAAACGAAACATTAAAAATTTGATAATCGGTCGGTCCGTACTTGCTGAATTTACGTAATTATCTTTATTTAAATTAAAGTATATTTTAATTCAAATTAAGTTAAAACATTTTAAAAGACTACTTCTTAATTTTTACTGGATACTTCCTGCAGGATATATGTATAATACACATTCTGAATCCTCTTCCGCAATCAATGTAGACAATATCAGCTTGACCTCTAACACTTTGCACTGCTTCAGTTAGGTTTAGTGGTAATTGGCTCAGTTCATATTAAAGAGCAAATTGCTAAGTATTATTACATTGAAATGATGAACGTGGATGGTATATAATAATATTAATTTATTGGTCTGTGTTAGGTAGATTATAAATCTCAGCCATTGTGAGCTTCAAGCTACTCTTCTTCAATATTCCTATTCTGTTGTTCATATAATAACATGAGATATAATAACATCAGGTAGAATAAACATGATTGCTGGATTTAAGTTTGAAAAAATAATAAAAATATGATCAATATGAAGTTATTAAATAGTTCGGTACTCGAGCGCTTACATCATTTGAATCAATAATAAAATAATAACACAAATTTATGATCGTATTATTTAATTTTAGGATATTATAATTTAAAACTTATTTATTACAGGCGATTCTAATTGTTTTAAAAAAAATTATTTACCTATTTTCATATGCCTAACTATTTTAAACACCTATTTTAATAAAAGATATATTTGGTTATACTTATTTAGGCATAAATAAATTTAAATAATATATTAAAATAATAATAATAATAATAATAATAATAATAATAAAATAATTATTTAAAACAACCGTGAATCGCACAGATTTTAAGCTAGTAATTATAATAATTGTAATGGCATATAGTTTAATTCAACCGTTATCCCATTATTTTGGTTATTAACTTATAATCTGTGCGATACACGGTATTTTAAAATTTACTTTTTTATTTTTAAATTTATTAAAAAAAATTGATTTTTTTTAATATTCATATGTATCATTATTTCTGACGTTGTTATAATCATGTTGTATTAGAACATTGTTTCACAATTAGTGTTGGATAGTATTGAAATGATATAATCATTTTCTATTTATGATTGTATTAAAAACACACTTATATTATAATATGATATAGTCTTAACTATCATTTTTTTATTATATCAAATTAACGGTTGATATTATTTTGGCAGTTTATGATCAATATTTTAAATAAGATATACCCTATGATGATAATATCTAAAATATATAATTAAAAATAAAAATAAATAATAAATAATATGTTATTCACCTAGTAAACTATCAAATTACTAAACTATTAAGCATTATCCTTTTATCCTCATGTGACCGCAATTTAAAGTTAATCTATGATTGAATAACTAAAATAATTTTATATTAACAGAATCGGTGTAATGCACGAGATTTAAGCTAGTATGATTAATAAGATATTAACGGTTCAAATAATATTTTATTTTTGATAATATGATCATAATTTTTTTATTGATACCATGGTGTCAAGTGTTAATAAAATGTAGTTTAGAAAATAGAAATTTTAGATAGTCAACTTTGATTTTACATTAGTGTGCCGTACATACTACTGTTTATTGGGGCGCTTGATCTGGGGGAATAAGCATGCAATAGATTTAAGATTCATGCATATATAAGCACCAAATAGTGTATTAAAACTGTACTTAGTCAATAATATTAATATTTCCAAAGTCAGATCATCAAATATCTAAATCAGCAACATAAAAACTATTCTAACAAGTGTATCCTTATCTGTCTGGTTACATATTTCTAAACTATATTCACTAGACTAGAGACTTTGGGTTCAATGCATTAGGGCTTGTAGACAAAAAATCCATGACATATATGTATATTAGTCTAGTTGAGTAATCAAATTGACATCATATTCATGTTTGTTTAGTCAAATAATGTAATTTTTCCAATCCTAATTACTCCACGGCCTTGTCCATGTCATTTTCGTTCAGACAAATATCCTTGAATATAATAATCCACCAAATGTTTGCTAGATTACAAGATTTCCAATATTTTATCTACCAATAATTTGGTAAAAATTAATGCAATTTTTTGTTATTGTGCCCGTTTGAGAAACTTTAAAATAAGTAACTTATGACTTAAAATGAATAAGTGTTAAATAAGTGATAAGTTGATAAATACTTATAAGTTCTATAAGTGTTTGGATAAACTTACTTATAAGTCATATTTTTTTTTTACTTAAATAAATTAAAATATATAATTATTAAATACAATTATCTTAATTCATGAATTTTAAATTAAAAAATATTTTAAAATTTTATTTTAAATTCAAAATTTTTAAAAAAGGTGAAAAAAATAAAAATAAGTTAGAAAAAAGTACGTCACTGCTAACATTTAACTTATCAGCTTATAAGTTATAAATTTAACTTATAATTTGGGTCGACAAACACTCGTCGATAAGTTGTTGCGGACTTAGAAGCCAATAAGTTAGCTTAATAGAATTTCCAAAGAGGCCCATTAAACATTAAAGGAAGAGATGTATCAGTTCCAAATTGGGTTAATCGTTTGTCTTTTTTAATTAAGTACACACAGCACAATTTAGAAAGGGATTTGGTGTGTCCATCTTGTCTTCCAAGTCGATTTTCAGAAAAAATAATTAATTAATCATTAATTTTAATCTATTTATATCATTATATTAAAAACATAACAATGAAAATTTGGTTGGTAGTACGTCATCATAATGATAATATTATTTAAATTGTTTGTTTAATGTGTACCATGGCCACATGCTAAAAAAAGTATGATTGATTATTTGTAAAAATTTTATTGGTGGAAATTTATGTGCATGCAGGCAGTTCCATCATTATTAATATTAGTGGACACCTTATTCATCACTAACTATTAGCATGGCACCCACCAGAAAAATCCTTATTCTCAATAAAACACTCACTTAAATAGATAAATATTCAAATAGAATTATAATACGCTGAATGAGTTTTGTTTAAACAAAATAATATATAAAATTCACATGGGGCCGGGCTAAATAAAATTACTCATTGATCCATCCTTAAATAAAAAATAAAGATAAACTACATATAGTTAGTTAAATTTGCAAGCTCGAGATAAAAAAATATTAAATATACTACCAATCCTAGTAAAACATTTATATTATTAGACCGACCTAATATAAAATAAAAAATTGAAAGAAAATTCTCGGGATCGATATAATGTTATCAAGTTAAAACAAAACAATATATAATATAAGTTCGGTCTAAAACAGATCAATATTCAGCTCGGCCTAAAATAAAATTAAACAAAAAAACTAAGTATAATTAGTTGAATTTGGTCGATATAACGGGTCTCAAGCTAAAAAAAAATTTGATGCCTCATGTTAAAATAAAATAATAAATACTAACGACCTAACTAAAAAATATAATTAAACCGATCTAAAATAAAACTAAAATTAGAAAATTAATTCGTTGATAGATATAATGTCATTATGCTAAGCTAAAATAAAATTTATCATTTATTCGATTTAAAACAAAATGACATTCACGCATAACTAAAATAAAATTAAAAGTAAACTAAATGTAATTAGCTTTACATGGCTAAAAAAATAATGTATATTATAGATCTACGCTAACATCAAAATTAAATTCAAATTAAAGATAATTCTTATATTATCAGAGTTAAAAAAAATTAAAATCAATCTAATTTATTGATAATTATAATGTACTCTTAGAAGAGTGGGATAATTAGAATCCAACCAGAATAGCAGAAATATTAAAGTTCGATAGTTGACTTCTGTGTACAATTAATATCTGGGTTTATGTAATTACTTTAATTTCTATGATACACATCCTATTTTAATAAAAAGAAATAGAGATAGTTCATTAGTCAGTATAATAGTGTGGGACTAAACTAAATTAATATATGTTATACATCTAGACTAAAAAAATTATAAAATTGATTCATGATAAACCAAAATCAAAATAAGTAAATAATTAGACCATTTAAAATAAAATAATATGTATTTCTACCAGGACTAACATAATTTTTTCTTATCATTGATACATAAAATTTTATCATTAATCCGGGATTAAAAATTTAAACTAACAAATCCGAATATAATTAGTTGGATTTTGTTGTTTAATAGACTAAAGATAATTTGTATACTACTGATTAGAGCTAAAATTTATTTTTTTTTAATTAAAATTTAGTTATCTTTTATAAACCCACTTATAATTATTAGTAAAATTATAAATTTTTACATTATTTTTTAAAACTGAAATTTCATTAACTTATACATCTATGTGTATAAGAGTAACTATTATTGTTAGGCCTCAATGATAGGGTTGAATATAGTATCTACAATCAATTCGATTATAAACACAAGTATGTAACAGAAAATAAGTTTATTCAATATATCAAACTCTGTTACAGTAGGTTTAATCTACTCTCTCACTGATGTATGATATCACTAAGAGCTGCTACGGTTACAATTAATAATATTCTCGTGAATGATAGCACATATAGTGTAAACCCTAATCTGTGTTTATATACTACACAGTTACAAGATATCTCCTAATTGATATGATATGTTCTGTTTCCTAAAATACATCAATCAGAGATTATCTACTGTAGTCCTTTATTTATACAACTCTCCAAGCATATCTTCTTTTGTTTAATCCAGATCCTCTCCTTTCAATCAGCCGCTTTTCATCCCTGGAGTGTATCCACACTTAAGTTCTGATGTAAGTCCTGATGGCTTAAGTTTTGATAACTTCCTGTCTTCAGTAAGTTCTGATTTCCAGTTAAGTTCTGATAGTAAATTCTGAAACTAAACAAATCAGATTAGACATGACATCACAAATATATCTAACAATCTCCCCCAACTTATAAATCATAAAAATATACAAGTTTATAGATTTGATGATGTCAAAAAATTTAAGTACAAATGCAATGAGAGTTTATATGCACAGCTAAATACAACTTACAGTCCATGCAGCTTTTACCAAATTCACGGAATCCATAATGATTCCTTACAAAGTCTGATACCAGCTTGGTCTCTGCATTTCTTTTAACTTCAAGTAACTGAGCTTTGATGTGCTGCAGTTCTTCATCTTCAGTATCACCAATATGATATATGACAACTCTGAGTGCAGAAATTGGAGTTCTTTCAAGTCCATCTCCCAGTCTGATTACCCTTGGATGTGTAGAATCTTCATTATAGCATAAGCATCTTCCTTTCAGAATTACTTCTACCTTAGCAGCATTCTTTCTCATAGGAATTTCTCTTCCATCATCCTCAGTCATCATTGGAGTATACTCTGTCATTCTTGCACCAGAAATTCTGAGTAAATCTCTTATTGTCTTCAGAATATATTCTGACCATTTCCTGGTAACATCAGAATTTACCTTCAGTAGATAATAAATATATTGGAGTTCTTTGACAGATTTCTTCAGCACATCAGATTCATATAATCTATTAGTTCTGCCATCAATCAGAAATAAGATCAATTTCTCTTTTACTTCATAATCATCATGAGTATCCATCACTACTTGAGCAGAAAATACTTTGCCAAGGTGCTTCTGTGTGATCTCTTCAAATGACTTGTCAGTCAATGTGAATGGATCTCTAATATCAACTTCTATCCCGGTCTGGAATTTCTCTCTGTAAGAACTTAATCCAGAAGTGTCTCTAGCTTGCTTGGATTTTACCCCAAATGCTGCAAGTTGATTCAACATCTGATTTGTCTTAGGCTGAACTGGAATAGACTTGTTCCATAGCAGCTTCTTCTTGTCTTCTAATGTTAAGCTGTCTATGTCAACTTGAGCAGTGTCAGAGGTTGATGTCTTGATGAATTGGTCAGGATTTGCAGTTTCATCTGTAGCTTGTTGTTCTGAAATATCTTCAGGATTTATTAAGTTCTGAACTTCTTCACTCTGAACAACTTGAGCTATGTCAGAGGTTGTCTTAGATTCTTCTGTCATCCTCTTTCTCTTCAGAGTTTCAACTGTTTCATCTTCAGCAGTAGCATCATCAAAGACTTGAACCATCTTGCACACGGAATCCATCATAATTTGAGGAATCTTCATCTTCTGTTTCTTGACTGTCTCCCCAAATTTTCCTTTTCCCTTGTATTTGGGATCAGTAGAAGTTTGGAATCTAGTCCTTGATCTAGGAATCTCTGTGACAGATCTTTCTCTTATCATAACCCCCTTTTCTTTTGGCCTTGGTGGCTTTTTAGCATCAGAAACTTTTGAATTGGGTTTGCTCTTCTCAGCAGCAAATTTAGCTTCTTCTTCTCTTAATTCCTCTAAATCCATTCCTGAATTATCCTTAAGGAATAATCTCTTGGCCAATTTTTCATCAACAGATTAAATTTTGGGATCTTGGTAGAAGAATATTGCTTTCTTTCCTTTGAATTTCAAAGTTTGCAAAAACTTCTGTGATTCTTGGCTTCCATCTTGGACTATCACATCAGAAGTAGTTGTCAAAACTTGATCATCAGTATTTGAAGTATCAGCATTTGTGATCAACAAAGGAACATCCTGATCTGTTGGCTTCTTTCCTGCCTTATTCCTCCCTTACATAGTAGATCTATCAGAGTTCTTGCTACCAGACATTCTCTGATGAGAACTTGTCTGTTGAGTGGGAATTCTGCTCAGCTGCTTCCCCTGACTTTGACCTCTACTCTTTTCAGAGTTTCCCTGGTCATCTCCATGATCATCCTTTTTCTTCAGTGTTTGGCTTGGTGAGCATTTGGACTTAACTACCTCCCCCCCCTTTTTGGCATCATCTGTTAGGAGTAGAGAAAGAAGGAGTTCCACTGAAGATTGGATCTCATTTAACTGAGTCTGTTGAGCAGCTTGATTTTGTAATACCTCATCCAGCTAGGCCTGCTGCTTGGTTGTAATATCTCAGCCTATAAAATTTGAGAAGTAATAGGAGTTGGTTGTTTTGTAGTTGGAGCTTCCAGATATAGAACAGTAGGTATATTCAAATTATGAATATCTATTTCAGGACTTGTCTCTTGTTCTTCAACATCATCTTTAGCTTTGATTGGAGAGTGAGGTGGAGAAATCATAGATTCTTGTACAGGTTCTGATCTGTGGACTTCAGGAATTTCAGATTCCTGAATCAGAACTTCTTCGGCTGCTGGAAGGGCTTCAATTATAATAGGTTCTGATGAGATCAGAGATTCCTGATCCCCTTCATCAGCATCTTCAGTATCCTCAGATTGTGTTTGTGCAATATGCACACCTGCTCTTGTCTTCCTCAATTTTGATTTTCTAGTTGGAGGGGTGACATGATTTGTATCAGAATGTAAAGACCTCTTTTTTTCTGAATGCCAGAAGCTTCAGCTGCTTTCTCCTTCTGAAGAGTTGACTCTTCAGCTTCTTCTGTCACAGGTTCTGATGCAGGAACCTGCACCTGTTCTTCCTCATCTGATTCATCTCTCAGAATCAACCTTCTCTTTCTCCTTGGTGAAGATTGAGGAACAGATTTAGCTGTTGAGGTTTTGGGTCTGAAGGATGTATCAGATTTTACAACTGGCACCTTTTGAGAAGTACCAGAGGTTGGTTTGGTTTTGGATTTGGGTCTGGACTGTGAAGTGCTGACAACAGGTGCTGATGTTGGTGGTTGTGAGGTAAACTGTAGTTGTTGAGTAGTGGATGGTTGTGATGATGCTACATCAGGGAATATGGCTGTGTAAGTGTCTGGGATAGTGTTGACTAAGAACTGTTTGACAGATTGGGGTATTTGGAGAGGTCTTAGTACTTTCTTCTTGTTATCAGCAGATAACAAGTCAGTAAATGCCCTTTTATGTAACTTAAAAGGTTCCATTAGGTCATTGAATACTAGTGGCTTATCTGAACAACAATAACTATACATTAATTGACAGAACCTAACAAAATATACTACATTTGCATCTTCCTTCATTCGGTCACCAATATAGCCTAACACAGCTGATGCATAATCAAAATGAGTCTGATTAAGAAATGCATACCCTATTTGTTGACTCATGATTGGAATGGCATCAAAATTGAAGCATTTGTTAGCAAAAGTCTTTGTGATGCAATCAAAGAAGAAGCTCCATTCCCTCCTGATGTAAGGCCTCTTCAACTGTCCTAGCTTGGAAAAGCTTTTCTCATATCCCAAGCTTGCCATCATGTTCTGAAGAACAGATTCTCCAGGTGCTGAGTTGTAAGTGCAGTTTTAAGGCAGATGAAGAGCCTGCCTTACTGTAGTAACAGTTACCAGATACTCATCTTCTCCTGATGAGAAGATGATGCTTGGAGATCCAGTTTCACCTCCATCATCATAAATTCCGGTCTTCCAGAACTCCGGCACTTGTTTACCAGATATTGCTTGAGGTTGGGTCAGAGCATACCCAATCTCACTGTGAGCCAAGAAATCCTGAACAAAATGAAGTTCTGAAGGAGCTTCATCCTTGTTCAAGATAGCAGAGTAGTTGTTTGGGACAAACTTAGCTCCATTAAAAATAACATCATTTGGTGCCATTTCTGTTGAAAAATCAAGTGAAAATTTTGTGTTTGTAAAGTGTTTGATAAAATGCCTGTAATAGAACGTCAGAAAATAAGAGAGTAAGAAAATTAGAGAGAGAGAGAGAATAAAGTAAAGAGTGGGTAAAAAATTGGATAATCTTTTATCTCTGATATTTATACTCTGCACATGATAACGTCTCTTTTGAATTAGAACCGGCAGTTATTACACTTGGCAGCGTGTAATCAGTCAGCACATAAATAGTGGGCACGGTAAACATGTAGTAATTGTTGCACACCTGCACATACCAAAACCAACACACAACCCACTAACAAATGATTATGACTGTTTTTATCTCACCTAATTATTTTTCTGAGAAATATAACTGTTACAGTAAATACCAAAAATAAGTCAAGTAAATAAATAATGCCACAGAAGCATCAGGATTTGCATCAGAACTTGACTAGTATCAGAATTTAACGGTCATTAGAACATGGCTTCTGTACTCAAAAAGTGAATGACTGTTTCTGTATTTCTTCACACAAATACTGACTGGTTTCTTCAGAGTTTAATCATCAGAACATAATCAGAACTTGTCCTCAGAATTTATACAAATAATACTTAACTGTTTATCAGAAACAACTTAATCACCACAGTAATTTTCATCATTCATATGGAGTGATAGTGTCTGTATGTGCAAATGATCAGATAAAGATTAAAATCTGATAAACTTCAGTATATCTTAGAAATAAGGCATAAATTAGAAAAATGCTTAAAATCTGTCTTGAATTGTGAAGTCTACTGTAGAATAAAATTATGCAAGAATCCACCTCAACTGTGTGTGCTTATTTTATGCATCTTTTGAAATTGTTTTGACAAGGGCTTCTCAGTGTAAATGAGTTACAACTGCCATCAGAATTAATGTTGTTATCAGAATATTTCTTCAGTAATCAGAGAATGTGAATAGTCACCAAGAAAAATTAATTTGCTTTTCTAATGCATATTACCAGCAATGCACTTGTATCTTCCCTTTAACATATTTACTCTAGATCTCAAAGGAGTACATGATTTCTTTCTTTTTTTCCAGATAAGTGAGGCTTATCAAACATGTAGTTCATCCTTAAGATTTACTGACATCAGAATTTGACAGATAAGAAGCAATAATCTAGTTTGTGACTTAGTAATAAGATACAGGAAGTAAATTTGACTAAGATCAAAATCAGAATTTGCTTGTGTTATTGATTTACACATAAATAACTAATTCAAACATGGGATACATAATTTTTTAAAGACTACTAAGTCAGCATCTAACAAGATAATCCTCATTGGATTGAATAGTCACAGAACATTCAAAACACTTTCAGAGTTTATAGAATCACATCAGATAATAAGCAGTGTTTAATATGTTACAATTTAAGCATAGATTACATTGAGATAAGAAAATCTGTAAACACTGATCATAAAGTCTAATGTATGAGAACAAAAACTAAACAGATTTTGAGAAAGAACCTGAAACCATTCCAAGTTCATTTACCAGTCCTGTAAAAGTAGCTTCACATAGTGGTTTTGTGAAGATATCTGTTAGTTGTTGATCTGTTGGAACAAAATGCAATTCCACTGTACCTTCCATCACATGTTCCCTTATGAAATGGTACCTAATGCTGATGTGCTTTATCATTGAGTGTTGAACTGGATTTCTTGTCATAGCAATAGCACTTTGATTATCACAGTAAATAGGTATTTTAGAAAATTCTAACCCATAGTCCAGTAATTGATTCTTCATCCAAAGAATCTGTGCACAACAGCTTTCTGCAGCAATATATTCTGCTTTTGCAGTTCATGTGGAAATTGATTTATGTTTCTTGATAAACCATGAAACCAATCTGCCTCCAAGAAATTGAAAGCTTCCACTAGTACTTTTCCTGTCTATTTTGCATCCTGTAAATTCTGCATCTTGCAAAATCTGCATCTGAGTAACCTATTAGCTTAAAATCTGATTCCCTAGGATATCACAATCCTAGATCAGCTGTTCCCTTGAGGTACTTGAAAATTCTTTTCACAGCTATTAGATGAGGTTCTCTTGGATCAACCTGAAATCTTGCACAAAGACAGGTAGCATACATGATATCTGGTCTACTTGCAGTTAAATAGAGTAAAGAGCCAATCATACCTCTGTAGTTAGTAATATCTACTGGTGCTCCAGTATCTTTATCTAACTTGGTGGCAGTGGCCATGGGAGTTGATGCAGTAGAACTGTCTTGCATTCCAAATTTCTTGAGTAGATTTCTGGTGTACTTGGATTGACTGATAAAAGTACCTTCTTCAGTTTGTTTGAGTTGAAGTCCCAGAAAATAACTCAACTCTCCCATCATACTCATTTGATATCTTGACTGCATTAACTTGGAAAATCTTTCACAAAGTTTTGTTTTTGTTGAGCCAAAGATGATATCATAAACATATATCTGTACCAAAAGTAAGTCCTTTCCATGGTTGAGGTAGAATAAAGTCTTGTCAATTGTGCCTCTGTGAAATCCACTTTCCAGAATGAATTGAGCTAAAGTCTCATACCACGCTTTTGGAGCTTGCTTAAGGCCATAAAGTGCTTTGTCAAGCCTGTAGACATGATTTGGAAATTTTGGATCTACAAATCCTGGAGGTTGTTCAACATATACCTCTTCTTCCAATTCTCCATTCAGAAAAGCACTTTTCACATCCATTTGAAAGACTTTAAACTTCTTGTGAGCAGCATAAGCCAAAAAGATTCTTATGGCTTCCAATCTAGCAACTGGAGCAAATGTTTCTGTTGGGAACCACGGACTTAGGGTGTTACTACGTTTTACGATAAAGATTACGAAAAGAGGATTACCTGGTTAATGGTTGATTCCACGCTCTTCTATTGTATTCCCAAATTCCCTTGAGCGAAGTGTGGCCTCCGTCTTCTCAAGTTATCCTCTCTTCTTGCTCCTTGGTGGCTACAATATGTTTTCACACAATTCCAAGCAAGAAGAGAATAAGAATATATATAGGCTACAATAGGGACCATGGATAATTAGGTTGGGCCTTCTAATTACATCTTAAGCCTAGCCCAATGTAATTAAATATTAATTCAATCCACTAAAGAATTAATATTTGCACTACCTTTCCTAATACCGTAATTTAATTAATTCGGTTCCAATATTATTTGCTTATTAAATTCCCCATGTTTAAAATATCATATGTCCATTAATTAAATAAATTACTGATAATTTATTTAATTAATATCTTTTATCCTTGATCATCCACTCAACCTTTAATTAATTATGCCAGAATAAATTCCACCTGCAGGGTTTCACATAATTAAATCTTTTTGAGCTTTCAAGGGGACATCATTAACCCGAATATTATCAGGACATGGATTCCTTCAATAAATAATATCCACCATGTATATAATTCCATCACCCAAAATATAATGATATAATTCAAAAGAATTATTTCATATATAAATCAAAGCATGTAAATAATATACACGTGCAATTACTATTTTCGGATTAAGAACCTAAGCATTAATAATAACATAGAATCTTAGTTCTCCTTCTTAATCAGTATTAAGCGAACAATTCTAAATTTGATCCTGTTCAATATACACAAAGTATACTAGTATTATTTATTAGTCAATATAAACTAATCTAAATAATACTACAGCCATACCAGTGGATTGTCCAACACCACCTGTGCTGTGAACCTTATTATATTATATAACCGTATTTAACAATCTAATATTCTGTATCCCATTTGATACTAGATTGTTCACAATATATAATATTAGACAACATGTAAACATTCAAATGATTCTCAAATAAACTGGCCAGAAATAAATGTACATACTTCAAATAAATATTTTCAGTATACACTAACAGTTTCATCATAGTCAATACCCTCATGTTGAGAGTAATCTTTAGCAACTAGCCTTGCTTTGTTTCTTGTAATTATGACATCACTGTCAGTTTTATTTCTGAACACCCATTTTGTACCAACAATCGTTCTGTCCTTTGGTCTTGGTACTAGGGTCCAGACTTTATTTCTTTCAAATTCATTTAACTCTTCCTGCATTGCTTGCACCCAATCATTATTTGAAGAGCTTCTTCCACTTTCTTTGGTTCAGTTTGAGATAGAAAGGAATGATAGAGACATTCATTTGTTATTGATGTTCTAGTTCTGACACCTGCTTCAGGATCTCCAATTATTAAGTCAGGTGTGTGTGATTTAGTCCACTTCCTTGCAGATAGAAGTTGATCTCTAGAACTGAATCCTCCTCCATGATCCATGTTGTCTCCATCAGCATTTTCTGATGCTCCCCCTGAAGTTATGCTCTCTGAGATTCCAGAATTTGAGTTGGATCCTTCAGGAATTGAAGAATTAGAGTTTCCAGAATTGTCAGAATTTCGCTCATCAGACCTTGATGAATCAGAACTTAAAGAGCCAATGACTGGTTCCGATACTTCTTGAGAGTCTTGAGATGTGGTATGATCATGAGCTTGCTCCCCCTAAACAGGTGCATTTTCCTTTGGAGCAGTTAACACAGTTTCAATGACATCAGAATTTAACCCGTCAAAACTTACAGGATCAGGATTTAGGTCATCAAAATTTACAGAATCAGAATTTACATCTTCATTTTCAAATCTCAGCTGATCATGATCATTAAAATCTTCAAGTCCAGTAATCTTTTTATAATTAAAAGATACATTGATAGATTCCATGACAACCCTTGTTCTTAAATTATAGACTCTAAAGGCTTTTGTGGAAAGTGGATATCTAACAAAAAATCCTTCATCAGCTTTTAGATCAAATTTTGACAGCTGTTCAGGATGAGTCTTAAGAACAAAACACTTGCATCCAAATACATGAAAGTATTTCAGTTTTGGCTTCTTTTTCTTCACCATCTCATATGGTGTTTTTCTATGCTTGTTTATGAGTGTAGCATTCTGTGTAAAACAAGCATTCTGCACAGCTTCAGCCCAAAAATAGGTTGGTAGCTTTGCTTCATCAAGCATAGTTCGTGCAACTTCAAAAAGAGTCTTGTTCTTTCTTTCTACAACTTCATTCTGCTGTGGAGTTCCAGGTGCAAAAAATTCCTGCTTTATTCCTTGCTCTTTGCAGAACTCTTCCATGATTGAATTCTTGAACTCAGTGCCATTATCACTTCTTATTATTTTAACAGAATCTTTGACTAACTTATCCAGCTGTCTGACATGATCAGTTAGAGTAGATGCAGTTCCATTCTTCTTATGCAAGAAATACACCCAAGTGTATCTTGTGAACTCATCCACTATAACCATAACATATCTCTTCTTTGCAATAGACATGACATTGACTGGACCAAATAGATCAACATGCAGTAAGTGATAAGGCTCAAGAATTGAGAATTCAGTTTTGCTCTTGAATGAAGATTTTCTTTATTTTGCCTTTTGACATGAGTCACAAAGACCATCAAGAGCAAATATTGATTTTTGCAGTCCTCTCACAAGATCTTTCTTTACTAGCTCATTTATGTTGTTGAAATTTAAATGAGAGAGTCTCTTGTGCCAATTCCAGCTTTCTTCAATTGAAGCTCTGCTTAACAAACAGATTGCAGAACCATCATAATTTGTTGAAAGTATGGCTTCATATATGTTATTATGTCTGTAACCTTTCATAACCACTTTGCCTATAGAATTACTTACAACTTCATAGTGTTCTTCAAAGAAATCCACATGATAACCTCTGTCACAGATTTGACTCACACTTAGCAGATTGTGTTTAAGTCCTGAAACAAGAGCTACTTATTCAATTATGACATTCCCAAGATTGATATTTCCATATCCCAGAGTCTTTCCCATGTTGCCATCTCCATAAGAAACTCCTGGGCCAGCTTTCTCCACAAAGTCTGATAGCAGGGCTTTATTTCCAGTCATATGTCCTGAACATCCACTGTCCAGAACCAGGATGTTTTTCCTGTTGCCCTGCAATCATAAAGGCCACTATTGATTAGTTTTAAGAACCCAGACTTGCTCAGATCCTCTGGCCTTGTTAAGTTTGTTAGCATTTGCAGCGGATTTAGTTTCAGAGTTTGTGTTAACATGCTTTTTATCAGACTTTATATCAGGCTTTGCATCAGAATTTACACTAGAAGGAATTACACTAACTTTCTTTAAAGAAGGTTTTATTTCATAATAATTATAGTACAAACTATGATATTCCTTACAAGCATAAATAGAATGCCATAAACTACCACAATGAAAACAAGTATTTAGTGGTTTTAACCTAACAGACTAACTCTTAACTCCTGATCTAGGAGGTAAAGAGTTTATATCTTTATTTTTCCTGCAAAAAGAAGCAAGATGGTTAGAGTTTCCATAATTATAGCATTTCTTTCTAGGAGCATTGGGAACAGGCATATAATTATTACTTTTATTCACACCTTCCTTTCCATTCCTATTTTTCCTAGCTTCCTTTACCTTGTTCACATTTTTGATCTCTTTCAGCTTATACTTAAGCTGCTTCTTTATCATTAAATGTTTACCAAAGTTAGTTTATCCTGTTTTAATTTGTCAGAAGTTGACTTTTCTTTGACTTCTATTTTAGAGTCTTTCATCTCTTCAGAATCAGACACAACAGTTTTTGCAACAAACTTAATAGGATTTACCTTTCGCTTTTCAGTCTGTTTGATAGCAATTGGCTTAATTGGAAAAGTCCCTTTCTCACTTTTACCATCTTTATAACCTAACCCCTCTTTCCAGTTTCCACTACTTAGAATATTCTGAGTTGTTCTACCTGAGTTAGTCCAAGTCCTGATGATTTCTCTATCTTTTTCTAATTCAGTTTTTAGATAATCATTCTGTTTAAGCAATTCATTCTTAATATACACAGCATTATCTCTCTTTGTCTCAATAGTGTTCATCTTGACTAACTCTTCTTCAAGATAGCTATTTCTATTTTTGTACTTTAGATTTTCAGATTTTAATCTTTCATTCTCTAAAGTCTAATCTTTATAGCTAATATAAATGTTTTTCAGAAATAATCTCAACTCAGTAATATCTTCTATATCAAAAGTAAGAGTTGATAGAGGTACCTTTAGTTCAGCAGCATCAATACTGCTATCAGCATTTGCCATTAAGGCATAGTTCACCTCTTCTTCAGATTCTGAAGTGTCTGCCCAGTTTTTTTTCTTTGTGATAAGTGTCTGGCCTTTATCACCTTTTCTTTTCTTGCAATCAGGAGAGATGTGGACTCTTTCACCACAATTGTAGCATTTGACATTTGAGTTGTCTCCTCTGTCAGACTTTCCTCCTTTGCCTTCAGTCTTTCTGAACCCTTTCTTGTCAGAACTTCCACCTTTCCTGGAAAACATCTTACCCTTTCTGAATTTCTTGTAGGCTGTCTTTGTGATACCCTTCACCATAAGAGCACATAGTTGCATCATCTCTGCATCAACATCCACTTCAGATAAATTTTCAGGTTCTGAATCATCATCATCAGAATCTGATGACTCTGAATCAGATTGTATGATGAGAGCCTTTCCTTTTGCCTTCTCAGAGACAATTGGCTTTTCTTCAGTCTTTAAAGCAACTGTCTTAGACTTCCCTCCATGCCTCTTTTTTCTTTGCTCCATTTCAAGTTCATGAGTCTTGAGTATCCCATATATTTCATCAAGAGACATATCAGCAAGTTCATAGTTGTCTTTTATTGTAGTAGCTTTCAAATCCCACTTTTCAGGAAGAGCTAGTAGGAATTTCAGATTTGAATCTTCTGGATCATATTCCTTATCCACTAGTGACAGATCATTCAACAGCTTTGTGAATCTGTCATATGTATCAGTTAGTTACTCATCAGATTTTGAGTCAAAGTGCTCATACTCCTATGTGAGTATTGTCTTCCTGTTCTTTTTTATGACATTGGTTCCTTGACATCTCACTTCCAATGCATCCCGGATTTCTTTTGCAGTCTTGCATCCAATCACCCTGTTTGACATGACATTGTCAAGTGCACTATGAAGCAAGTGTCTTACTTTTGCATCCTTGCCTAGTGAAGAGATGTCTTCAGTGGTGAGTTCTCTCTTTTCTTTGGGAATCATCTTCTGTGGCTCATTCCCAACCGCAACAGAACGCTTTGTGGGCTTGTGTGGACCATCATAAATTCTGTCTAAATATTCTGGATTTGTAGCTTCCAGAAACATGGCCATCTTCACACTCCATACAGGGTACTCAGACACCCTGAGCATAGGAACCCTGATGGTTTCATATCTACTGATGTTTTGAATGGGTTGAACCTTTGCAGGTTCTTGAGGGTCTTGTGTTTCTGATTGATCAGACATGATTGATTGGTTGGATCTTAAATGTTTGTAAACTTAACAGATTGGCTCTGATACCACTTGTTAGGCCTCAATGATACTATAGAAGGGGGTTGAATATAG
Source organism: Apium graveolens (assembly GCF_009905375.1). Lineage (NCBI taxonomy): Eukaryota > Viridiplantae > Streptophyta > Magnoliopsida > Apiales > Apiaceae > Apium > Apium graveolens. Next base: position 60,789,443 of record NC_133648.1, on the reverse strand, counting down.
TATCTATAATCAATTCGATTATAAACACAAGTATGTAACAGAAAACAAGTTTATTCAATATATCAAACTCTGTTATAATGGGTTTAATCTACTCTCTCAGTGATGTATGATATCACTAAGAGCTGCTAGGGTTACAATGAATAATATTCTCGTGAAAGATAAGACATATAGTGTAAACCCTAATCTGTGTTTATATACTACACAGTTACAAGATATCCCTAATTGATATGATATGTTCTCTTTCCTAAAATACATCAATCAGAGATTATCTACTGTAGTCCTTTAGCTATACAACTCTCCAAGCATATCTTCTTTTGTTTAATCCAGATCCTCTCCTGTAAATCAGCCGTTTTTCATCCCTGAAGTGTATCCGCACCTAAGTTCTGATGTAAGTCCTGATGGCTTAAATTCTCATAACTTCCTGTCTTCAGTAAGTTCTGATTTTTAGTTAAGTTCTGATAGTAAGTTCTGAAACTAAACAAATAAGATTAGACATGACATCACAAATATATCTAACAATTATCAAATCAGATTATTAAAAATTTCAAAAAAAATAAGTTTCATAGCGTAAAATTTTTACTTCAAAATAAATTCAAAAAAAAATATATAATATTAAAAATAATCAGTGCATCCCACGGGTTTTATACTAATAAGATATTATGTACACAATGCTATTTATTTTTCACGTAACACATATAGGGCTGTTTTTTTAGTTTATATTGATTTTTTGACTTTTTATTAACATTAATTTTAAAATATGCTAGAATATAATCCGGGTGATGCATGGGCTAGATAGTTCTTTTTCATGTTTACATAATATTTTTGTTATTAAATATTTATTTTTAAATATTATTTTACGTTTAATATAGAATAATATTTTGATAACAAGTTTTTAATCTTTTTTAAAACTGTTTTAGTTGAAATAAAAACATACATGTATAGCCAATGATTATCTAATTTAAGTTCTACTTATTTAAATTATTTTTTACTGTTCTAGTTTCTTTGAATTTGATTCTCGCTTACTTCCGGTGTTACAACATATACTCAATTATAAGACATATAAGTCTAGTTAGTCAAAAAAATCATATAATTTATTTTTACCATTAATATACTTGTTTTAAAGTTATAAATAAACTCATATATCGGGTCTTATATATGAAAATTGACTAAAATAACTTAATTTTAAGGTCCAACTGTCTAAAATACTTAAAAGGACGGAGCAATGTCCAAAATACCCGTTATATACACATGATGGACATGCATATTTGCATTTAAAAAAATATACAGAAAACGCATGTTCCATTCTTCGACAAAATTATATATGCATTTCAGTAATGCACGATTTTTGTAAAATTTTGAAAAATTGAATGCGTAACTCCTTGATGCGTATTTCGTGGGTATTAGGTGAAATATCTCGCATTTAGGTATTTTGACAATTGACCAAAAGTAGGTATTTTAGTATAACACCCTTTACATACCGTGTCTTAAAGATGTACCTTTTAAACTAATCAAACTAAATTGATATTATATATGTGTTTTAATTGGATTAGTTAATTTATTTTAATTTAAAATAATTTTTAATAATCAATTATTCCAATAGTTAAAAATCAATAAGCATATTACCCCGTGTAAGTATAAGTCGACTACCCCGTTAATCAAAATTTTAATATCTTGAATATATTTTATTTTACTTATAATAATATAGTATAGTATAGTATATATTTTTGATTTACAATTTTCATATTTTTGAGTTTTTATATTTTTTAAAATATATCTATCTCCCAAAGTACATGTGTAAGCATTATTTTAATATATATTAGATTCGTTTATAAAATAGTTTTAAATATTAATTATGTTGGAAAATGTGGGTATTGAGCCCCACATTGTCAAGTCATTTTGAGCCGTTCTTGAGTGGGTGACGCTTGGAGTATGTTCTCCTCCGTGAGAGCTTTCCGAGGCACTTTGAAACACTCAAAATGGTTAAGGGATGAATGAGATGTGATCATCTAAAGTTGGTCCATTGAAGGTGGAAATGTTGTAAGCAAACTTGTATCCCACATTGAAATGGAAAAGGGGGTTCCATTACTTTATATAGCATAACACTTTAGTAGTGTCTAAAAGTGTTAATAAGGTGTTGCTCCATCTCCTACGTGCGCGCGTAGGGGGGGTGCAAATTATGGGATTTCGAGGGGTAATCCGAGGCTTGCGAAGCCTTCGGGATTGCCCGCGCGTGCAACGTGCAGACACGAATGTAGCAAAAAATGGGCCCGAATAATCACATACTAGTTTTGCTAACTTTATTTCCACTGGGCTTGCGCTCAAATAATTATTCCAGTTTTGATACGGATAATTATTATAATTTGATTTGACGAATTAATAAATCTGATTCAATTACAGATTTTATTTATTAATCGATAATTAATTAACGCATTTAATTAATTGTAAAGAGTAGTGCACAAGTCATCCAGAGTCTATATATATAATATCTTTATAGGGATTAGGGTAAATTATCTCATACGATACCACACACAGCCGTCTCAAAAACACAAACCCTATCCTCCTCTCTCTGCTCGGTGATAGTTTTTAGCTCTGTTCTAGCTCGCCAAAGGTGTTGTTTGTATAACAACACCGTCTTCTCGTTTTATCCTGGGAGGCTGTCGGCTCGCACATACGGTGAGAGGCGAAATAGCTTTAAGGAGATAGTTCCTTTCAACTGGACTCGAGAACTCTCTCATATCCTTATCTCTTTCGTTTATTTTCTGGTTTTCACAGTTACACTCGCACACTGTTATTCGCACACACTGTTTTAATTGCATGTATTAATCGAAGATTGTGTTAACAATCTTAAAGTTATTTTATTTTATACATCTGTGACTGATACATCTGTATCTGCTTGTTTTGTTGAGTAACAGATCGATGGAGAACCAAACTGTGATTAAAATCCCAACACACAGATCGCTGGATTTGATAGGGTTCACCAGCAGGCGATTGACCCTAACGCACAAATCGTAGGATCTGATGGGGGTCAAACACCTGTTGGGCATGTGCCTTCGGGACATGTGCCTGTGGGACACACTGTCATTGGACAGTTTAGTGTTCCTCTTGGACAGATATCGGCAGGATTCACTCCTCCGATTATACCTGCGGTGCTTACTGGTGTGCATACACATGTAGTACAGACGCACATACCATATGTCCCACATGCGGTGCCTGCTGCACCTGTTATGCCAACTGTGCCTGCTGTACACGTTGAAAAACCTGAGAGGTTCAACGGAATGAACTTCAAACATTGGCATCAAAAGATGCACTTCTATCTGACCACGCTGCATCTGGATCGCTTCCTGAAGGAAGAGGTATCATTGCTCACTGGTGAGAGCAACACGCATAAATTGTATGCTGTGGATGCTTGGAAGCATCCAACTACATATGTCAGAATTATGTGCTGAATTGTTTGGCTGACTCGTTGTATAACGTGTATAGCTCGAAGCCAACAGCTAAGGCCTTATGGGAGTCACTTGACCATAAGTATAAAACCGAGGATGTTGGGGCAAAGAAGTGGATTGTTGGCCACTTTCTTGATTATAAGATGGTAGACTCTAAGACTTTGGTCAGTCAGGTGCAGGAACTGCAGGTGATCATTCATGACATTCATGCTGAGGGAATGGTCATAAGTGAGTCTTTCCAAGTCGCTGCTGTTATTGAAAAGCTTCCACCTGGATGGAAAGATTTCAAGAACTACCTTAAGCACAAGTGAAAGGAGATGTCTATGGAGGATATTATTGTTAGACTTTGTATTGAAGAAGACAACAGAGGGTCCGAGAAGAAAGTTAATATTGCCACTGAGAAGGCAAACATGGTAGAGCATGCTTAAAGCTCCAAGCCCAAGAAGACTAGTTCTGGTAAAAGGGAAAAGCTGGCACCCAATGGAGGGATTTCGAAGTCAAAATTTCAAGGGAAGTGCTACAACTTTGATAAGGTTGTTCATAGGTCTTCTGACTGCAAGAAGCCCAAGAAGCCCAATAAGAAGAAAGAAGCAAACATGGTTGATAATATCTCCAAGGAGATGTGTGATATAGACCTCTGTGCTACGGTCTCTGAAGTTAACCTGGTCGGTTCTAATCCACGTGAATGGTGGATTGATACTGGTGCTACTAGGCATATTTGCTTAGACAAGGCGATTTTCTCTAGCCTCAAAGCTTCCGATGCTGGTTAGAAGCTCTACATGGGGAATTTAGCAACTTCTACCATTGAGGGTGAAGGCACGGTGATCCTAAAGATGACCTCTGAGAAGAATCTGACTTTGAAGAATGTACTTTATGTGCCTGATATTCGCAAGAACCTTGTGTTTGGTTCTCTGTTGAATAAGCATGGCTTTCACATTGTAATAGATTCAGATAAAGTTATTTTGTCTAAGAGTGGTGTGTTTGTGGGAAAGGGTTATTTAACCGATGGGCTTTTTAAGCTCAATGTGATGTCTGTTAAGGACGATAATGAAATGAAGAATTCTTCTGCTTACTTGCCCGAGTCTCCTAATTTATGGCATGCTAGATTAAGACATGTAAATTATGACACTTTACGACGTTTAAGTGCAAAAGAATACATACCAAAACTCACTATTGAATCAAAACATAAGTGTGAGACTTGTGTTGAGGAAAAATTAACGAGATCATCATTTAAACGTGTGGAAAGGAACACCAAAGTGCTAGACCTAATACATAGCGATATATGTGATTTAAAATTCGCTCCAACAAGAGGAGGAAACAAGTATTTTATTACATTCAATGATGATTGCACAAAATACTGCTATGTATATTTGTTGAAAAGTAAAGACGAAACTATAGATAAATTTAAAATTTATAAAGAAGTTGAGACACGACAAACTGAGAAAATCAAAACGATACGAAGTGATCGTGGAGGTGAATATGTTGAACCGTTTGGGGAATTTTGTTCACAACATGGTATAATCCATGAGGTCACTGCACCATAATCCCCTCAGTCAAATGGTGTGGCTGAGAGGAAGAATCGCACTCTGAAAGAGATGATGAATGCGATGTTGTTAAGCTCTGGGATTCCACAATCGATGTGGGGAGAAGCCATCTTAAGCGCAAATAATATTTTAAATATTACGATGCGCAAGAATATGGATGTAAGTCCTTATGAAATATGGAAGAAAAAGAAACCAAGTTACCAATACCTAAAAGTGTGGGGGTGCCTTGCAAAGGTACTGATCCCTACACCGAAGAAGGTGAAGATAGGTCCTAAGACTGTGGATTGTATCTTCATCGGATATGCTCCACACAGTACTGTATATCGGTTTCTTGTTCATGAATCTAAGATTCCTGATATTCAAAAGAATGCCATTATGGAATCAAGGAATGCCTCATTCTTTGAGACGATGTTTCCCAGTAATCCAGGAAACCAACAACCTACGACGTCTAAACGATCTCATGAGTCTGTAGATGACGATAATGAGAGTGACGAAAGTGAAGACAAAAATGTGTGGGTAGTGAGAAGGAGCAAAAGACAACGAACGGAGAAATCCTATGGGTCTGATTTTATGACCTATTTGCTCGAAGAAGGTGACACGAAAACCTATAGGGAGGCAGTTACCCTACCTGATGGGCCTATGTGGAAATAGGCCATCAAGAATGAAATTGATTCAATTATTAAGAATCATACTTGGGAATTAGTGGACTTGCCAACTGGTTGCAAACCATTAGGTAGCAAGTGGGTTTTCAAGAAGAAGTTGAAAACTGATGGCACTATCGATAAGTATAAGGCTAGACTTGTAATTAAAGGATACAAGCAATAAAAAGGCCTTGATTACTTTGATACATATTCTCCTGTAACGAGAATAACGTCCATAAGGATGATGTTTACTATGGCTGCAATGCGTAATCTAACTGTACATCAAATGGATGTGAAAACAACTTTCCTAAATGGAGACATAGATGAGGAAATCTAGATGGAACAACCTGAAGGGTTTGTCATCCCTGGACAAGATAGGAAAGTCTATAGATTGGTGAAATCATTGTATGGTTTGAAGCAAGCGCCTATGAAATGGCATGAAAAAATTGATGAGGTCGTGCTGGCCAATGGCTTCAAAATCAATGAATGTGATAGTTGTGCCTATTACAAGGATAACGAGAACAGCTATGTCAAGGATAATGACAATGGTTATGTCATGATGATATTATACGTAGATGATCTACTTATTGCCGGAAGCAATGATAAAGTAATCAAATCTACAAAGGACATGTTGAAATCAAGATTCGACATGAAAGACATGGGACTAGCAAATGTAATTCTGGGAATTTAAATTTTTAGAACAACAGAGGGTCTCACATTAAGTCAACCACATTATGTTGACAAGATCCTTGAGAAGTTTCTTAAGGATGACTTTGAGAAAGCTAGGATACATGTGGATATGACTTTACACATATCCAAGAACAAAGGTGTAGCTATTTCCCAATTAGAATACTAGAGGATAATTGGTAGTCTGATGTACCTCATGAGTTATACAAGACCAGACATTGCATACTCAATTAGCAAGTTGAGTAGGTTTACGATTAATCCGGGAGCTGATCACTGAAAAGCGATCATAAGGGTACTAAGGTACTTGAGGGGAACTCGAGACTATGGACTGCACTATGGCAGCTACCCAGCAGTATTAGAAGGATATACTGACGCAAACTGGATATCTAGCAAGAAAGTGCTTAAGTCTACGAGTGGCTATATGTTAACATTAGCTGGAGCGACAATATCATGGAAATCCTCGAAACAAACGGTGATAACTCATTCCACGATGGAAGCTGAGTTTGTGGCACTAGATAAATGCGCCGAAGAGGCTGAATATCTACGTCAGTTTCTGGAGGATATTCCAAGATGGCCAACGCCTATAACTGCAATAGGGATTCACTGTGATAGTCAATCCGCTATTGGCAGAGCATAGAGCATGATGTATAATGGAAAGTCTCGTCATATACGACGATGACATAGTTTCATTAGACAATTGATCTCAACCGGAATTATCACTATTGACTATATACCGTCAAAAGATAATACCGTGGATCCATTAACCGAAGGTTTATCAAGAGAAGTGGTTGAGATATCATCGAGAGGGATGGGCCTTAAGCCTATTGCTTAACGGCATCATTGTGGCGCCCCAAAACCTGGGGTCAGGAGTCTCGGAGGCCATGCCATCTAAACTCACACAACTCAAACTACAGTATATAAATACTCACGCTTCACGACCCCATACTTATCACACACACACACACTTACAGGTTATTGTCTTGGAAAAGAACCATCATAACTAGAGTAATTGTCAACCATCAAGTGATATTTATTACAACCCAAAAGTAACTAATATTACCGGGGAGGAACCTTTAAGTAAGGCTAGTCTGCCGGCCAAATATACGTTTCTTGTTTCTTACCTTACATAAGTCATACTTATAAATAAGCCGAACTATAAACAACTGAAAACTAATCCAACTTATTCCGACTACAAGTGGTACAACACCAAACAATATATGGAACAGATAGCCATTTCCTACCCGTTTCCTGGCTGTGGTTCTCATGGCAAGCATCTTGATTCACTGTTGTGTTGTGTCAATTTAAGAAAACAAGTGTGAGCTATAATGCCCAGCATAATAAAGTACAGTATGAAAATGACTGTATGATAACATCATATATGATAATTATGTTTTATTCGAAAATAGTTTTCCTTGGTGATACACACCTTCTTATGAAAACAATTCTTTAAGGGATTTTAATATCCTCCAAATACCTTAATAGTAATCCCACCACCTAGGCTTGGGTTACGGTATTGCATCGCAATTCTAATTGGAAGAATTAGGACACTCGTTGGAGCCACAATATACGATGATCAGTCGCAATATGATAATAGTAACCTTTTCTACTAGTAGAAGGATGACACCTTCGTATCCCGGTTATCACCCTTGCCGCATTCGGGCTACGTGTCCCATTTTCGGGTATACACATACTTCACAAGTTCCTGAGAACACTGAGTACCTTTGGTAGTCCATCTATAACACATAGTACCAGAGTCTACCCCTCCCTTATCCTTTAAAAGAATTCTGTCAATCTCGAGAACTCGAACCACATCGAAGTTCCCCAACCGTTTTGCTTGTTGATAGAAACTGCTTATCTCTCTAAGATATAAGTGTATATATATGTATATACGTACTTCCGAGAATTTCGGAGGAAGTACTAAGGATGTGAGTTGACTGTTGGCAACAGATAATTAATAAGGGGGAAAATTTTCTCTTTGAAACTATATTCAAAATATTAAATAAGTCGGGATAATATTCACCGACGATCTGAAATTATTCGAATGATAATCTGAAATCAGAAAGTATATTTTAAATCAGGATCTATGATTTTTAAATCAATAATAAACCCTTTAATAAATAATAAATAATTAAATGATAATCGATAAATAATTAAACCTCGAATGGGTTTACTCTCTAAAAGAATATTTAAAATAATATTCCTCAATTAGTTTGTGTCTCCATAATTAATAATCTATAGTGATTAATCGGGTTTGAAATAATAAATGTTGGATTATACTGTTCCCATAATAAGGAATAAGTATATAGTATTTATTATTCGAACCATAAAATATAGTTGAGGGAATATGATCGTTGGGAAATCGTTTTTAATAAAAGTTCGAGGTATTTTAATGTTTCGTAAGTGGACGATGAGTCCCTTTTAAAACGTACTACTATGGACTTATAACTGTCCTATAATATCACCGGAATGAATTCCGGGTTTTATCTTAAATCCCAACCGACTCTCGGTCTTATGTAATACGTCACGCTTAAAGCGAAATTACATTTCATGATATATACTTATCGTACAACATCGCTATATTATACGAAAATTCAACAACTACGTATCATGGAAAACATGGTATTTATGCAATGATAATAAAACCATTCTTTCACAACACAACAGTAAAAATGGATTTGGTTTCGGAAACTTGCCTGGGTATCTCGAGGTGGAGGATGCTCTAGGTTCCGTTCGGAAATCTATAACCATAAACACATTTCATTTCGTTAGGTTCCGTTCTAATTTACGGCAACTCGCACTCATGCGCTACTTATTATGCACCCTCTCAACTTATACTACCCTTATCATTCCTTTAAGTCATATTCTCATTATGGTCACTTCATTTTCCTAAGTATCTTAGGTTTATTCTTATTATCGACGTCGGCTCCGCTTATGGATTCTCACGGTTTCTACTCGCACGGTCTCGGCTCCGATATTTTTATAAAATTGAGAATTCATTATTTTCACTTGATTTTTTATGGTAGTTAGGAAACTCAATATGTTACTCTCTATAAAAATTTCATGATATATGAACAATTTAAGTCTATCCTTTATATTTTCAAAATTCGTGATTCGTAGCAGTTTTTGTCGCGTAAATCACTTTTAGTAAAACGACCATAACTTTTGATCCGTAAATCGGAATCAAGCGATTCAAGTGCCTAAACAATCCTTATAACATTGTATATCCTGAACAAAGGTTATTTTTAAAGAAACTACAGTTTACAACTTCGGGACATTCTGCAGACACTTAAAGTTATGATTTGTTGGTTTTAACAGAGTTACGTTTACGATCGGGGTTTCGTTTACGCCCTAACTCTTAACACAACCACCAACAATCATCATATCATCATCAACACACAAAATCCTATCAAGAACATCATGTTCTTGAGGCAAAAACAACCAACCTTAAATCTATTTAACTTAATCATCAAGATTTCACCAATAACACTCATTATACTAGGTTTACTACTACATACTAAATGGATCTTAAAATAAATCTTAAATAAAGTTGGGCCAAAGATTTTTACCTTTCTTGAAAGCTTGAGGTGTGTTTTTGAGGATGTTGGAGGCTTGGAAGTGCTTGGTATGATTTTTAGAACCTAAAACCACCATTGAAAATAAGAAACCAAAGAGAGGTTACTATTCATACTATTCACTAGTGAGTTTCTTGAATTTATTCCACCCATCAAACCTTGCTAAAAAGAGATCAAAGAATTTTCTTACCTTAGTTTAATTGCTAGGAGGCTTGAGAATTAATTCGATGATTTTACAAGAGCTAGAACTTGGAGATTTGAATTTGAATTCCCCTTTTTTTCTTCAAATTGCCGAATGGAAGCAATTGGGATGGGGGGTATTTATACTACTCTTGGTTGCTTCTATTGGATGCTTTGCTAGGTTACTTCTACGAAGATGAGGTGATATCTTTACAATTGATTTTATTCTCCTAGTATAGCATTCTAGGTTGATTCTTGGTTGCAAATCTTAGGGACAAATCTTTGTAGCTTTCTAGCTTATAAGCTAACTACAAGGTTTAGATTCCTTATCACACTATTTTGCTAGATAGCTTGATCATCCTATGGTTAGCTCACTATTTGATGAAGTAACCATGGTTACTTCCTTACCATGGTTTAGTTAGTGCGTTACGTTTATTTAATCGTTTACGCGTTCGCTCGGTTACTTAATCGTTCTTCGTAATACTCACTCGTAAATGGTTCGCGATGTAATTCCTTTCGTATTTATTCCTTATATTTTTATTTATCCTACTTTAATATAAATCCCTAGGGTTTTAATCTAGTAATTATATTGTGATTCCCGTAATCCTCGATGAGTCGTAAATACTGTCATTTTTCAAAGTTCGTTTTCTTCGAAAACTAATAGCGTTTACATACACTCATTTAGTACGTATAATCGTAATATCAACTCCGAAACTCATTTTCTCATGCACTACATAGTGTGGGCTCAAACTTTTTTCCCATCCGTCAGGGTTACTATTCATTAACCGTTTTACAAGGTCTCAAAAATTCGAGTTATTACAGTCTTCCCCTCTAACAAGGATTCCGTCCCTGAATCAATTAGAAAATAAGTGGGAATATCTATTCCTCATTGTGTCTTCAAGTTCCCAAGTTGACTCTTCGACATTTTGATTTCTACATAAAATCCTAACCAGCTTCACAGTCTTGTTCCTCACCACTTGTTCTTTCTGGTCCATTATCCTTACTGGCTGCTCGATGTAGGTCAGGTCTGGTTGTAAATCTACATGCTCATATTCTATTACATGTCGTGCATCTGCATGGTACTTCCTTAACATAGACATGTGGAACACGTTGTGTACTTGTTATAAATTAGGAGGCAAGGCGAGCTCGTAAGCTAGAGGTCCTATTCTCCTTAAAATTTCAAAGGGTCCTATGAATCTGGGACTCAACTTCCCTTTCTTTCCAAATCTCATCACACCTTTCCACGGAGATACCTTCAATAGCACAGAATCTCCTACTTTATATTCCCTATCCATCCTGGTCTGGTCGGCGAACTTCTTTTATCTGTCATGGGCTGCTACCAGTCTTTTCATGTTGAGTCCTACCATTTCTCTGGTCTGCTGGACTAACTCTGGTTCTAATATCTTGTGTTCTCCAACTTCATCCCAGCACAGGGGCGAACGACATCTTCTTCCGTAAAGAGCTTCATACGGGGGCATTCCTATGCTAGCGTGATAGCTATTATTATAAGCAAATTCGATCAGGGGTAAGTGGTCATCGCAATTTCCTTTGAAATTAATGGCACATACTCGTAGCATATCTTCTAGAGTCTGAATAGTCCTTTCGCTTTGTCCATCAGTCTGAGGGTGGTAAGCGGTATTCATGTTTAGTCTAGTGCCTACGCATTCCTGGAAGCTTCTCCAAAATCGGGAATTAAACCTTCGGTCTCTATCTGACACTATGGCTACAGGAACGCCGTGTCTTACTACAATTTCCTTCAAGTAAATCTCTACCAACTTGTCTACGGTGTATCTTTTGTAGATTGGTAGAAAGTGTGCGGACTTGTTCAATCTATCTATTATAACCCATACGGCATCATGATTGGACTTTGTTCTTGGTAAGCCTGTCACAAAATCCATGGCTATATGCTCCCATTTCCATTCCGGAATCTCTAGGGGTCGTAATAGTCCACTAGGTCGCTGATGTTCAGCCTTCACTCTCTGGCATGTCAAGCACTTACTGACCCACTCTGCTACTTTTCTCTTCATGTTAGGCCACCAATAATATTCCTTAAGGTCACGGTACATTTTCGTACTTCCTGGGTGGATTGAATATCTAGAGCTGTGCCCTTCGTGCAGTAGCTCATCTTTTAACTCTTGCACATTTGGAATCCAAATTCGGGACGCATACCTCATGATCCCTTTCTCATCCTTCTCGCATCTCACTTCTTCACCGATCAATGTTTCTCTTTTCTCACTCATCTTCTTTTCCTGACATACTCGTATCTTTTCAGTCAGCTCTGGCACTAGCTTAATCTCAAATAATCCTTCTGTTCCCCTACCGGTCATCCTCACGTCAATTTCCATCTTCTCAAATTCCTTAATCAACTTCTCCGATGTCATTATCATCTTGAGTCTTTCCTTCCTACTAAGGGCGTCAACCACCACATTGGCTTTACCCGGGTGATACAAAATTTCACAATCGTAGTCTTTTATCAACTCTAACCATCTCCTCTGTCTCATGTTCAGTTCCTTTTGAGTGAAAATATATTTGAGGCTTTTATGGTCAGTGTATATCTCACATTTCTCACCGTATAGGTAGTGTCTCCAAATTTTTAGGGCAAACACTATGGCTGCTGATTCTAGATCATGTGTAGGGTATCTGCTCTCATATTCCTTCAATTGCCGAGAGACATATGCTATAACTTTGCCGTGCTGCATCAGTACACATCCTAATCCTTTAAGCGATGTGTCACTGTATATTACAAACTCTCCCTTTCCATCGGGAAGAGCGAACACTGGTGCTGACACCGGCCTCCTTTTCAGTTCTTGAAAACTCTCCTCACATTTCTCTGTCCATACAAACTTTTCTGTCTTCCGGGTAAGTCTAGTCAGTGGATCAGCTATCTTAGCAAAATCTTGCACGAACCTTCGGTAATATCCTGCTAAACCTACAAAACTCCTAACCTCCGTTGGGGTAGTTGGTCTTTCCCAATTGGATACCGCCTCTATCTTGGCAGGGTCGACTAAAACTCCTTTGCTACTCACCACATGTCCTAAAAACTGAACTTCTCTCAACCAAAACTCGCACTTCGAGAACTTGGCATACAATTTCTCATTCCTCAAAATTTCTAAGACTATCTTCAAATGTTCTGCGTGTTCTTGCTCTGTCTTTGAGTAGATCAGAATATCATCGATAAAAACTATCACACATATATCCAGGTACTTTTTGAACACTCTGTTCATCAAATCCATAAACGCTGCAGGTGCATTGGTTAACCCAAACGACATAACTAAGAACTCATAATATCCATACCTAGTGCAAAAGCAGTCTTCGGTATATCTTTCAGTTTGATTTTCAACTGGTGATATCCTGTTCTTAAATCTATTTTGGAAAAATGTACAGCTCCCTTGAGTTGGTCGAATAGGTCATCAATTCTGGGGAGAGGGTACCTATTCTTAATATTCAGCTTATTCAGCTCTCGATAGTCTATGTATAATCTCATACTGCCGTCCTTTTTCTTTACAAACAGTACTGGCGCTCCCCATGGTGACACACTGGGCCTTATCATTCCATTATCTAATAACTCTTGCAGTTAAGAAGCTAGTTCCTTCATCTCAACTGGGGCTAGCCTATATGGGGCCTTGGATACTGGTGTCGTTCCTGGTGCTAACTCTATAGCGAACTCTATTTCTCGGTCAGGTGGAAATCCTGGTATGTTTTCTGGAAATACATCCTCGAATTCATTTACTACGGGTATGTCCTGTATATTAGGGACTTCCTTCTTGGTATCTATCACATAAGCCAAATAGGCCTCGTTACCTTTCCTTAACAATCTTTTTGCCTGTAGCATGGTTAGAAATTTCTGGTTTTGTCGTTGACCTTTAAACACTACTTCTTTTTCATTCTGCACTCTTATCTTTACTTTCTTCCGTTCACAATCTATTTGCGCTCCGTTACTGGATAACCAATCCATTCCTAAGATTACATCAAATTCTCCTAACGTGAATGGGATTAGGTCAACCTCGAAGATCTTTCCTTCTAATTTCAACTTGCACTTAGGGTGTACTTGATTTACAGGAATTATTTCTTTGTTTGCTATTTTCACTCGTAATATATCACGTAAGGGTATGGCATTAAGTTTTAACTTTTTAGCAAAATCTTGAGATATAAAAGACTTGGTTGCTCCAGAATCAAATAGGACATTTGCATGTTCGGAATTTAATAAAAGGGTACCTGCTATCACGTCAGTGTTTCAGACATCATCCTGAACAGTCATGTTGAAGGTCCTAGCAGCTGGGGTCGGTTGGATGCAGCTTTGCTCATCCCTGAGGCTGGGGGCTTCAACGTTGGGAAATCCTTTCTCATGTGTCCTACCTTTCCACATTGGAAACACGTTACATTGGGCTGGGTGCAGTTGTTGGCAAGGTGTCCGATTTGGTCACACCGGTAACATCTCAGAGGGGCTCTTGTCTGGGTACACACTCCAAGGTGTCTCTTCTTATAGGTTTGACATTCTGGTATTGGGGCGCGGGGTTGGCTATGAAATATTGCCCTAGATTGTCCACCGCCCTGGCCAACACTCTCGATTGGGGCCTTTCTGAATCCGGGGCCTCGTGCAGGTTGGGACACCACTCCCCTGACGAACCTGCTCAGAAGGCTCCTGTTCCCGGTTCCTATTCCTTGGCTTCCTATCTTCCTTTTCCTATTTTCTTTTTCCTTCACACTCTGCTCACTGCCAGCTTCAATAATCGAGGCTTTTTGCACTAAGGTGGCATAGTCTGTCAGCTCTAACACTGCTACTCGGTTCTGTGTCCACTGTTTCAGACCAAGCTGAAACCTTCGCGCTTTCTTTTCTTCGGTATTCACGAACTCAGGCACAAATCTTGACAACTCAGTAAATTTGGCCTCATATTCTGCCACAGTCATCTTATCCTGTTTCAACTCCAGAAACCTAATCTCCATCTGGGTTTCCATAAACCTAGGGAAATACTTGTCTAAGAACAGTCGGGTAAATCTATCCCATGGAATCACAGCTTCAGTTTCTAGGATTCGTTTGGACTCCAGTTTCTCCTTTCAGCATGTAAGAAGTGAAAATAGTCTTGTGTCGTTCCTCAACACCTAGTATCTCGAAGGACTTTTCTATCTCTTTGAGCCAGGCCCGTGCTTCAACGGGGTCGGTAAATCTTAGAAACTCTGGGGGTTTGAGAGATTTGAAGGCTCTAAAGGCAGTAGCTGCAGTCTGTTGGGCAGCATGTGGCTGTGGTGGAATAGGTTGGTTCAGATTTGCTCTTAACAGTTCCATAAATTCATTCATGGGGTTTCCTCCCTGATGGGTATCCTCAGCCTCTTCTTCTACATATTCTTCCTCATCATATTCATTATAGTCTAGGTCTTCTTCACTTTCCTCATTCACTACAGGGTCAGGTTCACCTCGTTGTTGGTTAACAGATTCTGCGGGTTGTCCCCTGGTTCCTCTTCTACGGGGCGACATTGTTGAAATATTAAAAATTGGTCAACATAGTTGTAATTATAACAGTTGGATTATTTTATTCATATGTAAGCATGTCATTTATTATCTAGCAGGTTTTCATAAAGTGCAATAATATTGACATCATTTCTTAATAACTGCTTAGATATATATTAATAAGATCTCCCACTTATATCTTGGGGATGAAACAACTAGCCGAGTTCATACATGCCTGATTACAATATATCACTACTAGTCCTGAATACTGAAATGAAAATACATAAGCCGTGTACCCTGAAGGGCTAGGAACGCTATCTACTACTGGCTATCCTATCAAAATTGGTGACAAGTCACCCAGCCTTCTTCAAGGTCCATATCTAGACACTAGTCACTCAGTCACTATCACTGCGAGTGAGGTCACGCACCCTCCTCATCGCTCCTGCAATCATCAGCTCTGCATCAACTACCGGGATGTATCCTCCCACTACTGTCATCCTCATCTGAACCCTGGTACGGAGCTTGATCCCATCGATCTCTCTGTGGGCTATGGCTGGAGAAGCAGCTCTGAAATTTCCTGGGTATCCTAGTCGGGTGGCTCTCTCAGCTATCAGTGCCTGACATAACTCCTCAATACGAGCAGATGCCGCAGTGATCTCAGCGTTAAGCTGACCCACTACCCAGTCCTGTACGGCTATATGCATGGTCGCCGGTGGTGGTAGAGGTGAATCTGGGTCACTAGAGGATATGTCATGAACCTTGTGGAACTGTGCATGTATCACCTCCTCCTCATCATCATCAGTATAGGGCATAGGGCTCTGGATCCCTTGGGGTGGTGTAGGAGAGCGAATAGCCTGGTGAAGGTACATCTCTACATCCCTCCATACTACGCCATTAGCTTTGGGGACAGGAAGGTTAGTCTCCTCCTCTAGGACATCCTCAGTAGGGTCATCCTCTGAATTATCAATGGGTGGGCTCTCTGGCTCAGGAATAGGGTCACGCTCAGGAATCATAACATTATCAACAGGATCAACCTCCCTCCTAGGCTCCACTGGTACCTAACACAATAGGCAAGGTGTTATTAACTTAGAGTTGGAATTCCCTTGAGGGTAAAACGGTCAAGACTACCCGTGTAGCCCGACGATTAACTCGACTTGAGCTCTAATTGATTATTTTATTATTCTTATGTCTATGTATTTTATGTCCTATCATTTCCAAGATTTGATAACCTAAGGCTCTGATACCATTTCTGTGGCGCCCTAAAACCCGGGGTCAGGAGTCTCGGAGGCCACGCCGTCTAAACTCACACAACTCACACTACAGTATATAAATAGTCACACTTCACGACCCCACACTTATCACACACACACACACTTATAGGTTATTGTCTTGGAAATGAACCATCATAACTAGAGTAATTGTCAACCATCAAGTGATATTTATTATAACCCAAAAGTAACTAATCTTACCGGGGAGGAACCTTTAAGCAAGGCTAGTCCGCCGGCCAAATATACGTTTCTTGTTTCTTACCTTACATAAGTCATACTTATAAATAAGCCGAACTATAAACAACTAAAAACTAATCCAACTTATTCTGACTACCTGTGGTACAACACCAAACAATCTACGGAACATCTGGCCATTTCCTACCCGTTTCCTGGTTGTGGTTCTCATGGCAGGCATCTTGATTCGCTGTTGTGTTGTGTCAATTTAAGAAAACAAGTGTGAGCTATAATACCCAGCATAATAAAGTATAGTATGAAAATGACTGTATGATAATATCATATATGATAATTATGTTTTATTTGAAAATAGTTTTCCTTAGTGATACACACCTTCTTATGAAAACAATTCTTTAAGGGATTTTAATATCCTGCGAATACCTTAATAGTAATCCCAGCACCGAGGCTTGGGTTACGGTATTGCATCGCAATTCCAATTGGAAGAATTAGTACACTCGTTGGAGCCACCGTATACGATGATCAGTCGTAATATGATAATAGTAACCTTTTCTACTAGTAGAAGGACGACACCTTCGTATTCCGGTTATCACCCTTGCCGCATTTGGGCTACGTGTCCTATTTTCGGGTATACATATACTTCACAAGTTCCTGAGTACACTGAGTATCTTCTCCCGCGGTACCTTTGGTAGTCCATCTAGCACACATAGTACCAGAGTCTACCCCCCTATCCTTTAAAAGAATTCTATCAATCTCGAGAACTCGAAACTCATCGAAGTTCCCCAAGCGTTTTGCTTGTTGATAGAAACAGCTTATCTCTCTAAGATATAAGTGTATATATATGTATATACGTACTTCCGAGAATTTCGGAGGAAGTACTAAGGATGTGAGTTGACCGTTGTCAACAGATAATTAATAAGGGGGAAAAGTTTCTCTTTGAAACTATATTCAAAAT
Organism: Apium graveolens; assembly: GCF_009905375.1. Classification (NCBI taxonomy): domain Eukaryota; kingdom Viridiplantae; phylum Streptophyta; class Magnoliopsida; order Apiales; family Apiaceae; genus Apium; species Apium graveolens. Next base: position 60,771,515 of record NC_133648.1, on the reverse strand, counting down.
ATTAAATAAGTCGGGATAATATTCACCGACGATCTGAAATTATTCGAATGATATTCTGAAATCAGAAAGTATATTTTAAATCAGGATCTATGATTTTTAAAGCAATAATAAACCCTTTAATAAATAATAAATAATTAAATGATAAACGATAAATAATTAAACCTCGAATGGATTTACTCTCTAAAAGAATATTTAAAATAATATTCCTCAACTAGTTTGTGTCTCCATAATTAATAATCTATAGTGATTAATCGGGTTTGAAATAAATAAATGTTAGAGTATACTGTTCCCATAACAAGGAACAAGTATATAGTATTTATTATTCGAACCATAAAATATAGTTGAGGGAATATGATCGTTGGGAAATCGTTTTTAATAAAAGATCGAGGTGTTTTAATGTTTCGTAAGTGGACAATGAGTCCCTTTTAAAACATACTACTATGGACTTATAACTGTCCTATAATATCACCGGAATGAATTTCGAGTTTTATCTTAAATCCCGACCGACTCTCGGTCTTATATAATATGTCACGCTTAAAGCAAAATAACATTTCACGATATATACTTATCGTACAACATCGCTATATTATGCGAAAATTTAACAACTACGTATCATGGCAAATATGGTATTTATGCAATGATAATAAAACCATTCTTTCACAACACAACAGTAAAAATGGTTTTGGTTTCGGAAACTTTCCTGGGTATCTCGAGGTGGAGGATGCTTTAGGTTCCGCTCGGAAATCTATAACCATAAACACATTTCATTTCGTTAGTTTCCGTTCTAATTTACGGCAACTCGCACTCATACACTACTTATTATGCACCCTCTCAACTTATACTACCCTTATCATTCCTTTAAGTCATATTCACATTATGGTCACTTCATTTTCCTAAGTATCTTAGTTTCATTCTTATTATCGCCGTCGGCTCCGCTTATGGATTCTCACGGTTTCTACTCGCGCGGTCTCGGCTCCGATATTTTTATAAAATTGAGAAATCATTATTTTCACTTGAAATTTTTATGCAAGTTAGTAAAGTCAATATTTTACTATCTGTAAAAATTTCATGATTTATGAACACATTTAAGTCTATCCTTTATATTTTCAAAGTTCCTGATTCATAGCAGTTTTTGTCGCGTAAATCACTTTTAGTAAAACGACCATAACTTTTGATCCGTAAATCGGAATCAAGCGATTCAAGAGCCTAAACGATCCTTATAACATTGTCTATCCTAAAAAAGGATATTTTTCAAGAAAATACAGTTTAAAACTTCGGGACTTTCTGCAGAAACTTAAAGTTACGATTTGTTGGTTTTAACGGAGTTACGTTTACGATCGGGGTTTCGTTTACGCCCTAACTCTTAACACAACCACCAAAAATCATCATATCATCATAAACACACAAAATACTCTAAAGTACATCATGTTCTTGAGGCAACAACAACCAACCTTAAATCTATTGAACTTAATCATCAAGATTTCACCAATAACACTCATTATACTAGGTTTACTACCACATACTAAATGGATCTTAAAATGATTCTTAAATAAAGTTGGGCCAAAGATTTTTACCTTTCTTGAAATCTTGAGATGTGTTCTTGAGGATGGTGGAGTCTTGGAAGTGCTTGGTATGATTTTTAGAACCTAAAACCACCATTGAAAGTAAGAAACCAAAGAGAGGTTACTATTCATACTATTCACTAGTGAGTTTCTTGAATTTATTCCACCCATAAAACCTTGATAAAAAGAGATGAAAGAATTTTTTACCTTTTTTTAATTGCTAGGAGGCTTGAGAATTAATTGGATGATTTTACAAGAGCTAGAACTTGGAGATTTGAATTTGAATTCCTTTTTTTTTTCTTCAAATTGCCGAATGGAAGCAATTGGGATGGGGGGGGGGTATTTATACTACTCTTGGATGCTTTGCTAGGTTGCTTTTATTCTCCTAGTATAGCATTCTAGGTTGATTCTTGTTTACAAATCTTAGGGACAAATCTTTGTAGCTTGCTAGCTTACAAGCTAACTACAAGGTTTAACTTCCTTAGCACACTATTTTGCAAGCTAGCTTGATCATCCTATGGTTAGCTCACTATTTGATGAAGTAACCATGGTTACTTCCTTACCATGGTTTAGTAAGTGCATTACATTTATTTAGTCATTTACGCGTTCGCTCGGTTACTTAAACGTTCTTCGTAATACTCACTCATAAATGGTTCGCGATGTAATCCTTTCGTATTTATTCCTTATATTTTTATTTATCCTACTTTAATATAAATACGTAGGGTTTTAATCTCGTGATTATATTGTGATTCCCGTAATCCTCAATGAGTCGTAAATACTGTCGTTTTTCAAAGTTCGTTTTCTTCGAAAACTAATAGCGTTTACATACACTCATTTAGTACGTATAAAAGTAATATCAACTCCGAAACTCATTTTCTCATGCACTACATAGTGCGGGCTCAAAAGTTTTTCCCGTCCGTTAGGGTCACTATTAATTAAACGTTTTACAAGGTCTCAAAAATTCGAGTTATTACAATCATGGTGGACACCCAACCATTGCTGACTGGAGATCCCAAGAACTTGGTTCAATGGGACAACTAAATCATAATGACCAAATCATTGTGGGATAACCCCTGGCCTGTTCTTATGATGACGAAACAGTTAGACCCGTAAGGTACGGGTTAAGCTTTGAGCTTTTAATGATCTTTGATGAATACATGGAGTACAGGAGTGAACGCATGGAATTCAGTTGAGTAAATGCGGGTTACTCTATAAGATAAAGATCACCTATGTGAGAGAGAATTGGGGCCGCTTCAAAGGAGAATTGCGAGGCACAATTCTTTAGAAAATCCTGCAGAACCAGGACGATGTTCCATGGCCAAAATGGACATACTCATGAGAGCTGAACGAGTCAGAAACGATATAGTGATAAGTATATCATCGTTTACACAAACGGTTGAACAGTTCAAGGACAGGCATGTCTATTGTCTACCAGTAAAGTTGGTATGCTTATTCGAGCGAAGGTTCAAGGAGCATTCTCTACCTATCGTATGCTATATCTGATCGAAGAAACTATCACCAAGTCAAACTCCGTGTCTGTCTGTCTGGTGTGTGCTACTGAAGTATCAATCTCATCCATGTGGGGGATTCTTGGAAAATATGGGTATTGAGCCCCACATTGTCAAGTCATTTTGATCCGTTCTTGAGTGGGTGACGCTTGGTGTATGTCTCCTCCGTGAGAGCTTTCCGAGGCACTTTGAAACACTCAAAATGGTTAAGGGATGAATGAGATGTGATCATCTAAAGTTGGTCCCTTGAAGGTCGAAATGTTGTAAACAAACTTGTATCCCACATTGAAATGGAAAAGGGGTTTCCATTGTTTTATATATCATAACACTTTAGTAGTGTCTAAAAGTGTTACTAAGGTGTTGCTCCATCTCCTACGTGCACTTACAGGGGGTGCAAATTGCGGGATTTCAAGGGGTAATCTGAGGCTTGCGAAGCCTTCGGGCTAGCCCGCACGTGCGATGTGCGGACACGAATGTAGCAGAAAATGGGCCCGAATAATCACTGACTAGTTTTGCTAATTTTATTTCCACTAGGCTTGGGCTCAAATAATTATTCCAGTTTTGATATGGATAATTATTATAATCTGATTTGATGAAATAATAAATCTGATTCAATTACGGATTTGATTTATTAATCGACAATTAATTAATGCGTTTAATTAATTGCAATGAGTAGCGCACAAGTCATCCAGAGTCTGTATATAATATCGTTATCGGGATTAGGGTAAATTATCTCATACGATACCACACACAGCTGTCACAAAAACACAAACCCTATCCTCCTCTCTCTGCTCGGTGATAGTTTTTTACTCTTTCTAATTCGCCGAATGTGTTGTTTGTATATCGACACCGTCTTCTCGTTTTATCCTGAGAGGCTGTCGGCTCGCACATACGGTGAGAGGCGAAATAGTTTTAAGGAGACGGTTCCTTTCAACTGAACTCGAGAACTCTCTCATATCCTTATCTCTTTCGTTTATTTTTTAGTTTTCACAGTTACACTCGTGCACTATTATTCACACACACTGTTTTAATTACATGTATTAATTGCAGATTGTATTAACAAATTATTTTATTTTAGGATGGTACTTTAAATGAACATAGGTGAGTCTTATTTGAAAAAGTAGCACTGGTTGTGGACTTGGATACTTAAGTTTAAAGTGGAGGTATTTCTGTAGTACGAGAATGTTAAATAATTTATATGATTTTAAATATGTACTGGATAAAGTTTTAAAAACAAATTAACAAAATTTTTAACTTAAAATTTTTTGAAGGTCTTAATTCTTTTTTCCTGGAATATGTTAATGAAACAACCAAACTAACCAATTTTATCTATTTTACTTATAATACTATAGTATATATTTTGATTTATAATATTATTTTTCTGAGTTTTTTAAATTTCTTAAAGTATATCTATCTTTCAAAGCGCGCATATACAAGTGTATGTGTTAATTAATACACGATGATTTTACAGAATTACAGTTATATTTTATTTTTATATAATTAGCATAATTTAATTAACTTTTGTTTAATAATTCGATTTAAAGAAATTGTAAAAAAGAAGAGTTTTAATGTTTACATAGAGCCACAGTTGACAATGCCTGTAACATGCCTCATAACTTTGATAGGCTAAAACTAATTAATATTAGAGCCCGGTTAATGGTTATACCTATTCTATCCAATTAAAAGAACATTTATTTTCTCGAACAACCATTGCCGCAGCTGCTAAGCACATGCATTAATTTTCTTAGTTCGCCGATTCTATATTCATCACCAAAGACATGTTTAATAAAGAAACAAACTAAAGAGGCAGGTAATTTGAAGGAGAAATCATACAAAATCTTGCCTTCAATTTTGTCCTAATTATGAAAAATGTTTGAACTACAAGATCCTAACACTAAAGGAATGAGCCTTTTTTTACCCGACCTCCAAATTAAAGTGACGTGATTTTCAAGAAACTAGGATGGGTTGAAAAGTTATAGTATGTACAATATAAAAACAATGATATTATCTTAATTTAATTACTTTTATCTATTTTTATAATTTATATTATCTATATACCTATCTTTTATACATTAAACAAGAAATATAAAAATTCCTCTAAATTTTTAATTATATTTCACATAAAATACTTTTATTAATATACTAATATTCACAATAATGTTATATAAATATCAATAAAGTTAAATTTGTATAATATGCTCAGGTCAAAATAAATTAATATATATTATTCATCCGGGAAAAAAATTATACTCTTGAATCGGTGTAAAACAAAATTCAAATAAAAAAATTCGTTGGAAGGTATAATGACCTCGGTATGATAAAAATATTAAAATGATAAACACTATTCATCCGATTTTAAACAATATTATACTCTAAATTAATAAGAGTTAAATAAATAAATATATATATATATATATAGTCACTTGGATTTGTTGGGTCGGGCAAAAAAAACTAGGGTTGTTTTTCATAAATACCCAAGTCAAAAAGAATTTTTGTAAAAATACTGTCATTTTTTAAAACAAATTGCAAAAATACTATCTTTCAAAAAATATTTGCAAAAATACGGAGGTTGCATTTGCAACCATATATGCAACCATAAATGCATATTTGAAAAAATGTGTTAAAAATTACATTTATTGCAAAATAAGATGCTCATGTGGTTGCAAATGGCGAAAAATGAGTACCCTGCGGGGCCATTTATAAATCATGGTTATCTTTAATTTCTACTTCTTATTTCGTCAAAACTCACCTCTCAATTTCAACTAATGACCTTCGTTCTACTCGTCATCATCTCCTTTCATATTATCGGCAGCCTAACGAACCTATTAAACGTAAAAAGTTTGAGATTCATTATGTATATTCTCTACTTAATGAATCCTTAACCGAGCATATTATAATTGACGATCCTGTTAAGTATTACATTCCAAGTTTCGTTGCCTATTGTAATGGGTTAGTTTATCTAACAATTCGTGAATTTCATAAACCTATGGGTGTATTCTTCTGGAACCCATTTACTAGAAACATAAGAAGACTGCCCGAAACAGTTTATACAGAATATAAGAATCTAGAGTTTGGTTTGGGATATGATGAATCAGGTGATGATTTCAAATTATTCGTCATCGGTGATGTTTGTAAGTTTGGAAAGGGATCGACGATTTCACTTCTGACCGGGCGAAGGCATGTTCGTAGAGGGAGCTCCGGCGCCGGTGTTGTCGATGGAGATGGCGGTGCTGGTGTCGGCGGCGGAGGAAGGTTATGGTTATGAAGGAAGAGTGGAGGGTTACGAGGAGGTTGTGGTGGAGGAAGATGAGGTAAGGAAAGATGAGGATGATAAAGAGGGTAGAGTGATGGTATTTTTTGCAATTTAATTGTTTGTATATTTAAAAAGATAGTAAATTTTCAAGGTTTTAAATAAGGTAGTAGAGTTGCAAATAAATATCTAAAAGTTGTTATATTTGTCAAATTCCCAAAAAACTAAATATAGTTAGTTAAATTTGTTGCATCGGGCAAAAATAAAATAATAAATACAACTGATGCGGTTAAAAAACGGTGTTAAAAATTTAAAATTGAAAGGTAATTCGTTAGTCGACATAATGACGTCGGGAAAAAATATAGGTTGTTATTTTAAAAATGAAATAATTAAGAGTCTTGTCACCTGTATTTTGGTCATACTCTAAATTTATACTACTAAACCGAGTTAAAACAAAATTAGAAATTTAAAGATAACCTTTTTGGTTGATATAATGACAACGAGCAAAAAGAAAATTAATGTATACTGCACATTAAGACTTAAATAAAATACTATTCATTCTAAACTAGAATAAAATAGAAATAAGCTAAATGTAATTATTTGTATTTGGTTAATATAATGGATTTATTTAATTATGGGTTTTTATGTCTATAATATCTATGATATGTAAAATAAAAATAATAAAATAATAATTATTTCAAACAACCGTGTATTGCACGGGTTATCAAAAGATAATTCGTTGTTAGGTATAACACTCGTGTGATAAAAGAAAATTATATACACTATTCATCGAGGTTTAAAAAAATTATAAAATTATACGGGTTTAAGAAAACTAAATATAATTAGATGAATTTGCACCATCGGGCTAAAAAATAATAAATAATACCAACACGGTTTAAAAAATTATATAATTGAAGTGCCTAAAAATAATTAAATTAAAAAATAATTTATTAGTCGATATAATGACATCGAGCAAGAATAAAATAATATTCAATCAGGAATAAAATATAATTACAAACAAACAAAATAGAATTACTTGGATTTGTTTAATATAATAGATTTATATAATTATGAGTTCTTATGTATATTATATATATATATATATATTATGTTAAATAAAATAATAATCTGTTAAAATTATATATTTATATATTATGCTAAAACAAATATAATAAAATAATAATCAATTAAAACTGCGTGCATTGTACGGGTTATAGGCTAGTATGTGTGTATATATATATATATTAGATTCATTTTTGAAATAATTTTAATGTTTTAATATTATAGTTTTAGGAAGGTATTAGCAATTTTTCATTTAATTAACGAAATAAATATATATTTATCTGATTGGTAGATTTTAAATATAACTTATTGTTTTTATCTTTAAATGATAATAAGTGAAACTTGTTTGAGGCATAGCATGGGTTGTCGACTCCTAGTCGGATATCGAAATCTAAAGTAGGGGCATTTTTGTAGAATCCAAATGTTAACCATTAATATAATATAATAAAAAATAAACAATTAATATTATATCTTATTTGGATAATAAAATTATTAATACAATCATAAATATAAAATAATTATATTATTTTAATACTATTCAAACACCAATTGCGATAAAATGTTATAATCGATAACTAGATAGAATATGATTAGAGATTTAACCAATCATAAATATAAAAGAATTACATTGTTCCCCTACCGTTCAAAAACCAAAATATGATACAACGCTAGATAGAATATGATTAGAATTGTTCTCGTACTATTCAATACCAGTTGTGATACAATTGCCTAATACAATTCTAAATAAAATATGATTAAATATTTAACAAATCATAAATGTCAAAAGATTATATTGTTCTACGACTATTCAAAAACCAAAATACGATCCCCTAATACAACAGTCGATAAAATATGATTAGATATTGTACTATATATAGCTGTAATTCAATTACTCATTTGTATATTTCTGAATATATGCATATTTGTTGCAACAATATTACAACAAATTATGAAAAATAAAAACAATATTGCAACAACGTCAAACTAACGATATATATGTACATTAAAAAACAATATTAAAAATATTAAAAAAGAAAAATTATATGTACATTAAAAAAAATATTAAAAAAGAAAAAAAGGTAAATTAACAAGCATCTATAAGTCAATTATTTACTTTATGGTAGAAAATTATTGTTTCTTGATATTTCAAAAACGGTCACATAGATGCAACATACCTGATCTGCTAAGTGCCCATATATATTGCCTAAAAAAGGGGCCCATATAAATATTTCTGGGCCACTGATACACAAGCCCTTCAAATAATAATTCGTGTATATACCCTAATAAGTCCACTTCCAATGTCGATGCATCAACTCTTTTTGAACAATGGACCAAAATGTCATTTTTAGTGTTAAATGGTCCAAAATATCACTTTTAAAAATAATGGCCCAAAATGTCACTTCATAACGGTACTTCGTCTTCCGTTTTATATTTTTAAGGCAAAACGGTACTTAGTGTTCTGTTTTGGTACTTCATTTTTTTTAATATTTTTATAATGTGCAAAACGGCGGTTAAAGTAGCGTTTTGGCTCAAAACGGTACATCATATAGCGTTTTGTACCATAACGGTACTTTAACCTCCGTTTTGCACATAAAAAAATTAAAATGCCAAAACGTTACACGAAGTTTCGTTTTAGGTGTTTTGCATAAACGGTACATGATGTACCGTTTTGAAGTGACATTTAGGGTCATTTTTAACCCCTATGTGACATTTAGGGCCACCACCCACTCTTTTTTCAATTTTTTCTTTATAAAATCCAAGTGTTCATTGTTGTGCAAGATATGTCTGTATCATAATAAGACTAAGTCATACTGACAACCCTAAAATTAGTTGTATTGTAACCTTAATCTGTAATTCATACTTGTAACACTTAATGTCTGTAAAATGTAAATGGAGCAGACTGGAGCATTTTTCTCTAAACAGTGTCAAGCCTAAGAATTCTATCTGGAAGAAGATCAAGAAGATCATGCCTCAGAAGAATTATGAAGAAGCTTGGAGTTGAATAAATCTGTTTGGTGTAAAACATTCTAAGTCAAGATCTCTACAAGTCACATAATTAGTGTTATAGAGAAATCATTCAAGAACTCTAGAATGACTTATCGAGAAGTCATTTAAACTCCAGAGAGTACCGACAGATGAGTAACATCTACCCGACGGATGAGCAATATCCACTTGATGGATGAGGAATGTCTACTCGACGGATAAACCATCACTACTCGACGGATAAACAACATCCACCGGGTATAGAGAACTCAGGAATTTTCTGTCGAGAACTCAGAGATATCGACAAGTATACATTCATTAGAGAACTCTGAGTTATCAAAAAGCCAAAGTCCATTAGAGAACTCTGAGTTATCGATAAACCAAAATTCACTAGAGAACTCAGAGTTTTCGATAAGTCTAGGCAACAATGAAGTTTCAGAGATATCGACAAGCCAACATGCCTATCGAGATGTTGAGTTCTCTACGACTTAATTGGAGATCTCGAAGTGAAGAAATTTCTCTAAGTACAGAATTGTAGAACAGTTCAATATCCAAGGTTTCAAATCAACAAACAATTCACACAGCTTGACTGACAAGTCTACAAAAAGCAGCTTGAGAGATGTGCAAGATCAACGACAAAGATTAACTGACAGAGGAGATTAAAGTAATCACGGGAAGCTAAAGATATGCTAAGCCAGAAATGGAAGATTTGCTTTTCTATAAATAGAAATGACAAGTGACTGTTTAGAAAAGATAATAGCATGTTTATTATCCACCGTGTAAACCAGCAGTTAACTGAGTTATAAAGTTAACACTGGTCCTCTAGTTAAGTTAAGGAGAACAATCAGATTTAGAAAAAAATTGTGTGTTCTCTCTCAAGAAAGAAGCTAAGTTCTAAAACAAGAACTTAGAGATTTTGTAGAAAAACACTGCTTGATTTTTAATATAAAATTTGAGTTTTGAAGATCTTTGTTTTACATATTTGCTCAGCTATTTATGTTTAACATCCATTCTACTAAATCATTAACAACAACTAACTGCTAAAGCCTAAGTCGATCGAAAATCAATCATTTAAGCCAAAACACATTCACCCCCCCTCTCTGTGTTGTATTCATACCTAACAAGTGGTATCAGAGCAAAATCTGAAATTAAACAGATTAGATCTTGGAAAAATGAATACACAGAAAATCAGTAGTATCAAGATTCCTCCCTTTGATAAGGCCAATTACACTTTATGGAAAAAGAAAATGTTGTTGTTTATAAGAATGACCAATCACCTTTACATTGGTATTCTCAAGAATGGGCCCTTCACTCCTATAGTTAGAGTTGAGGAAACCACATATGGTGATATGGTTATTCCAGCTCATTATGCTCCCAAGGATCCTTCTGAGTATACTGAACCTGAAAGAGAGAAAGTTTCCCTAGACAGTGCTTTGCAACTGATACTAATTGAGTCACTTGCTAATGTAATGTATAATAACATTATCAACTGTGACACTGCTAAACAGATCTGGGAAAAGATTGAAATACTTTGTGAAGGAACTGAGGAGGTTAGGTCAAATCAAAGAAGGATATTGATTTCTCAGTATGAGGGTTTTATGGCTAAACCAAAGGAGGATATTACTGATTTGTTTGAAAGGTTTAATAAGCTGATAAATGACTTGCAGCTTCATGATAAATTTTATGATATTGAAGAAGTGAATTTGAAATTCTCGCTCACTCTCCCTGACCATTTGGAACAAAAGATCTCTGCAATCAGAGAAGGAAGGGATTTGAGTAGAATCACACTGGAAGTGCTCTATGGGGTTCTGAAAACTTATGAACTTGAAATGATTCAAAAGAGGTCATTAAGGGATGGTCAAGGATATGTAATGGATGGCTCAAGTGCACTGATTATGAATGAAGGCCAGACTTTTAATGATGAGCAAAGATCCCCAACTCCAGTCATTCCTACAAGTGAGAAAAGAGTCAATGACACTGAAGAGCAAGTCATACTGGAATTGGATGAAGAAAATGAGTTCTACACTCTTGATGAGCTTGATGAGCTAGACAAATCAATGGCTTACTTGGCTACAAAATTCTCTAATATTAGAGTAAAGAAACCAAGATTTTTCAAAAGGAAATGACAGTTCTTCAACAAAGACAGCAGCTGGAAAGGAAAAGGGAAGTACGCTCCTGATAGCAAAACTGGCTACAAAACTGGATCTGTTGATAGATCAAAAATAAGATACTTTAACTGTGATGAGTTGGGCCATTTTGCTACAGAATGTAGGAAACCTAAGAAAGCAAAGAAAGACAAGGCCTATCTTGAATTGGAAGCAAAGTATGATGCTCTTCTAAAGAAGCAACAAGGGAAAGCTTATATTGCTGAGGGCAAGTGCTGGGATGATTCAGATAATGATGAAGATGAAGAAGTTGGAAACTATGCACTCATGGCCTTGGAGCAAGGAGACTCTAAATCACAAGTACCAACTCTCACCATAATTGATTTAAATGTGAGTCAATATAAGGAAACTGTTGAAAAGATGAGCACAGAAATGTTCCACATTCATACAAGCATGGTTGCTGTAAATGAGGAAGTTAGCAGATTGAAAAAGATCAATGAAAAACTTGAGAGTGAAAAACAAGAGACTGAATTGTTGCTGGTTGAGCTTAATGCTGCTAAACAAGAAATTGCATACTTAAAGAATAAATTAAAGTGTGCAATTGAAATTGAAGCAGTGTTGAGAGAAAGGCTGGAGAAGAATGAAGTAAAGCTGAAATCCTTCAAAAATGCTTCTGAGTTGATTGGACAATATCATGAAAAGAACAAGCCATGTGCAAACATTGCCATTGGTCTTGATTATGAGGATTTGAACAACAAGAGGAAGTCTGTCAGTGACAAAGGGAAATCAAATCAAACTGAAGATGTTCCAATTATTTTGAAGAAAGTTGAATCACCTTTGTTCAAGGCATGTGAGGGGAACTTCAGTGAAGAAGAGTTGATCATCAAACAAGAGATAGCTGATGAGGACAAGCAAAAGAAAAATGATGAGACAACTCAGTCTTCCATCTCTGTTGAAAGACCAAAAGCCAATCAAGAAACTAAGGAGCCTGTGAAGGAGATTAAAGCTAAACAGGTCAAAAAGAAAAAGAAGAATAGAAATGGAAAGATTGGGATAAACAAAAGCAATAATTTTGCTTATGTAGCAGATGCTCCTAGAAAGAAGTGTGAGAATTGTGGATCAATGAATCACCTAACTCATCTTTATAAAAAGACTGTTAGCAATCCAACTGAAGGAGTCTGCAAGTACAATGAAGACTGTGACAAGTTTGATTGCATTCCCTGCAACATGAAAGTGAAGAAGAGTTGCCACAAATTGAGAATTGATCTCATAGAATCAAAAGTTGGTTCTATATCTGAAAGGGAAAATGCTCAACAGTCTATGAATTCCATTTTATCTCAAAATTCTCATTCTACTTCTGCAAAATCAGTTACATGAAAAAAGTACCCAACACAGTTTGGGTAGCTAAACACACTTAATCCTCATTGTGTGGAGGGAAAAGGAAAGAAGGTCATATGGATCATTGACAGTGGATGTTCCAGGCATATGACAGGTGATAAGGCCCTGCTATCACAATTTGGGGAGATGGCTGGCCCTTTGGTAAGCTTTGGAGACAACAACAAAGGATTCACAATAGGATATGGAAAGATTGTCTCTGGAAATGTTGTCATTAAAGATGTAGCACTAGTTGCTGGATTAGAAGTAAATCTCCTAAGTATTAGTCAATTTGCAGACAGAGGTTTTCAAGTTGTTTTCAACAAAGAAGATTGTGTTTTTATTAGCAAAAAGACTGGTGAAATTGCTCTTAAAGGAGTAAGAAAGGGAAGCTTGTTTGTTGTAGACTTAGACTCAACAAATAAGGATGGAATGTGTTGTTTCTACACCAAGGCATCAGAAGAACAAAGCAAACTGTGGCATAAAAAACTATCTCACTTGAATTTCAAAGCAATCAACACCCTAGTCAAGAAGAAACTTATGAGAGACATGCCCAATCTGGAATATGCTCAACTGGAAGTTTGTGAAGCTTGTCAGAAAGGAAAACTGAAAAGATCAAGTCACAAGTCAAAATCTGTGAATTCTATAAGTGCACCTCTATAACTTATTCAAATGAACTTGTTTGGGCCAGTAAATGTCTTGTCCATTTCAAGGAACAAATATGCCCTTGTCATGGTTGATGATTTTTCAAGATACACTTGGGTTGAGTTCATGTACTCTAAAGATGAAACTCCAAACATCATAATTGAGCACATCAAGAAAATTGAGAAGCAAGCTGAAGGAAAGGTTAGTGTAAAAAGATTGAGAAGTGATAATGAAACAGATTTCAGAAACTCAACATTAAGTGAATTCTGCAAAAGCAAAGGCATTGTTCAAGAATTTTCAGCAGCTAGAACACCTCAACAGAATGGAGTAGTTGAGAGGAAAAATAGAACATTGGTTGAAGCTGCTAGAACTTTGCTACAAGATGCTCAGTTGCCAACTAGTTTTTGGGAATAGGCTGTTAATACTGAATGCTACACTCAAAACAGATATCTCATCAACAAAGCTCATGGCAAATCACCCTACTCAATCATGTCTAACAGGAAGCCTACAGTGAAGCATCTACATGTGTTTGGAAGCAAGTGTTATATTCTAAAAGACAACACTGAATATGTGGGAAAAATTGACTCTAAAGTTTTTGAAGCAATTTTTCTGGGATATTCATTGGAAAGAACAGCCTATAAAGTTTATGTGATTGATCAAAAGAAAATTATGGAAAGCACAGATGTGACTTTTGATGATGACAAGTGTCCAGGCTTGGAATGTCTTGATGTAAATGATGCTGAAGCCCTTGCATTTGGAAATCTAACCATTGATAGTGATTCTGATGAGGAAAATGAAGTTGTGACACAACAAGTGACAAATGAAGAGATCTCTGAACAAAATCATGAAAATGAAAGCTCTCTTCAGACACCTGAATTTGATGGCACAAACTCAGGGGAAGAAGGAGAGAATGGAAATGACAGTCATGGTAATACTGAAGAAAATGATCAAGGCACTAGTCAACAGACACACACCAGAAAGTAGGATAGGATTCTTACAGTAGAAGCTATTATTGGTGATCCCTCAGCTGGTGTGAGAACTAGAAGTGCAACTGCTACCGAATGCCTACATGCATGTTTTCTGTCTCAAGTAGAGCCCAAGAAAACAGAAGAAGCCCTATTGGATCCTGACTGGATATGTGCCATGCAGGAGGAGCTGGATTAGTTTGAGAGAAACAAAGTTTGGAAATTAGTCCCTGCACCAAAGAACAGAAGCATAATTGGAACTAAGTGGGTGTACAGGAACAAAATGGATGAAAATGGAATTATTACTAGAAACAAAGCAAGGATGGTTGCTAAAGGCTATTCACAAGAAGAGGGAATTGACTATGATGAGACTTTTGCTCCTGTTGTAAGACTAGAAGCAATAAGAATTTCTCTGGCATTTGCTGCACACTCAAATTTTAAGGTGTATCAAATGGATGTCAAGAGTGCTTTTCTTAATGGTGAACTAGAAGAATAAGTTTATGTGCAACAGCCACCTGGCTTTGAAGATCCATAATTCCCTAACTTTGTTTACAAATTACTCAAGGCTCTATATGGACTGAAACAGGCACCTAGAGCCTGGTATGACACACTGTCAGAATTTCTAATCAAACATGGTTTTACCAGAGGTACTATTGATAAGACTCTCTTCTACCAGAAGCATGATGAAGATATGATCCTAGTTCAAATCTATGTGGATGATATCATCTTTGGATCTACAAATGAAAAGCTTTGTCAAAGATTCTCTAGGCTAATGCAGAGTGAGTATGAAATGAGCATGATGGGAGAATTGAGTTACTTCCTTCGCCTTCAAGTTAGTCAAAGAAGTGATGGTATTTTCATCAGCCAAACCAAATATGTGAATGATTTATTGAAGAAATTTGGTATGGTGGATCGCTCACCTGCATCTACACCAATGTCTACTGTAACCAAGTTGGATGAAGATAAGAAAGGCAAAAATGTGGATATTATAAGCTATAGAGGAATGATTGGTTCATTGCTCTATTTGACTGCTAGTAGACCAGACATCATGTTTGCTACTTGTCTATGTGCCAGATTTCAGGCCAATCCAAAGGAATCACATTTGATGGCTGTAAAAAGGATTTTCAGATACTTAAAGGGAACTCCAAACTTGGGATTATGGTATCCTAAGGGAACTGGTTTTGAAGCTGCTGGATACACATATGCAGATTTTGCTGGATGCAGGGTTGATAGAAAAAGTACTAGTGGAAGCTATCAATTTCTTGGTCAAAGACTTGTGTCCTGGTATAGTAAGAAACAACAATCTATGTCAACTTCCACAGCTGAGGCTGAATATATAGCTGCTGGAAGTTGTTGTGCTCAAGTGCTTTGGATTAGAAATCAGCTAATGGACTATGGTCTAGTGTTACACAAAATTCCTATTATGTGTGACAATACTAGTGCCATATCTATAGTAGCTAATCCAGTTAATCATTCTAGAACAAAACACATTGATGTTAGGTACTATTTTATCATGGAACATGCTGCAAATGGTACCATTGAGCTCATTTTTGTTCCAACAAAAAAATAATTAGCTGACATTTTTACTAAACCTTTGGATGAAGCAACCTTCACTAGACTTGTGAGTGAAATTGGAATGCTCAATTCTTCATCCTAAGGCAAGAACTCAGCTAATATTTTGCAGCAAATTAATTTCTAATAAATCAACCTAGTTTGATTTAATTGGAAATTAACTGAAATATGAATTATAAATATTTCAGAATCTCTGTATATTTATTTTTCTTTAAAAACTCAAAAAAAAAAATTAACTTAGAATATTTCAATTTCTAAGTAAACTGCTTAGTTGTTAATTTACATCTTTAATGTGTAAAATTAACACAAGGCAGAAAAACAGCACTCAAAAGTATAGAGAACTGAGTTCTAGATAAGTTAAAATGACTTATCAACAAGTCATTTTAGAGTTCTAGAGTGAGTCCTCGATAAGTCTATTTACAGACTTCTCGAGTGACTTCTCGATAAGCTCTATTATGACTTATCGATAAGACCATGTAGAGTTCTCTAATAATGTTAATTCACAGAGTTCTCGACAAGGATATTTTGAGATTTATCAATAACTCAGAACTAAAATAATTTAATTCAATGAATTGTTTTAGACAAATACTTTTGGAAAATTTATTCTGATTTCAATTTGATTCAATTCAAATAAATTAGAATTATTTTAGTCCATTTTCGGACAAACTGGGTATTTATCAGAGTTCTCGATAAGTCATCTTTGACTTCTCGATAAGTTACTTTTTCTATTAATACCCAGACTTCTCGATACACACACTGCACTTACACCTTCTCGAGATCTCAAGTGACCTAACTTTCAGACAAAAGGCGATTTCTCTCTCGTTTTTGCTCCTTTCTCAAAACTTTCTCTTACCCACTACTTCTAAACACTACAATGGCACAAAACATTGTTAGAGCTATCATTCCAGAGAAGGGAACTAACTTTATTGCTTTTCTTGATGCTAACCAAGCCCCTAATAGTTTCAAGGGGTTTGTGAAGTTTCTTTCTGAATCCTATATTGCAAGTGCTTTAACTGCAAGTCATGTGCTGTATTTGGACGTTCTTCATGAATTTTGGACATCAGCTATAACTAGGACAGTTGTTCTAGAGAATGTCACTTCTATGATGGTCACATGCACAATTGGAGGCCAGGAAATTGAGTTTTCAGCTGCTAATGTGAATACAGCCCTGTGATTGCCAACTGCGAATTATGGAGAGATGCCAACTGCAGATGAGTTGAGTGTATTCATGGACTTCATCAACTACAGTGGCTCAATCAACTTGGCAAGCCTGAACAGAACAAACCTGAGGAAGGAATGGTCCTTTGTGTTTGACTCTGTAGTGAGGGTTTCACTTGCTGAAAAACTGGTTTTGACAACATCTCAAGTGTGGTGCAGAAGCTAGTGTTCTCAATAGCTCACAACAGGCATCTGAATGTTGGAGGTCTAATTCTGGAGGAGCTGGCTACCAGGCTTACTATGCCTTTGAAGAATAGAGGTAAAGAAATCTTTTTTCCAAGGTTTATTATGTCTACTTTAGCTCATAAAGTCAATGACATACATTTGTTAGCTGGTATTGATAGTAGTAGAATTGGCAATTGCAAGCAAGTGTCCAAAATTATATTTGGCTCACTTACTTCAAAGAATAAGGTGAGTGTAAGTCTCAGAATCACTCCATTTATGTTGGAGAGGTTCAGGACTTATCCTTACCCTATGCCAGACATGAGGGCTCCTAAATTTGCTAGTTCAGCTATGGTTCCTGAGCCCGTGGAAGTACAAACACAGGCACACCAACAGGGACCTTCCAAGGCTGCGGCCCCTTCTTCTAAACCACTAGATGTTAGCAAACCAACTACTTTAGTCTCTTAAAAGGCTGAAGTGAGTAAAAAGAAGAGAAAGGAACCTACCCTTGCTGTTGTAAATGAGCGTGAAGCAATACTTACTGAACTAGCGTCACCCTTGGTCAAGAGACCAAAGAAGAGTAAATTACCTGAGCTGACCACTCAAAACACCTCTATGTCCTCCCAAAAGGGCACGGTTGAACAAATGGGGAGTAAACAGTTACTAGATGCATCCTCTCAACATGGTGTATCTATTGAAAAGAGCATTCACCCCAATGCATCCTGTACTGAGTCAGCACAACCTGTACCTAGAGTGTATATTAGAAGAAATAAGGATGGCACACACAGTGAGGGCACATCACTTGAAGCTCCCTCATCCATTCTGGGGGAGCTGCCAACACTCACAACTGAGCAAACTTCTCTAATCTTCCAAATTTCTTCATCATATAGAGCACTTGAATCTGATTCCCAAGTACACCAACACTCAAGTGACATGGTTCATGAAACTGTGCTCACCATCCAGAATCAACATCTAGATGGTGAGAGACTACTAGCTGGGGTAGATCTTGATGACACCATCACAAACATGGGGGTTTCATCAGTTTTTACTGAAGACCCCATGGTCACTTTTGCACCTTCATGTGCACAATCATCTTTACAGATGAATAGGTTTGATGGTAGTACTCCTGAGGGGGAGCTATCTAAATCCTCTCCAATTCAATTGGAGGTTCCTCTAGAAGGAACAACTCCCCTCACAACCCTAGCTGAAATTGCCTTCACAGTTGCAGCTAGGAGTACAATTGCCAATGACCATGTTATGAGAGAGGCAAGTTCATCACATTTCGATGACAGTGCTCTGCAAGGTGCACAAAAGTTTGAGGCTGGTGTACATGACAATAACCCAGTCAAATCCTCTCAAATTCCAATGGAGGTTCCTACTACATGTGGTGAACAACAAACTGTCAAAACCACAGATTTATCTGTGAGTCAAACTGTGACTTCAGTCACAGGTGGTACCATGAACATTTCTCAACAACCATCCACATCTCAACCCAACCAACCACATGTCATGGCACAATGGCTACACGATATGGAAGCTCATCCTTCTACAGTTGATGACATGTTGGTAGATCAAATCTCAGACTTGGCCAATCTTTCTCAGCAACTGCTCACTTCAGACACGGGGAACCAGGATGTTAGATATATTTGATAATGTCATGGCTAATATAATTTATGTTTAGTTTTCAGATCTTACTTAACAGGACAAATCAGTACTTAACTGGGAATCAGTACTTATACTGGAAGTCAGGACTTAAGGATATCAGTACTTATATTATCAGGAGATAATCATCAGAAGATGGATATCAGAACTTAAGTGCTGAAGGACGATTAGATAAGGATAGTAGCTGATTAAAGGAAAGAAGATCGAGATAAATATAAGAAGAGATATGCATGAAGAAGGAGTTCTGTGAAGAATGGAATACTTGGAAGAAAAGATATCTGATTGATATATTTTAGGAAGCAGAATTATATTCCATATCAATTAGAGATTATCTTGTAACTGTGTAGTACATAAACACAGACATAGGGTTTATACTAAAAGTGTTATCATATTCGAGAAGATTATTCATTGAAACCCTAGCAGCTCTCGTGATATTTGTTCATCACTGAGAGGTAAGAGTTCCATACTGTAACAGAGTTTATTGTTTCAATAAAGTTTGTTTTCTGTTACTTAAGATATTAAAGTTCGATTTGATTGTATTATACACTGTATTCACCCCCTCTATAGTGTGTGTGACCTAACTAGTGGTATCAGAGCCTATCTGTTAACACACATACAGTTAAAGATCCAAACACAATCATGTCTGACACAGAAACTCCAACTAAGCCTACCAAAACTGAAGAAACTCCAAAGACACAAATTCAAAGTCGGTATGAAACCATCAGAGTTCCCATACTGAGACCATCTGAATATGCCATATGGAAGGTGAGGATGACCATGTTTCTGGAAGCTACAGATCCAGAATATCTTGATAGAATCAAGGAAGGGCCTCACAAACCAACCAAGCTCGCTATTGCAGTTGCAGGTGAAGCAGCAAAAACCATACCAAAGGAAAAGAGTGATTATACTGCTGAAGATATCGCATCAATTGCTAAGGATGCTAAGGTACGACACTTACTGCATAGTGCCATTGATAATGTAATGTCAAACAGGGTAATTAATTGCAAGACTACTAAAGAGATATGGGATGCACTAGAAATAAGGTGTCAGGGAACTGATACGATTAACAAGAACAGGAAGACAATACTCACTCAAGAGTATGAACACTTTGATTCAAAGGCTAATGAATCATTAACTGATTTATATGATAGATTTGTCAAACTCTAGAATGACCTGTCACTGGTTAATAAGGAGTATGATCTTGAAGATTCAAACCTTAAATTCCTATTAGCTCTTCCTGAATGTTAGGATTTGAAGGCAACAACAATAAGAGACAATTACAATCTTGATGAAACAACTCTTGATGAAATTTATGGAATGCTCAAGACTCATGAACTTGAGATGGAACAAAGAAGTAAGAGAAAAGGAGGAAAGTGAAAGGAATATGTCCTAAGTCCAATCATGTATTAGGATTTAGGAATAACCTTTTATGTAATTTGTTTTGATTCCATTGATATTAATAAAAGACTTGTTTTGTTTTTATTACGGGCTCTATCTATTTAAGTGTTTAAATAAGATATACCATAGTTTAGAGTAAAGCTTTTTATGGATTATGATGAGATCATAATAGTGAGACCTAAAAGATGATAACTCTAAACTTAAATAGTTCCTGGTTGTAGGATTACTAACTGGTAATTAATAATCCGCAGAGATCGGTACATACTATGCTTGCTTCATTATGAAGGATGTCTGTTCTCATAGACATTTGTTTGGTGACACTATAGCTAGTATGTAGGTGCTTATTATAGAATAAGTTCACTGAACATGACTCGCACAGCTGAACAACTGATGGAGTTCACTCATGTGTCAGCAGTTGTTCACATAATGATAGTTGTACAAGTATCCTTAGATTTGAGGTCATCATAGTCATCTTGTGTACACTGAACTATGCTTTGGTTTAGTTCTTAGTCTCCAGGGATAATTATTAGGGCTCTACTGGGTATAGGAATTTGTACACGAAGATAGTGTATGATCAATAAAGGATCTACCCCTTCCAGTGAAGGAAGCGAATGTTCAAGGCTGATCCACTTATGCTAGTTCAGGAATCTCTGGCCAGAGTGAATGAAATTAGAAAGGAGTTTCTAATTTGCATAAAACTACGCATAGTAAATGGTAAGCAAGTGATTAAATTAGATAGGCTTGACACGAGATCCATGCCTTGTATTTAATCGGGACACTGTAGGGTAGAAGGAGTTTATTGTACGGTAACTATTCACTGGATGGGTTCTTGGTATTCTAAGCAGTGAATTCATATTATCCGGATAGTCGCGATATGCTGAGAAGTATCCCTCACGATGTAGAATAAATGTGATTAATTAATTAATCATATTTAATAAATTAGAGAATTTATATAAATAATGATAAAATAGCTTTATTATTATTTATTTCTACTACCGGCTTAATATTGAACCTACAGGGTCACACCATAAAAAGAGAATGATTTTATGGTGGAGGAATTAATTAATAATGGCTAATAATTATTTATTTGTGAAATAAATAATTAATTGGCAAATTTAATAATTGATTAAATGAGATTTAATTGATTATAAATTAATTAAGAAAAGTTCTTAATATTATTAATTAAGGATTTAATTTTTGGAAATTAAATCAAGAGAGAGAATTATTTCTAAAGTGTTTAGAAAAAGGATTAATAATTAAAAGGTGTTTTAATTATTAATGAGAATAATAAATGGGATAATTATAATAATATTTATGCGAAAATTTCAGCTGAAAATTTTGCCTATAAATATACTATTATAGACCCTATTTTTATTGGAACCCAAAAACCCAAAAGTTTTAGAAAACCAAATTCTCTCCACCTCCTCCTCCTCCTTAACGTCGTTTTCTTGGTGGATACCGGTGGAGTGCTTCACGTTTGAGGAGCAGCTGCTAAGGATCTCCGAACGTTGCTTTTGGATCGCATATTAAAGGTTAGTAATCGATCCCTCGTTTTTACCACGATTTATATGCTTTTATTTGGATTTTATGTGTGTAAAAGTGTTTTACCATGCCTCCACTACGATTAAAATCCAACATTGGTATCAAAGCATTGGTTGTATGTATATAGATCTGTGGTAAAATTTTCAGAATTTTATGTGCTTGTATGAATTAATTATGATTTTTACAAGTTATATCATGGATTAATTTTGTCTGATGAGAAATCATTTCTCAGAATAATTTTGAATGTTGATCTGGGTTCTACAAGTGTTGTAGATCGTCTGGGTATTTTTTTCATAATTTTATGATGTATAGATTTTTTATTATGAATTTTTGAAGTTCTTGTAATTAAAATTCATAATTAAATAAGTAAATATATGTATATAAAGTATATATATATATATATATATATTTGTGTTGTCTGCTATTACCTGCTGTGTGAAGAGAAGACACAGAAAAGGACGGCAGAAGCTGACATGCACGGCGTTCGAGGAAAAAGACGGCGGCTGCTGCAAGAAAAAAAAGAAAAAAAAAGGGTGTCGCGCATTCCGGGAATGCGTTACACCCTGTGGCGCATTCACGGAATGTGTTACACCTTTTAATTGGTTAAAAGGGTTGTAACGCATCACCGGAATGCGTTACAGGGCTTGTAACGCGTTCCTGTAATGCGTTACAGCCCGACTGTCCACATTAAAATTGATTTTCTGGGAGTTTCGTAACTCCGTTTTAGGCGTGCAATATATCGTTGGATTTGTTTTTCTGAGACGGATCTAATGGAGTGATTAAATTTTAGTTTATATAAAATTTTTGAACTGTTTATATTTCCGAAAGTGTTTTAAAGCTGTTTTTAACTGTTTTAACTGCTTTTAAATGCTTCATGTGATACATAGAGATGTATAATGCTTTGATCAATATGCTAGATGATGTAACATGCCTACCTTGATGTTTATTCATGTTTATATATGTGATATATGCTTAGTTTATCATGCGATGATAGATTTAGGTGAACTTAAATGAACATAAGGCGTTTGTTAGACAACCTAGTATAGTGAAATTGTTTCATAACCTTAATAACAATATTATGAATACAATCATGAGATTCTTGTGTCTGTGAAACACGTAATTGAATATGAATTTTCAATATGAGAGAAAGGATGATTCTGTCAACAACAGATTTCTATCTATAAGAAAGGGTTATTAAGTGACGCCTCTTGAGAATGCTCCACCCGATCTGGGAATCATCTGATTATTGATTATTGATTTGAAATATTTAATTTAAAAGGAAGAATCTCTTTATAATATGATTATGATTGTAACGTAATATAATCCCTCTTAAATTAAATAATATCAAGTAGTAATTGGCCAATGATACAACGGGCTTGTGTCGGTCATAGCCTTCCAACATGATAGAAAGTAGTTCTTATTTTTGAATCATTGTCGGTTCGTGCTACAGCCGAGGGCTTTGATTTCGAAATAAGAAATACTTGTCTATTACATAGAGATGTGTACATTGAATAAGAATCTAAAGGTCGGTACGTGCCACAGCCGTGGGCCTTTGGGGACTGATTCAACTGTACGGAATATTGGGTTAGACTTGACTTAGAATATTGAGTTTGTCGTGCCACAGCCGAGACTCAATTATTCAAGAGGCTAAAGTTTGATTAGGGAATAACATAAGATGTAATTGACAAGAGTTGTCTGCCTATTGAACATTACATGGCGGTTCGTGCCACAGCCGGGGTTGTGTAATGGAATGTAGGATCCCTATTCCCACTTGCATTATGAATGCTTAATTTTTCACGTAGGGGGTTGAATAAATTAGATAAACTAGTGGGAGCCACTTATGAATAAAGACCCGATTCTTATAGTGTTTTGAAATGAAATTGAATATTTGCTAAGTGTTGTTATGTGTTTATCATTTACAGATTTACAATATACATTATGTCTTCTGCACTATCACTCAGGAGCAGACTAGATGCTCACAAATTGACTGGTCCTAATTATGCTGACTAGCTTGGAAACTTGAGAATTGTTCTCAGGATTGAGAAGCTGGAATACGTGATTGACTTACCTAAGCCTACTGAACCTGCTAGTGATGCACATAATGATGAGCATGTTGTGTATCGTAAGTGGATAGATGATGCAAATGTTGCTCAATGCATCATGCTAGCTTCCATGAACATTGAGCTACAGAAGCAACATGAGCATATGGATGCTCACACTATCCTAATGCATCTACAAGAGTTGTATGATATGACGGGGAGGACAGCTCGATATGAGATATCGAAGGAGCTGTTCGGTTGTAGGATGTCTGAGGGATCATCTGTGAATGACCATGTACTTAAGATGATCAATTTGATTGAACGTCTTGGACAACTTGGTTTTGCCATGGATGGGGAGCTGAGCCAAGACTTGGTCTTGCAATCGCTTCCGAGTTCATTCTCGCAGTTTGTTGTGAACTTTCACATGAATAAGTTGGATGTCAGCCTGCCTAAACTCCACAACATGTTGAAGACTGCGGAATCGAATTTTTCCCCTAAGAAGAGTTCTGTTCTTCTAATTGGAGAAGGTTCCAATCCTAAGAAAAGGAAGAGGAACTCTTCCAAGAAGAAGAAAGTAGGTGAAGAAAAGCCGGTTCCACCAAAAGCTGAAGACCCCAAGAGCAAAGTTGTTTGCTTTCACTGTAACAAGGTGGGGCACTGGAAGAGGAACTGCAAGGTTTACCTTGTAGAATTGAAGAAGAAGAAGGGTAGTGAGACTACCGCTTCTGATTCAGGTATGTTCATTATAGAAGTGAATATGTCATTAAATCAAATTTCTACTTGGGTATTAGATACCGCCAGTGGTTCTCAAATCTGCAATTTGTTGCAGGGACCAAGAAGAAGTAGGACTCTTGAGGAAGAGGAGGTGATTCTACTGATGGGAAATGGAGCAAGAGTTACTGCTGAAGATGTAGAATCATTTCATTTACATATGCCTACGGGCAAGATTATTGTTTTAAATAATTGCTATTTTGTTCCCTCGATTGTGAGGAATATTATTCCCATGTTAGACTTGGCTGGATTTTCATTTATTATTGAGAATAATGAATGTTCTATTCTTAGAGATAATATTCTTTATGGACGTGGTACTTTAAATAATGGTCTGTATAAATCTGACATAATTTACTTCAGATTGAACAAACTAATAAAAGAAAAGGGATGATGAAAATCTCACTTTATAGTGGCACTGCAGTCTCCATTTAGTAGACATGGAGAGAGGACTGCAAGTTTGCTAGGAATGGTACACACAGATGTATGTGGACCAATGTCTAAGCAAGCCATGGGTGGATTTTCATACTTCATTACTTTCATAGATGATAGATCTAGATTCGGATATGTGTTTGATGAAACACAAGTCTGAGGCCTTTGAAAAGTTTAAAGAATATAAGTATGAAGTGGAGAAACAAACCAAACATAGTATTATAATTCTTCGATTAGATCGAGGTGGTGAATACTTGAATGGAGAGTTTCTGGATTATCTCAAAGTAAATGGTATAGTCTCCCAGTGGACTCCTCCAGATTGGCATCTGAAAGGTGAAATTGAACTTTGTTAGACATAGTTCGGTCCATGATGAGCTATGCAAATCTTCCAGTATTCCTATGGGGTTATGCATTGGAAATCTCAACATATTTACTGAATAAGGTGCCTTCCAAATCTTTTCCTCAAACTCCATATGAGATATGGAAAGAAAGGAAACCGAGTCTTAAACACGTTAAGATTTGGGGATGTCCAGCTTATGTCAAGAAATTTGACCCAGATAAGCTGGAATATCGATCCGTAAAATGTAGTTTTGTGCGATATCCTAAAGAGACTTTAGGGTATTACTTTTACACCAATCATCGGGTGTTTGTCTCCAGACATGCTACCTTCTTGGGAAAGGAGTTTATCCTTGAAGGAAACAGTGAGAGCA
This sequence comes from Apium graveolens, assembly GCF_009905375.1. Classification (NCBI taxonomy): domain Eukaryota; kingdom Viridiplantae; phylum Streptophyta; class Magnoliopsida; order Apiales; family Apiaceae; genus Apium; species Apium graveolens. Next base: position 60,745,558 of record NC_133648.1, on the reverse strand, counting down.
AAATTGAACTTGATGAAGTTCAAGAAGCACAAACTACTACGGATCAAGTGGAAACATCTGTTCTGACTGAACAACCTTTTATGGAACAGCCCATTCATAGATCAAGGAGAGTGTCTCACCAACCTGAGAGGTAATATGGCCTTGTCATTGAGAATGACAATGAGTTGTCGATCATTGATGATGACGACCCTGTGACCTATAATGAGGCTATGAGTAGTGTTGACTCAGAGAAATGACATAGTGCCATGAAATCCAGAATGGAATCTATATGTACGGTATACAAAAGATAGATTATAGCAGATGGCCAGGTGGAGACCTATAAGGACAGGCTTTTGGCAAAAGGATTCAAACAAAGGCAATGAATTGACTTTGATGAAACCTTTTACCTGTAGCCCTGTTAAAATCAGTTCGGATTTTGCTTGCGATTGTTGCTTACTACTACTATGAGATCTGGCAAATGGCCAGATGGTTTTCTTTCCAAGGGAAATGAAAACCTAGTGTGTAAGCTACTGTGAACCATATGTGGTTTAAAGCAAGCTTCTCGAAAGATGGAACATTCATTTTGATGAGACAATCAAAGAGTTTGATTTTATCAAAAACGTAGATGAACCATGCGCCTACAAAAGGGTTAGTGGGAGAGCAGTAACATTTCTTGTATTGTATTGAAATAGAGTTGACACACATAACAACATAGCAGACCCACTCACAAAGCTACTTTCTGAAAGTCACTTTGATCGTCATAAAGACAAGATGAGTATTAGATACCAGAGTGATTGGCTTTAGTAGAAGTGGGAGATTGAAAGGAATATGTCCTAAGTCCAATCAGGTATTAGGATTTAGGAATAACCTTTTATATAATCTGTTTTGATTCCATTGATATTAATAAAAGACTTGTTTTGTTTTTATTACGGGCTCTATCTATTTAAGTGTTTAAATAAGATATACCATAGTTTAGAGTAAAGCTTTTTATGGATTATGATGAGATCATAATAGTGAGACCTAAAAGATGATAACTCTAAACTTAAATAGTTCCTGGTCGTAGGATTACTAACTGGTAATTAATAATCCGCAGAGATCGGTACATACTATGCTTGCTTCATTATGAAGGATATCTGTTCTCATAGACATTTGTGTGGTAACACTATAGCTAGTATGTAGGTGCTTATTATAGAATAAGTTCACTGAATATGACTCGCACAGCTGAACAACTGATGGAGTTCACTCACGTGTCAGCAGTTGTTCACATACTGATAGTTGTACAAGTATCCTTAGACTTGAGGTCATCATAGTCATCTTGTGTACACTGAACTATGCTTTGGTTTAGTTCTTAGTCTCCAGGGACAATTATTAGGGCTCTACTGGGTATAGGAATTTGTACACGAAGATAGTGTATGATCAATAAAGGATCTACCCCTTCCAGTGAAGGAAGCGAATGTTCAAGGCTGATCCACTTATGCTAGTTCAGGAATCTCTGACCAGAGTGAATGAAATTAGAAAGGAGTTTCTAATTTGCATAGAACTACGCATAGTAAATGGTAAGCAAGTGATTAAATTAGATAGGCTTGACACGAGATCCATGCCTTGTATTTAATCGGGACATTGTAGGGTAGAAGGAGTTTATTGTATGGTAACCATTCACTGAATAGGTTCTTGGTATTCTAAGCAGTGAATTCATATTATCCAGATAGTCGCGATATGCTGAGAAGTATCCCTCACGATGTAGAATAAATGTGATTAATTAATTAATCATATTTAATAAATTAGAGAATTTATATAAATAATGATAAAATAGTTTTATTATTATTTATTTCTACTACCGGCTTAATATTGAACCTACAGGGTCACACCATAAAAAGAGAATGATTTTATGGTGGAGGAATTAATTAATAATGGCTAATAATTATTTATTTGTGAAATAAATAATTAATTGGCAAATTTAATAATTGATTAAATAAGATTTAATTGATTATAAATTAATTAAGAAAATTTCTTAATATTATTAATTAAGGATTTAATTTTTGGAAATTAAATCAAGAGAGAGAATTATTTCTAAAGTGTTTAGAAAAAGGATTAATAATTAAAAGGTGTTTTAATTATTAATGAGAATAATAAATGGGATAATAATAATAATATTTATGCGAAAATTTCAGCTGAAAATTTTGCCTATAAATATACTATTATAGACCCTATTTTTATTGGAACCCAAAAACCCAAAAGTTTTAGAAAACCAAATTCTCTCCACCTCCTCCTCCTCCTTAACGTCGTTTTCTTGGTGGATACCGGTGGAGTGCTTCACGTTTGAGGAGCAGCTGCTAAGGATCTCCGAACGTTGCTTTTGGATCGCATATTAAAGGTTACTAATCGATCCCTCGTTTTTACCACGATTTATATGCTTTTATTTGGATTTTATGTGTGTAAAAGTGTTTTACCATGCCTCCGCTGCGATTAAAATCCAACAGAAAGTCAAGAACAATTGCTCTTAAGGATGAAGAAGAATCCCCCAAGGCAGCTACCTCAAGGAAAGACAAGGGTAAAGCTCTTTTAACAAAGTCTGATACTGAGTCATCAAGTTCTGAAAGTAATGATGACTCAGATTCTGAAAGCTTGCCTGAGACTGATGCTGATAAGGAGATGATGAAGCTGTGTGCTTTTATGGTGAAAGGGATCACAAAGATTGCATACAGGAAGTCAGGAAGGGAAAGAAGTTTTCCAGGAAAGGCATAAATTCTGATAAGAAGAATTTCAGAAGATTTGAAGGCAGAGGAGGAAAGTCTGATAGAGGAGATTATACCAATGTCAAATGCTATAACTGTGGTGAGAAAGGCCACATATCTCCTGATTGCAAGAAGGTAAAGGGTGACAAAGGCAAGGCTCTTGTCACAAAGCAGAAAAACTGGTCAGACACCTCAGACTCTGAAAGTGAGGAGAACTATGCATTGATGGCAAATGCTGATAAAGAAAGTGCTGAGAGCAGTTCTGAAACTGCTGAAACAAAGGTACCTCAGACTACTTATGCTTTTCATACTGATGATATTAATGAGTTGAGAAGATATCTTAAAACCATGTTTGTTAGTTATAGAGATCAAACTTTAACATGTGAAAGATTAACTTCTGAAAATCTTGCTTTTAAGAAAAGAAATGATTTCTTAGAAAAAGAGTTAGTTATGTTCCATCAAACTCAGAAGGATAGAGATGATGCTCTTTATGTTAGGGATGAAGTGCTAAAAATGAAGGAATCTCTAAAAACTGAGTTAAAAAAGGAAAGGGAAATAATCAAGACTTGGACTAACTCCGGCAGAACAACTCAAAATTTGCTAAGTAGTGAAAATTGGAAAGAGGGCTTAGGTTATAGAGAGGATAAGAATGATAAAGGAACTGTAGAAATTAAGCCTGTTGTTAAGCAAAAACCAAAGTTAAAACCTGTTATGTTTGTAACTGAAAAGTCTGATAATGATAAATCAGAAGTTAGAGAGGGATTAACTTCTGACAAACTAAAACAGGAAAAGACAGCTGAAGTAAACATAGGCTTAATGACTAAGAAGCAGCTTAAGCATAAGCTGAAAGATGTTAAGAATGCAAACAAGGTAAAATCACCTAGGAAAAATAGGAATGGAAATGAAGGTGTGAATAAAAGCAATGATTATAAACCTGTTCCTGATGCTCCTAGGAAAACATGTCATAACTGTGGAAGTTCTAACCATCTGGCTTCTTTTTGCAGGAAGAATAAGAACATTAACTCCTTACCTTCAAAATCACGAGTTAAGAGTCAGTCTGTTAGATATAAACCACAAAATCCTTGTTTTCATTGTGGTAGTTTATGGCATTCCATTTATACTTGTAAGGAATATCATAGTTTGTACTATGATTATTATCAAATAAAACCTTCTTTGAAGAAAGTTTCCATTGTTCCTTCTAGTGTAAATTCTGATACAAAGTCTGATAGTGTAAATTCTGATAAGAAAAATGTTAACATAAACTCTGATGCTAAATCCGCTGCAAATGTTAACAAACTTGATAAGGCCAAAGGATCCAAGCAAGTCTGGGTCCTTAAAACTAATCATTAATGGTCTTTGTGATTGCAGGGCAACAGGAAAAATATTCTAGTTCTGGACAGTGGATGTTCAGGACATATGACTGGAAATAAGGCCCTGCTATCAGACTTTGTGGAGAAAGCTGGCCCAACTGTTTCTTATGGAGATGGCAACATTGGAAAAACATTGGGATATGGCAATATCAATCTTGGGAATGTCATCATTAAAGAAGTAGCTCTGGTCTCAGGACTTAAACACAATCTGCTGAGTATAAGTCAAATCTGTGACAGAGGTTATCATGTTGATTTCTTTGAAGAACACTATGAAGTTGTGAGTAAATCTAAAGGCAAAGTTGTTCTGAAAGAATACAGGCGTGGTAACATTTATGAAGCTAAGCTTTCAACAAGTACTGATGGTTCTGCAATCTGTCTGATGAGTAGAGCATCAATTGAAGAAAGCTGGAATTGGCATAAGAAACTCTCTCATTTAAATTTCAACAACATAAATGAACAGGTCAAGAAAGATCTTGTGAGAGGACTGCCAAAGTCAGTATTTGCTCCTGATGGCCTTTGTGATTCTTGTCAGAAGGCCAAACAAAGAAAATCTTCATTCAAGAGCAAGACTGAATCATCAATTCTTGAGCCTTATCATCTACTACATATTGATCTATTTAGTCCAGTAAATGTCATGTCTATTGTAAAGAAGAAATATGCATTGGTCATAGTGGATGAGTTCACTAGATACACATGGGTGTATTTCTTGCACACAAAAAGTGAAACTGCATCCTTGATTGATCATGTCAAACATCTGGATAAATTGGTCAAAGATTCTGTGAAAACCTTAAGGAGTGATAATGGCACTAAGTTCAATAATTTGATAATGGAAGAGTTCTGCAAAAACCATGAAATAAAGCAGGAATTTTCTGCTCCTGGAACTCCACAGAAAAATGGAGTTGTTGAAAGGAAGAATAGAACTCTCATTAAAGCTGCACGTACAATGCTTGAAGAAGCAAAGCTTACAACCTATTTTCGGGCTGAAGCTATGCAGACTGCTTGTTTTACTCAAAATGCAACACTCATTAACAAGCAAGGAAAAACACCATATGAGATGGTGAAGAAAAAGAAGCCAAATCTGAAGTACTTTCATGTATTTGGATGCAAGTGTTTTGTTCTCAAGACTCATCCTGAACAGCTATCAAAGTTTGATCTAAAAGCTGATGAAGGAATCTTTGTTGGATATCCACTTTCCATAAAAGCCTTCAGAGTCTATAATTTGAGAACAAAAGTGGTCATGGAATCTATCAATGTCTCCTTTGATGACAAGAAGATTACTGGTCTTGAAGATTTTATTGACCATGATCAGCTGAGATTTGAAAATGAAGACTCAAAATCTGATGCTGAAAATCCTGACAGTCTAAGTCCAGATACTGTAAATTCTGATGGATTAAACTCTGATGTTATTGAAACTGTGGTGACTACGCCAAAGGAAGATGCACCTATGCAGGGGGAGCATACTCAAGATCTTACCACATCTCAAGAAACATCAAAGCATACGTCTGGATCTTCAAGTTCTGATTCGTCAAGTTTTGATAAGCCAAGTTCTGACAGTGCTGAAAATCTAAATTCTGAGGAATCCAACTCAGAGAGCATAGTTTCAGGGGGAGCATCAGAAAATGAAAATGAAGACAGCATGGATCATGGGGGAGCATCCAGTTCTAGAGAAAACCTTCCATCTGCAAGGAAGTGGACAAAATCACATACACCTGATTTGATAATTGGAAATCCTGATGCAGGTGTCAGAACTAGAACATGTACTTCAAACGAATGTCTTTACAATTCTTTTCTCTCTCAGACTGAGCCAAAGAAAGTGGAAGAAGCTCTTCAAGATGCTGATTGGGTGCAAGCAATGCAGGAAGAGTTAAATGAATTTGAAAGAAACAAAGTCTGGACCCTAGTGCCAAGACCAAAGAATAGATCTGTTGTTGGTACAAAGTGGGTATTCCGAAACAAAACTGACAGTGATGGCATAATTACAAGGAATAAGGCAAGGCTGGTTACAAAAGGATATTCTCAACAGGAGGGAATTGATTATGATGAAACATTTGCACCAGTTGCTAGGTTAGAAGCCATAAGGATATTTTTGGCTTATGCTGCTCACAAAAAGTTTACTGTCTTTCAAATGGATGTGAAAAGTGCTTTTCTTAATGGATAATTGGAGGAGGAAGTATATGTTGAACAACCTCCAGGCTTTGTAGACTCCAAACATCCAGATTATGTCTACCTGTAACGCCCCCAAATCCGGGGTCAGAGGATTTGGTCGTCACTATAAAACTTCAATCCAAATTAACCTGTTATATCAATAAATAAATGCCAGCGGAAGATAATTATCATAAATGACCCAAACTACTCCAAGATCTTTTAAGGTTACAGTTATAGAAACAAGATATCCAAATTCCACAAATAAAATTTTCACTTTCTTTTAAAACTCTTTTCAATAAATTCCAATTCAAAACTAAACCCACTAGTATAACTTCGAAATGAAGTATACTAGGCCCAAATAAAATACACAACTATAATATAATATAATATAATATAAACCACTTTACACAATAAAACTTACACTAGCCCGTAAACCCTGGATCAACCACCTTCCAAAAGCTTCTTCTTTGCTTCCTCGAATTACGCAGCTAAACAGCGCAAGCTAATCCTCACTGGAGGTTAAATTTAAAAACAGGCAAGTATGAGCGGAAGAAATGCTCAGCAAGTTCATTATTGTAAATATAGGGTCGTTTGATATAAAACCGACATCTGCATCAGAGCAGAACATTTAAACTCATAGTTGCTAATCATAAAATTCTTTTTGATATTTTCAAGCGAAAGGCTTCAGCAATACTTTGAATCTTGATAAGAATAAAACTCGTAAAACAGTGGTTGCGGAAATATCGTAAACAATGCTAACGTGAAACAATGATTATAGAGTGGATCATAAACCCAGTCAAAACCGAACTCTTCAAATTAATACTTACTTTGCTATCATATCAAATTAGATATCAATACGAACTCTGATGCTCACAACACCCATACTGAAATTAACATCAGTCATCTATACTAATACCACCTTTGATATTTAACAACAAACTAAGTATTCTCAAAATCAGAAACTGAATCAAAGCCACAATTCACTTTTAATCCAAAACAGAATCAATTTTTAATCCAAAACAGAATCAGTACTTTTAATCCAAAAAGAATCAGTTGATAAATTATTTATTCTATGAATATCAAAAATGATATGATAATTTAGATTAGGATCATTCTCCGACGGACGTACTATCACATGTTGATCAACCCGTGTGATAGCACAAGGTCATGATTCATAGAAACGTGACCCCAAAAACACGAGTACTCAAACAAAAAGGCATAACTAGCCTGTGGCAAAATGGTGTCATAATATTTCATATGGCACTTAGAAATAGCCCTCCGCTGGACCGTCCGTCCCGGTCACTTACGCAATTATGATCCAATCTTAAAACCTTTTATTGAAATGGGGTCATAATAATTGACACCTGAAATAATTTTATTCGCCCAATTCTTGGGTAGGAATATTCGCAACCAAATCACTTTTCTCAAAATCCAAAACATTTATAAATCCGATAATTGGATAAGTAAAATCACTTGACTATTTTGAACATAGAATAGCAGATGAGCATTTGCATAAACAGAATTATTTAATTCAGCGATATGTAAAACATTTATCGATTCTAAACTGAGATAGGGAAAGCAATACTTGCATGATATGATTCAAAATAAATATCACTTGAACAATAAGTGATGATAGAAATACTTGCATAATATGAATCGAATTAAACGTCACTTGAATGATAAGTGAGGTTAGGGTACTTGCCTTTGGGTTTTAGCAGTTAGTCACACTCGCAAAACCGCATCTATTCTGACATTCTGACTCAAAACATCTCCGTCCTTCTTTTCAACACTTTACTAATATGCTGCTCCTGCGATTGCTAGAAGCCAGACACCCAATACCATTCCATCTCATTCTTTATCCAGTGTCTTGTCTTGATCAACTCGAATGATCCGCATCTATAATTAAAATATAGAACTTTAATTGTCTTAATCGATAACCACTCGACGAACTACGCGTCAAAAGCCTATCGTCTACCCATACGATAGCCCACACACAAGGAAAACAGTCAAACACAAGACTTATGACCCACATATACATGCATACTTCACATAACACATAAACACATAACTCACGTATCACTTAATTCATATCACATATGACTCAGTTCATCAAAAGGGTCGACTCGGTACGTTTAAAACTGAAATCAAGTCAAAAATATGATTTATCGATGAATTAACGACTTAGAATCATTCGTAAAATAAGCGACCTTTCAAAACAAAAGGATTTGGGTCTCGAAAGTATTTTTATTGAAAGCGGAATATTTTTCTGAGTCTGTACGCGTTCGTTTCGTATTAAACGGATGAACGGTTTATTTATTATGAATTTTTGAACATTTTTCGGAATTAAAAACAATCTCCGTATCATTTAATACTAAAATAATAGGGTTCAAACACCCTAAAATAATTTTATATGATTTATCGAGCCTGTAAAATAATTTAAAATAATATTTTAAAGCTCGAAACTATTTTTCGGAATTTTTAAATCAAAAATAAATAATTAAATCTAATTAAATAATCAATTAAAATTAATTAATAACTAATTAAAATAATTAATCAATTAATATTTAAATTAATTGACTAATTAAATAATTAATTATCAACTAAAATTAATTAATTAAATAATTTGGATTTATTTTGAATTAAAAATAAATTTCAGAATTAAAATAATGATTTTTAGAATTAAACATAAGGTTTTTGAAATAAATTTTAATAGAAAAATCCAGAAACAAATCAGGTAATTGAATTTGGGGAAAAATTGAATCAAATTCGGGTCAAAGCAATTAGGGAAACGGACCCTGAAGAAATTTCCGGGTCGGGCTTGAAGCCGACCGGAAAATTGAGGAAGACGACCGGAAAACGTCCGGCCGCCGAGCTCCGGTGACTTCCCAGGCAAAAACGAGGCCAATCTTTACGGTTTTAACTCCAAATATTCTCTAATTCGACTCCTAAACTCAGAAACAACATCAGCAACGATCACCAATCGCTAGAACCCGGTAATCGATCGGGAAATTAACCCCCGACGTACTTTCCGGCGAATCGCGATTTTACTATTTATTGAACCAAATTCAACAATTAACATCTTAAAACGAAGCTTGTAACACGCATAATCTAATACAATCAATTATACAAGCCAACAATCAGCAAATTAAAAACCCCTAAATCTGAATAAGAACCCTAAAAATCGATTTTATAAATTACTAGTCCTCTGATAATTTTGATGAGCAAATAGGAAAGAGGATGTTGAGAGCTTCAAAACGGATATTCATACTTGTGATTTGGTGTTCAATAACACCTTCAAAATTGACTTTGATTTCCAGAATTCTTCAAGAACACCAAGAACACATATTCAAGAAATTTTCAGAAAATCAAACCTTAATTTCTATATGATATTGAACTCTATTTTTGAAGTATAATATACCAAATCGACCAGAAAAACATGCTCTACAACATGGAAGCATCAAATCACATCAACAACATCAAGAACAAATTTTCATAATTTAATTATCAAATAATTCGAATATAAATAATTAAATAAGAAAATTACCATGATTTCTGGAAAGAAACTGATGATTGATTCAGAAAGAAGATTTCGAGAGCTTCGTTTTGATATGCTGCACGCCCGAATCGGAGTTCGATAACGCCTTCGTTCGTGTGTTTGATTCTCGGGAACGTATCGGTTTTCTCGGGTTTTCTCTGAATTTACAGTATTTTAACTGGTTGCAAATGAATAAACGGAATAAAAGAAATAAGAAATAGGCTATTTATATTTATGGAATATTGGATCATTCTGGATCGTTTTGGATCGTTAAATTAGTTGCTTAGCCACTAAGTAACTACAAAATGATCCAAAAATATATTACTTAGCCGCTAAGTAACTATAAAAACGATACAATTAAATACCAGAATTGGATAATTATCAAAACCGAGCTTTTTATAAAACACTATATACGAAAATAACGTAAAAATATCCCGTCTCTCGAGAATACGGGTTTTTGTTGATTACCGAAATGATTATCGTATCGAAAATATTACGCCGGGCCACGCACGGGTCAAACCGTAATCCGGATTGAAAAAGTCAAAACACGGAAAATGTCCGGAATTATCAGATTAGGTTAGCAAGGAGTTTTCCGAAGAGTTTCGGGTTATAAAAACGCAAAAACGATTGAAGTTTGACGATTCCCGGCTTTATAAAATAATTTTGGTAATTATTCAGAAAATAATTAATAATTCATAACTCAATATAAAATAATCTAACAGTCCAAAATTTACTAGAAAAATATCATAATTATCTATATTTTATTTTGGACATATAAAAAAATTCAAATATTCAAATAATGTCACATATAAACATCCAAACATCAATTCTACTTATCATATAATTCACTAAAATTCACATAAAATCACATAAATAATTCCAAATAATTATAAAAATAATTTCTAAAAATATGGGATATTACAATCTACCCCCCTTATAAGCATTCCGTCCTCGGAATCAGCAGAAGAAAACACTAAGGGTTTTCTAACCAACTTTCCATTTCCAAATAACCTCAATTTTCCATAATCTCAAACAAATCTTGTATTCCTTGTATAATAAAACTTTTACAGGAGCTTCACTGTGCACCACTATTCCATTCACACCCTTTGACCAATTCTTCAATATAATCTTTTTTTTTTACTGATCGCGAGAAAGAAGAATAGAAAGAAAGAAAGAGAGAAGAAAAGAAAGTTAGAGATAGAAGTAAAGAAACAGATCGACTTCGATATATGCCATTGATATTTTAATCATATTGCAATCCACTGTTGCTGTTGGTAATCCCATCACATAGCCTTACTTTAACTTGACCAGGATAACTCAGCTTAACTTGATTGGCATACCTTCGAATGTTTGGATTGATAAAATCATGAAATTTCAAAAAGAAAAGAATCTGATGCCATAACGGGACCAAAATCTGAATTTGAGAAAAAGTATTGTTGAAATAAGAGAATAACTGAGAGATCAATATGATCAAACGAACTTGGTATTGCGTGTCCAAATTAAGACACTACTAAAGGTTGTTAACCTTCATGTATTCACAATACACACAAGTGATGGCGTCCCATCCAACTCCTATCACATAGACAGGGATACCTTATGTCCCCTATAGTTAGGGTTGTTCATCTCAGTCAGAATTATAGAATATCAAAGGAATTCAAAATCAAATGAATAAAACTGAAAAGAATTCAAAGCTGATATTTCTGGAGAAAAATGAAATCCAGAAAACAAGATTCTATAACAAAATGATTAAATGAGTGTTAGAGAATATATCCTCTAATAGGTACCTCTATTGAGAGAGGTCAAAAGAAATTATAGAAAGAGAAGGTATTGCCAAAGTCTTAATACTTATCTTCTGTTTGAATTCTTCTGTTGACACTTCTTCATATTCCAGGGATATCGATAATCTTCATCGTCGTCGATTCATAGTCTCGGAAGATTCCACAATAGAATTTGCAGCTTCTTGGAGTTCCATCCAGCTCAGCACAACCATCTCAAACGAATGCGCCTATCTTAACTTATTCGTTGGTACTATATCCAATAGTCCAACAGGAACTCGATATGAGCTCAAACGTCCTCACATAGCTATACACACTCCTACACACTCTCGTTTCTAGTTTACTATAACCTCAGCTCTGATACCAACCTGTAACACCCCCAAATCCGGGGTCAGAGGATTTGGTCGTCACTATAAAACTTCAATCCAAATTAACCTGTTATATCAATAAATAAATGCCAGCGGAAGATAATTATCATAAATGAACCAAACTATTCCAAGATCTTTTAAGGTTACGGTTCTAGAAACAAGATATCCAAATTCCACAAATAAATTTTTCACTTTCTTTTAAAACTCTTTTCAATAAATTCCAATTCAAAACTAAACCCACTAGTATAACTTCGAAATGAAGTATACTAGGCCCAAATAAAATACACAACTATAATATAATATAATATAATATAAACCACTTTACACAATAAAACTTACACTAGCCCGCAAACCCTGGATCAACCACCTTCCAAAAGCTTCTTCTTTGCTTCCTCGAATTACGCAGCTAAACAGCGCAAGCTAATCCTCACTGGAGGTTAAATTTAAAAACAGGCAAGTATGAGCGGAAGAAATGCTCAGCAAGTTCATTATTGTAAATATAGGGTCGTTTGATATAAAACCGACATCTGCATCAGAGCAGAACATTTAAACTCATAGTTGCTAATCATAAAATTCTTTTTGATATTTTCAAGCGAAAGGCTTCAGCAATACTTTGAATCTTGATAAGAATAAAACTCGTAAAATAGTGGTTACGGAAATATCGTAAACAATGCTAACGTGAAAGAATGATTATAGAGTGGATCATAAACCCAGTCAAAACCGAACTCTTCAAATTAATACTTACTTTGCTATCATATCAAATTAGATATCAATACGAACTCTGATGCTCACAACACCCATACTGAAATTAACATCAGTCATCTATACTAATACCACCTTTGATATTTAACAACAAACTAAGTATTCTCAAAATCAGAAACTGAATCAAAGCCACAATTCACTTTTAATCCAAAACAGAATCAATTTTTAATCCAAAACAGAATCAGTACTTTTAATCCAAAAAGAATCAGTTGATAAATTATTTATTCTATGAATATCAAAAATGATATGATAATTTAGATTAGGATCATTCTCCGACGGACGTACTATCACATGTTGATCAACCCGTGTGATAGCACAAGGTCATGATTCATAGAAACGTGACCCCAAAAACACGAGTACTCAAACAAAAAGGCATAACTAGCCTGTGGCAAAATGGTGTCATAATATTTCATATGGCACTTAGAAATAGCCCTCCGCTGGACCGTCCGTCCCGGTCACTTACGCAATTATGATCCAATCTTAAAACCTTTTATTGAAATGGGGTCATAATAATTGACACCTGAAATAATTTTATTCGCCCAATTCTTGGGTAGGAATATTCGCAACCAAATCACTTTTCTCAAAATCCAAAACATTTATAAATCCGATAATTGGATAAGTAAAATCACTTGACTATTTTGAACATAGAATAGCAGATGAGCATTTGCATAAACAGAATTATTTAATTCAGCGATATGTAAAACATTTATCGATTCTAAACTGAGATAGGGAAAGCAATACTTGCATGATATGATTCAAAATAAATATCACTTGAACAATAAGTGATGATAGAAATACTTGCATAATATGAATCGAATTAAACGTCACTTGAATGATAAGTGAGGTTAGGGTACTTGCCTTTGGGTTTTAGCAGTTAGTCACACTCGCAAAACCGCATCTATTCTGACATTCTGACTCAAAACATCTCCGTCCTTCTTTTCAACACTTTACTAATATGCTGCTCCTGCGATTGCTAGAAGCCAGACACCCAATACCATTCCATCTCATTCTTTATCCAGTGTCTTGTCTTGATCAACTCGAATGATCCGCATCTATAATTAAAATATAGAACTTTAATTGTCTTAATCGATAACCACTCGACGAACTACGCGTCAAAAGCCTATCGTCTACCCATACGATAGCCCACACACAAGGAAAACAGTCAAACACAAGACTTATGACCCACATATACATGCATACTTCACATAACACATAAACACATAACTCACGTATCACTTAATTCATATCACATATGACTCAGTTCATCAAAAGGGTCGACTCGGTACGTTTAAAACTGAAATCAAGTCAAAAATATGAATTATCGATGAATTAACGACTTAGAATCATTCGTAAAATAAGCGACCTTTCGAAACAAAAGGATTTGGGTCTCGAAAGTATTTTTATTGAAAGCGGAATATTTTTCTGAGTCTGTACGCGTTCGTTTCGTATTAAACGGACGAACGGTTTATTTATTATGAATTTTTGAACATTTTTCGGAATTAAAAACAATCTCCGTATCATTTAATACTAAAATAATAGGGTTCAAACACCCTAAAATAATTTTATATGATTTATCGAGCCTGTAAAATAATTTAAAATAATATTTTAAAGCTCGAAACTATTTTTCGGAATTTTTAAATCAAAAATAAATAATTAAATCTAATTAAATAATCAATTAAAATTAATTAATAACTAATTAAAATAATTAATCAATTAATATTTAAATTAATTGACTAATTAAATAATTAATTATCAACTAAAATTAATTAATTAAATAATTTGGATTTATTTTGAATTAAAAATAAATTTCAGAATTAAAATAATGATTTTTAGAATTAAACATAAGGTTTTTGAAATAAATTTTAATAGAAAAATCCAGAAACAAATCAGGTAATTGAATTTGGGGAAAAATTGAATCAAATTCGGGTCAAAGCAATTAGGGAAACGGACCCTGAAGAAATTTCCGGGTCGGGCTTGAAGCCGATCGGAAAATTGAGGAAGACGACCGGAAAACGTCCGGCCGCCGAGCTCCGGTGACTTCCCAGGCAAAAACGAGGCCAATCTTTACGGTTTTAACTCCAAATATTCTCTAATTCGACTCCTAAACTCAGAAACAACATCAGCAACGATCACCAATCGCTAGAACCCGGTAATCGATCGGGAAATTAACCCCCGACGTACTTTCCGGCGAATCGCGATTTTACTATTTATTGAACCAAATTCAACAATTAACATCTTAAAACGAAGCTTGTAACACGCATAATCTAATACAATCAATTATACAAGCCAACAATCAGCAAATTAAAAACCCCTAAATCTGAATAAGAACCCTAAAAATCGATTTTATAAATTACTAGTCCTCTGATAATTTTGATGAGCAAATAGGAAAGAGGATGTTGAGAGCTTCAAAACGGATATTCATACTTGTGATTTGGTGTTCAATAACACCTTCAAAATTGACTTTGATTTCCAGAATTCTTCAAGAACACCAAGAACACATATTCAAGAAATTTTCAGAAAATCAAACCTTAATTTCTATATGATATTGAACTCTATTTTTGAAGTATAATATACCAAATCGACCAGAAAAACATGCTCTACAACATGGAAGCATCAAATCACATCAACAACATCAAGAACAAATTTTCATAATTTAATTATCAAATAATTCGAATATAAATAATTAAATAAGAAAATTACCATGATTTCTGGAAAGAAACTGATGATTGATTCAGAAAGAAGATTTCGAGAGCTTCGTTTTGATATGCTGCACGCCCGAATCGGAGTTCGATAACGCCTTCGTTCGTGTGTTTGATTCTCGGGAACGTATCGGTTTTCTCGGGTTTTCTCTGAATTTACGGTATTTTAACTGGTTGCAAATGAATAAACGGAATAAAAGAAATAAGAAATAGGCTATTTATATTTATGGAATAGTGGATCATTCTGGATCGTTTTGGATCGTTAAATTAGTTGCTTAGCCACTAAGTAACTACAAAATGATCCAAAAATATATTACTTAGCCGCTAAGTAACTATAAAAACGATACAATTAAATACCAGAATCGGATAATTATCAAAACCGAGCTTTTTATAAAACACTATATACGAAAATAACGTAAAAATATCCCGTCTCTCGAGAATACGGGTTTTTGTCGATTACCGAAATGATTATTGTATCGAAAATATTACGCCGGGCCACGCACGGGTCAAACCGTAATCCGGATTGAAAAAGTCAAAACACGGAAAATGTCCGGAATTATCAGATTAGGTTAGGAAGGAGTTTTCCGAAGAGTTTCGGGTTATAAAAACGCAAAAACGATTGAAGTTTGACGATTCCCGGCTTTATAAAATAATTTTGGTAATTATTCAGAAAATAATTAATAATTCATAACTCAATATAAAATAATCTAACAGTCCAAAATTTACTAGAAAAATATCATAATTATCTATATTTTATTTTGGACATATAAAAAAATTCAAATATTCAAATAATGTCACATATAAACATCCAAACATCAATTCTACTTATCATATAATTCACTAAAATTCACATAAAATCACATAAATAATTCCAAATAATTATAAAAATAATTTCTAAAAATATGGGATATTACACTACAGGCTTGATAAAGCACTTTATGGACTTAAGCAAGCTCCTAGAGCATGGTATGAGACTTTAGCTCAGTTTCTTCTGGAAAGTGGATTCAACAGAGGAACAATAGACAAAACACTGTTCCACCTCAACCATGGAAAGGACTTACTTCTGGTCCAGATTTATGTTGATGATATCATTTTTGGGTCTACAAATGACAGACTTTGCAAGAAGTTTGCCAAACTGATGCAGTCAAGGTATCAGATGAGTATGATGGAGGAACTTGGCTATTTTCTGGGCCTTCAAGTCAAGCTGAACGAAGAAGGCACTTTTATTTGTCAGACTAAGTACACCAGAAATTTGCTGAAGAAATTTGGAATGCAAGATTGTTCAAGTGCATCCACTCCCATGGCCACTGCAACAAAACTGGATAAGGATACTGGTAAATCAGTAGATATTACTGATTACAGAGGTATGATTGGCTCTCTACTCTATCTAACTGCTAGTAGACCTGATATCATGTATGCTACCTGTCTTTGTGCAAGATTTCAAGCAGATCCAAGAGAACCCCACTTAACAGTTGTGAAAAGAATTTTTAAGTATCTTAAAGGAACAGCTGATCTGGGATTGTGGTATCCTAGAGAATCAGATTTTAAACTAATAGGTTACTCAGATGCAGATTTTGCAGGTTGCAAAATTGACAGGAAAAGCACAAGTGGAATCTGCCAATTTCTTGGAGGCAGATTGGTTTCTTGGTTCAGCAAGAAACAAAAGTCAATTTCCATATCAACTGCAGAAGCAGAGTATATTGCTGCAGGAAGCTGTTGTGCACAGATTCTTTGGATGAAGAATCAGTTACTGGATTATGGGTTAACATATTTCAAAATCCCTATTTACTGTGATAATCAAAGTGCTATTGCTATGACAGGTAATCCAGTTCAACACTCTATGACAAAGCACATCAGCATCAGGTACCACTTCATAAGGGAACATGTGGATGAAGGTACAGTGGAATTGCACTTTGTTCCAACAGATCAACAACTAGCAGATATCTTCACAAAATCATTGTGTGAAGCCACTTTTACAAGATTGGTAAATGAACTTGGAATGGTTTCAGGTTCTTTCTCTAAATCTGCTTAGTCTTGTTCTGTTATATCAGACCTTATGATCAGTATTTACAGAATTTAATCTCTTTGTGTATTATGTGCTTAATTGACAAATGTGTTTAAGTACTGACTGTTGTCTGATATATGTTTCTAAACTCTGATAAGTGATATGTCTGTTTAAGTAACTATTCAATCCTATGAGGATAACTGTGCTAGATGCTGACCTAGTAGTCTTCAATAAACAAATGATCCCATTTAAGAAGTAATTATTTCTGTGGAAATCTAATGACACAAGCAAATTCTGATAATTGAGCTTAGTTGAGTTTACTTTGTTTATCTAATTACTAAGTTACAAATTAGAATAATGCTACTCATCTGTTAAGTTCTGATACTAGTAAATCTGCTGAATGCACTAAGTGCTGATAAACCTCACTTTTCAAAAGAAAAAGCAAAAGGATCAAAGAATAAAATCAGGTACTCCTTTGAGATCTAGAGTAAAAATGTGGAAGGGACGACCCAAGTGCATTGCTGGTATTAAGTAAATATGCATTAGAAAAGCAAAATATTTTCTTGGTGACTTTTCACACTCTATGATTACTAGAGAAATACTCTGATAATAGCATAAATTCTAATAAGCAGTCGTGACTCACTTACACCGAGAAGCCACTGTGAAATGGAATTTAAAAAGATGCATAAAATTAGCACAAAATAGTTGAGGTGGACTCAAGCATGAACTTATTCAACAGTAGGTTTCAGAATAATGACAACTCTTTAGCAAAGTTTTAGTTATGCCTTATTTCTAAGATGTACTGAAGTGACTTAGACTTTACTCTTTGTCTGACATTTAGCTTAATGCACACACTAATCACTCCATATGAATGATGAAAATTACTGTGGTGGTCTATGTTGTGTTAGATAAACAGTAATTGTGTCACTTTGCACAAATTCCGAGGACAAGTTCTGATTGCATGTTCTGATGATTAAGTTCTGAAGAATATAACTCAGAACTTGTATGAGGACTTACTAAGATAGGCATTCCTTTTTCGAGTTAAGAAATTATGTTCTGATGACTGTTAAGTTCTGATATAAGTCTAAGTTCTGATATTACAGTCTAATTCTTTACTTGACTTATCTGTGGATGAAATTTGATAACAGTCTCGGTTCAAACTAGAATATGTTGAAGTGGAAGATTAATAGTCACTTTGGTTAGGTTTAATGGTATTCGTACTTGAACAGTCAACTTTTACTTGCTTCTTGTGCACATTAAACCATGTTTTCTCTTTCCAATGAATGTTTTTCTTTTTCCAAGTCTGGGGAGACGAGGTAGAATTAATTCTACCTGTCTGCATTAAATTCCTTGGCATCTTCTGGCATTCTTTTGCCTATATAAGCAACCACTTCACATCAGCCTTCCCATCAAATTTTTACTCCCAACCTCACCTTACCTTCATACTTTTTCTTTCAAAAACACCATGGTCAGATACAACATGTTTTTGAACTACGAAACCTTCAATATGGAGCTAAGCTGTGTCGATTGGCAGCAGGAATGGCACATCACTGCCATTCCTGATGAGATATGGGACTCTGTCCCATAGAAGGCACTCACCCACCTCCTGTTCTTCTATATGGATTACCATCGCCATCTGGAGCGATTGGAGGAGGAAAGGCTGGAAGCTCTCCGCCAGCAAGAGCGAATCATTCGACTCGCCATTCTGTTTGTCGAGAGTAGGAAGAAGAAATGATTTATTTTCTTCTTCCTGTTTTTCTTCATCGTCAGACTTGCCCTGCTTCTTGAGCTAGGACTAAGGCTGTTGATGTTAGGTTTAGCAGCTTAGGGAAATCTTGTATAAATTCTGATGTAATTTCAATTTCATGAATGTATTCACTTGATATATTAATGAAATTTGTTTTTGTTTCAAGATTTTGTCTCTAAGTTCTTTTGTAATGCAATGATAAATCTTGATACATAGTCATTTTCTGGTGACCATATAACTTCTGTTTTAATTTAAGTTCTGATTTTCCTTTATCAGTACTTACTCATCTGATTTATCTTGGTCATTTTCACTTGATTTATTTTCAGAATATTAATGATGCAGTGAAAAATAATTCAATAAGTGGGAACGGTTTCAATTTTGAATTAAAGTTGTTTCACCTTGATTAATGGAATATCTGGGTAAGTGGAACGGTTTTTCCTTGAAAAACGGCAAGTGGGTAAGTAATGATTACTGTTTTCTCGAGCCCAGTAACTATCCGTTATTACTGCATGTCTGACAGGTGTCCAACGGTAACATTTTTTTTGTATAAGTAAGAAAGAGAGAAGATTATTTTTAATCTTTTATTTCCCTTCAAATTTTTTTTCTCTCCTTGCTTTTACTCTCTTTCTTCTTCTCACGTTGGTTTTTCATACAGACATTTTATCAAACACCTAACAGGCACGCTTAAATCTCAATTTTTCACATGGCACCTAAGGATTTAATCATTGATGGAGCTAAGTTTATTCCAAACAACTATGCTGCAATTCTTGATCATGCTGAAGCTCCATCTGAATTGCATTTTATGCAAGATCTTCTTGCACACAGTGAGATTGGGTATGCATTGACCCAGCCTTCAGTCTTTTCAAGCCAACAAGTTCTGACATTTTGGCGGACTGGGCACTTTGATGATGGTGGTAGACATGGCACTCCTAGTATTGTTTTCGAAATGGGTGATTCTTCATATGCAGTCACTCCTGGTACAATACACAAGGCTCTACATCTCCCAGAAGGATGTACCTTTTCAACTCCAGAGGAATCAGCTCTTCAGGAGTTAATGGCCAATTTGGGGTATGAAAAGAGTTTGGCAAAACTTGGGCAGTTGAAACGGGCTCATATCAGAAGAGAATGGAGCTTCTTCTTTGACTGCATCACTAAAGCTTTTGGGAACAAATGTTCGAATTTTGATGCTATCCCAATTTTGAGTCAGCACATCGGGTATGCTATTATAAACCAAACTCATTTTGACTTTGCAACTGATATAATTGGTTTTATTGGAGATAGAATGACAGAGGATAGGAATGTTGTGTACTTTGCTAGATTCTGTCAACTTATATATACTTTTTGTACTGATGAACCTCAAATAGTCAGTTCCTCTCCACCTTTTAAAGTTGAAAAATGCTACTTTAATGACCTGGTAAATGCTGACACTAAGAAATCAGTGGTTAGACCTTTACAGATTCCTCAGTCTGTAAAACAGATCTTAGTAAATGCTGATCCTGATACTTATAGATCTGTTTATTCTGATGCCCAACCAATAACAACCTCCCAAAAATCACAACAACCATCAGCACCTACCGCTCATTCTACTCAACCAATCCTCAGACAATATATCAAATCCTATCTCTCCACTTCACAGACAGTTCAACCCTCATCATCAGTACCTACTGTGAAGCCTTCATCTTCCAAACCAAAGAGGACAAAGACTGTTCCTAAAACACTTCAGAAGAAAAGGAAGATTGCTTTGAGAGATGAATCTGATACTGAGGAACAAGTTCCTTCTTCAGAACCTGTTATTGGTGAAGCTGAGAAAGAGACTTCTCAGAAGGATTCTGGAATTGGGGGATCTAGGCTTTTCAAGAGGCTTAGAAGAATGACTGTTCCTGAAACTCCCAAGGAATCCAAATCTACAAAGAGATACAAGAAACAAAGGGCAAATAGGCCAGTTTCAGATGATGAAGAGGAAGCAGCTAAGGAAGGGGATCAGAAATCTCTGATCTCACAAGAAAAAGAATTTGCTAACGTTACTTCTTCTCCATCAACTCCATCTAAGGAAGCTGTTTCTGAAAAGGTTATCAGACCAGCTGTATCTCCTGTTGATCAAGGCACAAGTGATGATATTGATGTTCAAAACTTGGTTGTGCCTGAAGTAATTCTCTTAGAAGCTCCAACAGCAACTAATCCTTCAACAACCCCTGTTACTGATGCTGTTCAAACTCCAGAGTTATCTACAACACCTTCTCTGCATCTAGATGCTGATGATCAGACTTTAGGTGAGCATCAGGATATGGCTGTTGATCAGAACTTAGAACCAGATCAGCAATTAGAGGATGCTGAAGCCTCCATTGCTACTCACACTGTTGTTTTATCAGAGGATACTGATTCTGTAAGTTCTAATGCTGCACATGCTGGAGATACTGGTGATGCTGCTCCAACTGCAGATGCTGATGAAGCAGGTCCTTCAGGACATGCTCCTCAACAAACTATTCTTAAGTCTGAACTTGTTAAGAAGTTTGTTATCGGAGAAGCACCAGTGCCTTGGAGTGAAACTCCTGCAGGTCAGGAGTGGACTAAGGAATGGAATTCAGTTTCCTGTGTACAACCGAAAAGCATCTTGCTGAGCACTTGACTAAAGCTGATGAAATGTTAAATTCTGATGATTTCAAAACCCAGCTTAGAGTCACTGCATTGAGTACTAAACATCTCCAAGGTCTTCATTCAACTACTCATGCAGAGCTACACAAGATTCGGGAAGAATTTATCAAACAAGATCAAATTCACAAGATTGATAAGAAACAATTCTTCAAGCCTACCTTTGATAGGATTGCTTTTATTGAGAAGACTCAAGAGAAACAACAAGCTCAGATTGATGATATTCTGAAAAATCAAGCTTCTCAGAAATCACAACTTAATGAAATCCAAGCCTCAGTGGAATTGCTTGTCTCTCTTCTACTACCTGCTGATGCCAAAAAGGGGGAGAAAGTAATTAAGTCCAAATGCAAGACTGACAAGACACTGAAAGGGAAGGATGATGAAAAGGATGATCTAGGAAACTCTGGAACGGGTAAAGGTCATAGTCAAGGTAGAGGTTTCACATCAAGAAAAGCTGCAATCACAAGTCACAGGACAAGTTCTGATACTGGGAAAAGAATAAGTTCTGCTACTAGTAAAAGGATAAGTTCTGATGAACTTTTAGATCTTGATGAGGAAATGTCAAGACAGTTATTTCTTCAGGAAAATCCAGGAATGGACTTGGAGAGTTTAATGGAAGAAGAAGCCAGACTTAAATCAGAGAAAGTCACATCTAAATCTGAAGCTTCTGGTAAAAAGCCACTTCCAAAACTCAAAGGCATTGTGATCAAAGAAAGGACACATACTGAAGCAACATTGGCTAAATCACAACCGCAGATAGATCCAAGATCCAAGGGTAAAGAAAAGGTTGGTGAACCTATCAAGGTTTATGTGCCTCCTGAGGATGAAGAAATTACTGATGAAAAGGATGATCTTGCTCTGACTTCAAGAAAAGTTCTTAAAACAACCTCTGGCATGGCTCAAGTTGTTCAGAGTCAAGAAACTGTAAGTTCTGATATTCAGAAGAAGCAAGTAACCTCTGACATAGCTCAAGTTAACTTGATATCAGAAGATAGACCAAAGACACTCCTACCAGGATTCACTAAAGCAAAACAGACTCAACCTTTGAAGACTACTGCAAGTGGCTTTGAAGCTAGAGTAGTTACTGGAAAGGAAGCAAGAGATAAAACTGGATTGGGAAGTGCTGATGAAAGGAGAATACAGAACACTACCAATGATCCAACTTCCTTGAGTGAACCAGGTATTGGAGCAACTCCTGAGAGATTGAATCAACTGGAATCTGTACAAATGGTTTACCATACCTACTTGAAAGAATACATCTTATTGTATTTCATGACAGATGGTAGGGTTTATCATATAAGGCAAAATGCCATTCCATTGAAGTATTTTGAAGAACTGGAGCATGTACTATTATTACTTCAAGTGGATGACAGATTGACAGGAACTGCTGCAAACTATTTGAAGGATCAGATTCAGAGATAGAAAAGGCTTTATTCTGTTAAATCTGACAGCACATATGTTCCAAAGTACAGAGATCACAAGGGTGATATAGTTGAAATGAAGCCCAACACTGCTAAAATTATAACTACTTTTCTGGGTTACAGGGCTGTGGAATTCAATCTTGAGTCTGATAAAGCTTATTTGATCAGACTGGATCAGGATATAAGAAAAGCAAAGATTAATGATCTCAGGGCTGCAATCTTTCAAATTGGTGAAGATACTGCAGAGTTAAAGATGCCAAAAGGAGAATGATTGATGAACTTAGATATGCTGAGAGATGTTTGTTGAAGAACTATCTCAGAACAACTCCTGACATCAAAAAGATCAGAAGATGAAGCCAAGTCAAAGATCTAAACCTACTTAAATTCTGATATTTGTACAGACTGAAGTTGTTATCAGAAGTTAAATATTGGTAAAGCTTCAAGGACTGTAAGTTGTAGTTATCTAGTCTAATTCTCATGCATTTGTACTTAATGTTTTTTACATCATCAAATATCTGTTAAACTTGTATATTATGCTAATTTACAAGTTGGGGGAGATTGTTAGATATATTTGATAATATCATGGCTAATATGATTTATGTTTAGTTTTCAGATCTTACTTAACAGGACAAATCAGTAC
This sequence comes from Apium graveolens, assembly GCF_009905375.1. Lineage (NCBI taxonomy): Eukaryota > Viridiplantae > Streptophyta > Magnoliopsida > Apiales > Apiaceae > Apium > Apium graveolens. The sequence goes on along the minus strand of NC_133648.1, from coordinate 60,721,728 downwards.
TTAACTGGGAATCAGTACTTATACTGGAAGTCATGACTTAAGGATATCGGTACTTATATTATCAGGAGATAATCATCAGAAGATGGATATCAGAACTTAAGTGCTGAAGGACGATTAGATAAAGATAGTAGTTGATTAAAGGAAAGAAGATCGAGATAAACATAAGAAGAGATATGCATGAAGAAGGAGTTCTGTGAAGAATGGAATACTTGGAAGAAAAGATATCTGATTGATATATTTTAGGAAGCAGAATTATATTCCATATCAATTAGCGATTATCTTGTAACTGTGTAGTATATAAACACAGACATAGGGTTTACACTAAAAGTGTTATCATATTCAAGAAGATTATTCATTGAAACCCTAGCAGCTCTCGTGATATTTGTTCATCACTGAGAGGTAACAGTTCCATACTGTAACAGAGTTTATTATTTCAATAAAGTTTGTTTTCTGTTACTTAAGATATTAAAGTTCGATTTGATTGTATTATACACTGTATTCACCCCCTCTACAGTGTGTGTGACCTAACACAGGACTATCAAGCTATACTGTTATGCTTCAATGAAGAGGTTGAACAACAGAAGGAGAAGATAGTAGATGAGGCTGAAGAGGATGGAAATATAGATGCCTGGTTGTCTGGTGACCATGTGGCAGAAATGGATGAAGTTTTGGCTAGATTCAGGAGAGAATACATAACTATCTTGGGCATCAATGCTAAAACTCTCACTCCTCCTGAAGTCTATGATGCCATTATGGATGTGCATAAAGCTCAACTCAAGGCTTTCCATCTCTTTGGAAAGGCCCTTCAAGTAAAATTGACTGGTCATGAAGATAAAGTTAGGAGGTTGATCAAGGAACAGATGGATGACATTGTTCCTTCTCAAAAAGACATCAAAAATCAACTCCAGTCTTTCACTGAGCAAATGTCAAGGATGGATCTGGCCTCCATAGAGAAGGAAGTGTCAAAAATGAGGAGCTCTTTCAAGGCCCTGTTTGATCAAGTTCAAGCTCATATGACAAATTCAAATGATACCAGGGTCAAGCTAAATCAAATGCATACTGCTAGGTATGAGCCTTCATTTCTTCTCATGGAGGGTGTCAGAAAAGCTGTTGATGAACACCTTGGGTCCTTCTCAGCCAAAACCTATACGCCTCAGATACAAGAACTTCAAGATAAAGTTTCCTCACTTCAAGCTTCCAACTCAGATTTATCTTCACAAGTCAGAGCTCTAACTGCACTGGTTGAGAGTCAACATCATGATATTCAGGCCCTAGTGGAGTCCCATAGGCATTTACAAATGCAGAATACAGTTGCTTTGGGAGCCATTATGGGAAAACTCAACATACCACTGCCAGCATTGCCTGAAGTTGTAAGACCTGAGATTCCTACTCCCCTACTCATGCCTGTCACCAGGACTAAGGGGGAGATAGATGCAAGGATAGCACAATCAACACTCAAAAGTCAAGAACAAGGTCTAGAACAAGAGAGGCTCCTTATGGCTGCTCAAGGTCCAGGAATGACACAAGAGTTTGACAACTTGCTCACTGGGTTAAGGAACTCTCTCAACAACAATTTTTTCACTTACAGAAAGACCTTGGAAAAGACTATCAATTATATCAGGGTGCTGCAAATCCCAGTCAAGGACCAGTTTTTGGAGAAAAGCATAGTGATCAATTTTAATGATTCTGGTGTAGACAGATGTATGCAAGTCAACTTCAATTATCTGATTTCTAGAAGAGCATCTAAAATAGACATTCTGATTAACAAAGTCAGAATAATCAACAATGAAAAGAAAATGCTACTAGCAGAATTGAAGAAGGCTCAAGAAGCTGCATTCCCAGAAGCTTATCTACATCCAAACAAAGGGGTGCACTATATCTGCTCTACAACCAAGCAACTGAAACATTTCCATGTACCTAAAAACTGTATCATGGCCAACAGAAGACTGATAATGGTGCTTGAGTCTGGACTGAAAAGTAAGAAATTGAAGACTAGTGAAGATGAAGCTATGATCAAGATTCTGAGGAGATACATTGATAACTCTGAAGCCAATTGCCTAAAACTAAAACCAACACGGATGACTTGGGTGATGATGAGCAGAAGAAAGATGGTCAAAATCCTTCTAGCTCAAACTCAAGTCAATCTAGTAAGGCAATTGGTGGAAAAAGTGATAGTGAGAAAGAGAAGGAGAAGAAAAGTGGATCTGAGAATCAAAGGAGGGATGGAAGGAGGCAAAGACAAAAGAATGATACCTCACAATCTCTCAAAACCCTAAATATCCAAATACCAACTGTTAAACCTTCACACTCAATCTCATCAAAAACTGCTCAACCTCAAACCTCTAAGCCTAAATATTTCTATAAGCTCACAGCAAATTCTATCCTCAAAACACAAATCACTCACAGCCATACTTCTCTGAAAAGACTCAAAACTATACCTTCATTCAAGCCACCCCATAAAACACACTTCAAAACAGTTGGAATAGGTCCAAAAGAAGCCAAGGTCAAGAGAAGAATCAGAAGACAAAGAAGACAACTGATAGCTGAATTTCTCAATGATCATGGATTTGGTGAAAAGGCCATATGGAACAGATATAATCAAGATGATTTCAAACCTCTAAATATTGTTGATTCAGATGAAGACTACTTCCAACATCTAGCTGAAAGAATTGTCATAATTTGGGTTGTTAACATTAGAGAAGTCAGAATCTACTACAGTGATGGGTCCTTTGAAAAGCTTGGAGATAGACTAAAGGATTCTCTCTCAATTGTTGAACTGAAAAGGGTAATAAACTTGATGAATGGTAAAGATTCAGCCACTAAGGCATGGAGAACAGTATTCGCAGTGTTTGTGGTTAACAGAGAGGAGATGAGAGATAAGCATAAAGAGTTACTAGCTGAAAAGAGGAGAAAGTATGAGCATGAGATTGATGAGTGTATCAGAAGATCAGAAGAGTTGAAGGTAGCAGGCAAGAGCAGAATATCAAAGGATGGAAGATTTCTGAATATAAAAGCTGGCTCTTTGTCAAGTTACGGGATAGGGATGTTAGCTAGATATCCTAAGCCAGATTTGCTGAAACTAATAGAGGCTCTAGCTGACACCCCCATCCTAGAAGAATTGGAAATACTTGTGCAAATTAAGAACATAATTGAGAAAGAATCAGACAGCTCAGTCTTTACTTAATTATTGTAAATTATCCAATGTACAAGTGTTGTATCAGCTTTTGTATCATTTTATTTTCATTCTTTAACTTGGGGTTAGTATTGTTAACAGGCATGAATTTGTGATAAGCAATCTTCTCACAAATTGGGGGAGATTGTTGTGCAAGACATGCCTGTATCATAATAAGACTAAGTCATACTGACAACCCTAAGATTAGTTGTATTGTAACCTTAATCTGTAATTCATACTTGTAACACTTAATGTCTGTAAAATGTAAATGGAGCAGACTGGAGCATTTTTCTCTAAACAGTGTCAAGCCTAAGAATTCTATCTGGAAGAAGATCAAGAAGATCATGCCTCAGAAGAATTATGAAGAAGCTTGGAGTTGAATAAATCTGTTTGGTGGAAAACATTCTAAGTCAAGATCTCTACAAGTCACATAATTAGTGTTATAGAGAAATCATTCGAGAACTCTAGAATGAATTATCGAGAAGTCATTTAAACTCCAGAGAGTACCGACGGATGAGTAACATCTACCCGACGGATGAGCAATATCCACTCGATGGATGAGAAATGTCTACTCGACGGATAAACCATCACTACTCGACGGATAAACAACATCCACTGGGTATAGAGAACTCAGGAATTGTCTGTCGAGAACTCAGAGATATCGACAAGTATACATTCATTAGAGAACTCTGAGTTATCGAAAAGCCAAAGTCCATTAGAGAACTCTGAGTTATCGATAAACCAAAATTCACTAGAGAACTCAGAGTTTTCGATAAGTCTAGGCAACAATGAAGTTTCAGAGATATCGACAAGCCAACATGCCTATCGAGATGTTGAGTTCTCTACGACTTTATTGGAGATCTCGAAGTGAAGAAATTTCTCTAAGTATAGAATTGCAGAATAGTTCAATATCTAAGGTTGCAAATCAACAAACAATTCACACAGCTTGACTGACAAGTCTACAAAAAGCAGCTTGAGAGATGTGCAAGATCAACGACAAAGATTAACTGACAGAGGAGATTAAAGTAATCACGGGAAGCTAAAGATATGCTAAGCCAGAAATGAAAGATTTGCTTTTCTATAAATAGAAATGACAAGTGACAGTTTAGAAAAGATAATAGCATGTTTATTATCCACCGTGTAAACCAGCAGTTAACTGAGTTATAAAGTTAACACTGGTCCTCTAGTTAAGTTAAGGAGAACAATCAGATTAGAAAAAATTGTGTGTTCTCTCTCAAGAAAGAAGCTAAGTTCTAAAACAAGAACTTAGAGATTTTGTAGCAAAACACTGCTTGATTTTTAATATAAAATTAAGTGAGTTTTGACGATCTTTGTTTTACATATTTGCTCAGCTATTTATGTTTAACATCCATTCTACTAAATCATTAACAACAACCAACAGCTAAAGCCTAAGTCGATCGAAAATCAATCATTTAAGCCAAAACACATTCACCCCCCTTCTGTGTTGTATTCATACCTAACATTCATCATGTTGATAAATTTATCTATCTATAATTCTATATATCCACCACCTGTATAATGAATATCTATCTAAATTGTTAAGATGGGTCATCGCTTTTCAAAATTATGTAGCCCGGATTTATTCTACCACTTTAACAGGTATATTTTTTTAAAGAACTAATAGTTGTTAAACATGAAATTCAAAGGCCCAATCGGTCTAACAAATATCTAACTGATATAACAAATGAGATAGTTTCTTATGTAAATGGGACAGACCCTTTACGAATGAAACAGGCAATGAGACAGCCTCAATTAACTGCAGAATGTAAAATGCTGAAATATAAATGCAGTAATATAACAATTGAACAATGTAAAAACACCAGGAGTTTTCACTTGGTTCGGCCCTTAGTCTTAGTCTATGGCCTACATCCAAGTCCCTATGCCAACTAGCATAGAGAATGTATTATATTAACTTCAATAAAATAACTTACAATCTTTTACTTGATTATAAATGGATATCACCGAAAAAAACTCTTTCCCTAGAAAACTTTTCTACCTAGCACACTTGATAAACCTTAGTACTCTGACTACCTTTGCTATCCTTCGAAATCAAGGTTTGCCACAACCCGGCACAAGTTGATATGAATACACGATTACAAGTAACAAGAATATGAATTACAACTCAAACTAGATCTTGTTCGACCGGATTTTCAAGTGAATGATTTAGAGAACAAGAAAATGAATTTCAGAAGAAGATTAGACGTGTAAGCATTAGTCACAATTCTGAAATCACAAGTTATAGAAATAGCCACAAGATCTAACAGATTTGTTGTTCAAATAAATAGATAAGATAATATTGAAAACTAGTTTGTGTGAAAACAATTTGAATAGGTCTTTAAAAGGATAATCTGTTAGTTTGTTGAAAGAGATAAAGTTAGTAAAAAATAAGTGTTTGAATAGTTTAAACTAAGTTTATCAGATAGGGTTTGTTTAAGATAAGGAAGAAAGATATATCCAGTCAAACATGTAAACCCTAACAAATCTAAACTGCATTCCTGGAAAGTCTGAACCATCTGCATTATCTTGAACTCTTTTATTCTGCTGCGTTGAATTCTGAATATCAACATAAACCCTTATAGATTAAAATGCTCCCCCTTTTATGATGATGAAAGAAAGAGCATAAAAGCTCCCCCTATCAAAAACACTTTAAAGCCTGTAAAAGAGGGTTAGTGGCAACAAAAAATATTTTGCAGTCTATGATATAAATGCAACAGATATATGAATAAGACAATTAAGATATGAATGAGATAGTAATAAGAATGAGACACTGGATAAATATGAATGAAAGAAACAGTCTCATAAAAACACCTTAATTAAACAATCTAAATATACAACCCACCCATAAACCTGGGTGTTGTTAAGTGGCATTTATGTCCACTTAGAACTTTCTATAAAGAATTAAATTGGTATTTTGTACTCAATTATTTTGTGTATTTGATTCGTTTTTGTAGTGTTTTGCATTTCAGGCATAAATATGGGATCAAGGAGATTTAGCATTGCTTTGGTGCTAAATTTGTGTTAGGAAGGTGTCCTGGGAGTTTTCTCGTGGATCGCCATCAAGAATCAACAAAGAAAATAAAAATCAGAACTTTTTCCAGAAGGTTAGCGCGCCCGCGCTGTGATAGCATGCGGCCGCGCCGGTTGTCAGAGTTGTAGTGCGCCCGCGCTGGTGAAGCGCGCGACCGCGCCGGGTCGATTTCCAGGAATCTGTTTTGAAAAAAAGACTGATTTTTTGGGCTCTTGGATGATTTGGGCTGCTATATAAAGACAACTTAAAGACGTTTTTCATAACAGAGTTTAAGGAGAAGACAGTGAGAAGACCTAGTAGCACAAATACAACCAAGGCAAAGAGGATCTAGTTTATTCTTGTGATTCTTTGTTTTAAGTTGTATTCTTGGATGCTAGTTTTCTTGTTTGTTGAACCTATTACTCTTGTTTAACGTACTTTTTTATTATTCAGTTTATAAAGACTTAGTTTATTATACCATGCTTTCATCGGAACCCACGGTGATGATAAGTTCGGTTATGGGCTAATCTTTATCGTGGGGTTCTAGCGGATTTACTTATGGATTTCATTAGTTAATTTGTTTCGATGCCTTATTGTGTGGTGATTGTATGATATCCTAGTACTGGTTGTGCTTATTCGTCTTATGAGCGTCGCAAAATTATAAGATAGCGTGTTAATCTCTATTGAAACGACAGTGAATATAGAGATTTAGAACTTACCATGCTAGCATAGGTTCATGTATTTGTTATGCATGATGCGTAGGTAATTTTAACCATCCTACTTACCCTATGTAATCACGATAGATAACTTGCGCATTAAACCGTTATGTTGTCAAATTCTATAGACATATAGGGTCTCAATATTATTGGTGTCTATTTAACTTCTATATCTTTTGTGGATGTCTGGTAGTAGGGTATTCGTACAACAAAACTTGGCGTTTACTAGTTTCGTGTTATCTGATTAGTGTCATCACCATTACATGCTAAAATTAAGAACCAAAAGGCAATTGAATGAAGTAGTAATAAAATTAGAATTCCATGTTTGTGTTATATAAGTAAATCAACCTTTTAATCTCTTAGTTAATTGCATGTTAGTTAATATTGTAGTTATAAACACCCTCAACTTGTTATCATCTTAGCATTGAATAATAACCAGACCATTGTTGCGTAAGTACATTTATTCGAATTAACCTAAACGAATCTCTGTGGGAACGAACTAGAATTAATTCTATATTACTTATGATCGCGTACACTTGCGTGAATATTAGCGCGTGTTTTCGTCCTAACAAGTTTTTGGCACCGCTGTCGGGGACTCGGTGTTAATTTTTAGTTTATGTGCTTGACATCATTGGTCGTTAAAGTTCACTAACTCGGATATTTTACTTACTTATTTACTTGTTTCTTTTTCAGGTACACTAGAGAGCGTTTATGCTAACGCGTTCTAGATCTCGAAAGAGAACACTGGATAAAGCGGAAGAAGAAGTTTTTGTTAGTGTTTGTGCCCTAGAGACAACACTATGATGTTTTAGTTAAAGACATTTGGAATATTAATATTTATGTTCTATCGATTATTCCCTTTATAATTTATTAATTCTTAATTTACTACAATATAAATGGTAGATTAATAAATGTCCTTGGAATATGATATGTAATTCTATATCTCTAAGTACGTGACTTAGAAATGAGATTATGAGAATAATATTAATATTCCTAAAGGTCCCTAGTCGAGTATTATTATTAAGGGACAATAATAATGCATTAAGACCAGTGTGTTTCTTGACTGATGATCACATCTTATTGATCATAGGTATAGTGATACTAAAGTCAAAGACACAAGCAGATGTACATGTACATGGTGCTGGACAGACCCGATGTGAGATTCTATACATCTGTTGTGTCATAAGTAATTCTCACAGTGATAATGATGTAATGGTCCTTAGACCTGAAGTCATTATATTTCTATACGAGAATTAATATACATTGATTCTATTAAAAGTTATCCTTGACCGAGTAATGATAAAAGTGGACATTGGGTATATTATGAGTTGTATGAGAAATATGAATGATCTAGATGGGATTTAACCTTCCTATTTTAGGAGTGATATTATTGGCCTCTTGTGTGAGCTAGACTATGAAATGTGTGGCCATGCTCAAATGTTGATTTGATATGATTGTCTACTCATTGATCAAGGAAACTTGGATTAAACTATGATGAGGATGACACATTACATGCCTCTAGTTTAATCTATAATATTTGGTTAAAGGGATTATATTATATTGTACATTATTCACAAAAGGTTTAATCGATCACCGATTCAATTATTATTATTTGGGTAGCAATGATGTATTACTAGATGCCGCTCATTATTTACGATTTTAAATTAGATTTAAAATTCGTTGCCAACATAATAATAACCTATAGGGTCACACACTAAGAGTGCTCGAAGGATTATTTAATTTAAATTGGATTTAAATTATATTAAAGTAATTCGAATTATTTATAATATTAATTAAGTATGAATTAATTAATTACATAAATATTGATATTCGAATTTACTAATATTAATTACGAAATTTATTTGTTAAATAATTAAGTGAGACTTAATTATAATACAAATAAGAATTTCAAAATAATAATAACTCCTAACTAGTTAAGAGTTATAATTCATTTTTCTACTCTCTATACATAATATCTCTTATGTGGCTGATTTTTTGGTGTGCAAGACTTTTACTAAAACCCTAGCCACCAAGAGAGAAGATGGAGAGAGCAAGAAGAAACAGGTTTGTGCTAGTACACATCCAATCCTTGAGTTCAAGCATTCGTGTGGATATCGATAGAGCGTAGATCGTGAAAGCGGGATGCGTGGTGATTCAACAAACTTTGGATCTCCATTCGTCAACCAATTGGTAAAGCGTCTTAAGGTAAACAATCTGATCTACGAATTAAATATATGTTTTTCGCATGGATCCCGCGGTGCATTTCGAAAATTCTGATTTTTTATGTTTTTAATTACTGTTTCCGTTGCATTTTTGTGCTCGAAACCCAACAACGGCATCAGAGCTACTTGCGAAAAATGTTTAATTCGTTTATGTGTTTACTGCTTTTATGATGATAACATGTATATAATATTCCATGAGTGTTATGTATGTAATTTTGTATGTTTTACATATTGTTATGTTTATATATGCGTATATATATATATTTTGAATATATGATATTCATGAGAGTTGTATAATCATATTATGATTATATAATCTGTATATATACTGATATATATATACATGTTTTGTGTTTGTTCTTATTATAAAAATCGTATTTGATACGATTCTGAATCGGATGCAGCGAATTTGCTGAAATCTGTGTCTGGTGTCCGATTTTGGCGAACGAATACGCTATTTCATATGGAATCGAGCGTCTGAATGTAACAAATAGCTAAATCTATCATCGACTGATCTGTAAGGCGTTTAACATCGTTTAGGCCCTGCAATCTGCGATTTAATGTTATCAGATTTAATTTTGAATTTTCTGGTTTTTTCAATATTTGGTTTTTATGATTAGATCATGATGGGTATGATATGTTAAGATCAGATTATGTGTTTTAACATGTTATTTTGTGTTAATTGAGCATGGTGGATGGTTATGGCTTATGACCTTAGGTTAATGGTTTTGGTTTTTGAAATACGACTTGCATGTCGTTTAATCTTGTAATTATTAAATCTCGAATGTAACTCAAGTTCTTCTTGTAAGTTCATTAGATTAGTTTTCATATTTCATTCTTATAATGTACATGAAGACATGAAGATTTGCAGATCAAGGGTAATCCCACATGGAGGCCATCCAAGGAAGCAATACAAGAAAAAAGACATGTAATAGTTAGCCTGTATTTATTTTCCACCTTAGATTGACCTAGATCTTTGTCATTAGCTTGATAAAGATCACATAGGATGAATTCATAACCAACCACATTTATTTATTGCACTTTACATATATATGCGCATATGATGAATGTATGTGTAGAGTAGTTTATAAAGATGCATGCTTAATTAGATTAAGGATGTATGTATTAGATTCTACACACATGCCATGCTTGCTAAACAAGATAAAATTTGTAACGATTCAAGATTTCAAAATGAAAAAACGATTATGAGATTCTCGTGTTTATGAAACACGGAATCATATACAAATTTTCTTTGTTTATGACATGGGGCGATTTTGTCAAAAGCGAGTTCATTGAACTTGTAAGGTTGTGGGTTTTAAGCGAGACCCGTTGTGACTCCCTCACTATCTGGAAATCAAACCATTGACAAATATTAATTTGAAGTATTTTATTCAAGGAAAAATTGGGAATCACTTTTTGATGGGATCATGATCATTTTAAAATTAACAAAACCCTAAAGTTAATATTAAGCTGATCAGATGCCTTCCAATGAGTCCAATGCGTTAACCCCTAGATCAACCAGGAGTGTGTTCGCCAAAGCGAAGTATTCCTATCTATCGTGGGAGATGTGTTGAAGTATATTGATACTTTTTGACTATTGGGTTTGACTTAACTACGTTATCACAATAGGATTGTGAACTTATAGGTATAGAGTTTGGCGAGATTTATTAGATAAATATGAACAAATATTATTCCACCAAGCTATCCAAGAGTTATATAGTTGATATAATTGACAAATATTGTCTACCTAAATAATCATGTTTTAGGAGAAAAGCCAAAATTGGCCTAACGTGTGGTGAAATATGGATCTTGGCTCACTAGAAAGGATATAGAAGATATTTTTTCCGAATTAATTGTTAGGGCTATTGATTTGATAAAAATAGTGGGAGATATATATTGTGAATATATATATATATATGAATAATCACTTGAACATAAATTAATGATCATCTGTAGACTAAGTCATTTTATGCACTTTAATATTGTAGATATCAAATGATAAATAACACAAATAACTTCTCTATGTCATAGTCCTTGAGAAGGACAAGCTGACATGAAATAATTTCCTCGATTGATATGGGAACTTGAGGATTGTCCTCGGGTTCAAGGATGTCACTCAAACCCCTCCCTTATTTCTTCTAGCTGGGAATGAAACATGTGCAGAACAAAATGCTTACAAGAAGCAAATTAATTATGCAACTGATGTTTCATATCTCATGCTTGTAATTATGAGTGCTGAGCTTTAGAAGCAACAAAAGCATAATGATGCTTATGATATGATTGAGCACCTTCAAAAGATGTTTGAAGAATAGGCTCGTCAGAAAGATTTCACAATAATAAGGCACCATACTTTTGCATTAATGGGAGAATCATATCCGGTTGGACCATAGGTTCAAAAGGTGATAGGAATATATACCTTGATATTTTGGGTTTCAAGAATGGTCTAGAGACTCAGCTTGATTTGATCAAATGATCTTTAAACAACTTCTATTCTCAGATTGTTAAGAACAAAAGGAATGAGATAGACAGAACACTCACTGAGTTGTTAAGCATATTTAGAACTGCTGAAAATAACACGGCAAAGGCATGAATTATGTCCATAATGATGATGTACACATGGAATGCAAATGGGAAAGGAAAGTGGACAGGCAAGGTGAAGATTTGATCTTATTCGGTGCCAAACCAAAGTCCAATCCCAAAGGGCTTTTGAAGCCTAATAGTGGTGTTGCTAAAGGAGATGATTGTCATTTTTTTGGAAATAACTGGATGAATGGAAGTTAAAATGTCGAGCTTATTTGGAAGATCTAAAGAAGAAGACTAGCAATGGTCAAGCTTCAGGTATAGGGTTAGAATTGGAGCAAAATTTGTTGCTCTAGTTGAAGGAAATAGATACATAATGTTGCCATAAGGCAAGACTGAGAACTTGATAAATTGTTATTACGTGCCTGCCTTTAGCGGATATATTAAGTCAATTTCTTATCAGGACAAGAAAGGTTTTCATTTTAAGTAAATAAACAATAGTTGTTTATTCTATTTCAATGATAAGACTTATAATGTTGCACAATTAGTTAACAATTTATATGTTCTAAGTTGACTCAAATCAAACACTACCTCTAGCATTGTCGTTAAGCCATATTAATGAGAAACGCATTTCTGAGTTACATATAGATGAATACTTGGATAAGTTTGATTTTGAATCATACGGAAGATGCGAACTTTGTCTCATTGGAAAAATGACTAATGCTTCTTTTACCTGATCAGGTGAAAGGGCCATCGAACGATTATGACTTATACATAATGATGTATGTGATCGAATGCGTATGATGGTAATGGGGGGCTTATACTACTTCATAACATTTACTGATGATTTCATTAGATATGGATATATGGTTCTTATGAAGAACAAATCCGATTCTTTTGAAATGTTCAAAGAATATAAGGCTGAAGTAGAAAAGAAAATAAGGGAAAAGTATAAAAGTTTTACGATCAGATTGTGAAGGAGAATACTTAAACCTAAATTTCAAGAGTTTCTTGAAGGAGTGTGATAGTGTATCATAACTTACTCCTTCTGGAACACCTCAATGGAATAGAGATTCTGAGAGGAGAAATTGTACCTTGTTGGACATAGTGCGATCGATGATGAGTCAAGCTGATCTTCCGTTCAGTTTCTGGGGTTATGCTCTAGAAACGGCTGCATATACACTTAACCAAATTCCGACTAAAGCGGTTCAAAAGACTCCATATGAGATATGGATTGATAAACATCATAGCATGTCATTTATGAAAATTTGGGGACGTGAAACGTTTGTAAAATGTTTAGCCTCTGACAAGCTTGGACCAATATTAGATAGATGTTATTTCATGGGATACCCAAGTGAGACTAGGGTATAGTTTTTATAATCCTTCCGAGAACAAAGTGTTTGTTGCTCGGGCCATTGTATTTTTTGAGGGAGAACTACTTTCTAAGAAAATCAGTGGGAGGACAATACATCTCAATGAAGATCGAGAACCACATGATAACATTGAACCAAAGTTGGAATAAGATTAGGATGTACATCCAAATGTTGAAAGTAATCCCGTTCAAGATACACAGGTTATTCGTAGATCTAGTAAGATTCACTATGAGCCTAGGAGAAATTATAAATTTCTTTTAACTCAAGATGGTGATGTGATGCTTACGGATAATGATAAGCCTCTCACCTACCAAGATGCTATGAATAGTTCAGACTCCGAGAGATGGCTAAAGGCCATGAAATCTGAGATGGAATACATGTATCAAAATAAAGTATTGACTTTAGTTGATCCACTCGAAGGGGTAAAAATTATAGGGTGCAAGTGGGTTTTCAAGAAGAAAACTAACATGGATGGTAAAGTACAGACCTATAAGACGCGACTAGTGGCAAAAAGTTTCAAACAAATTCATGGTATAGACTATGATGAGACTTTTTCACCGGTTACTATGGTGAAGTCCATCAGGATTTTGTTAGCAATAGTTGCTTACTTTGACTATGAGATTTGGCAAATGGATGTCAAAACTGCTTTCTTATATGGGAGCCTTGAAGAGGATGTATATATGATACAACATGAGGGTTTTATCGATCCAAAGTTTGCTAAGATAGTTTGTAATTGCTTTCATCTATATATAGATTGAAGCAAGCCTCAAGGAGAATGAATATTCATTTTGATAAAATGGTCAAAGTGTTTGGCTTTATTCAAAATGAAGATGAACCATGTGTTTGCAAGAAGGTTAGTGGGAGCCATGTGACATTTCTAGTATTATATGTAGATGACATATAACAAATAAGGAATGACATACCTTCTCTACAGGCTGTTAAGACTTGGTTGAGAAATAGTTTCTCGGTAAAAGACTTGGACGATGCTACCTATATATTAGGGATCAAGATCTATAGAGATAGATTGAAAAGATTAATCAACCTAGTCGGAGTACATACATTGATAAAATATTGTATCATTTTAGGATATAGGAGATAAATAAATGATATGTTTCGATGTCTCATGGGATAGTGATCTCAAAAGATAACTGCCCCCTAAATCATTAGATGATAAGGGTCGTTTGATAAACCTCCATATGCTTTAGCAATTGGATCTATAATGTGTTGGATTTTAATCGCAGCGGAGGCATGGTAAAACACTTTTACACATATAAAATCCAAATAAAAGCATATAAATCGTGATTAAAACATATGAATCGATTACTAACCTTTAATAGCGATCCAAAAGCAACGATCGGAGATCCTTAGCAGCTGCTCCTCAAACGTGAAGCACTCCACCGGTATCCACCAAGAAAACGACGTTAAGGAGGAGGAGAAGGTGGAGAGAATTAGGTTTTCTAAAAACTTTTTGGGTTCGGGTTAGAATAAAAATAGGGTTTATAATAGTATATTTATAGGCAAAATTTTCAGCTGAAATTTTCCCATAAAATATTATTATTATTAACCCATTTATTATTCCCATTAATAATCAAAACACCTTTTAATTATTAATCCTTTTTCTAAACACTTTAGAAATAATTCTCTCTCTTGATTTAATTTCCAAAAATTAAATTCTTAATTAATAATATTAAGAACTTTTCTTAATTAATTTTTAATCAATTAAATCTCATTTAATCAATTATTAAATTTTCCAATTAATTATTTATTTCATAAATAAATAATTATCAGCCATTATTAATTAATTCCTCCACCATTAAATCGTTCTCTTTTTATGGTGTGACCCTGTAGGTTCAATATTAAGCTGGTAGTAGAAACAAATAATAATAAAACTATTTTATCATTATTTATATAAATTCTCTAATTTATTAAATATGATTAATTAATTAATCATATTTATTCTACATCGTGAGGGATACTTCTCAGCATATCGCGACTATCCGGATAATATGAATTCACTGCTTAGAATACCAAGAACCTATTCAGTGGATAGTTACCGTACAATAAACTCCTTCTACCCTATAATGTCCTGATTAAATACAAGGCATGGATCTTGTGTCAAGCCTATCTAATTTAATCACTTGCTTACCATTTACTATGCTTAGTTCTATGCAAATTAGAAACTCCTTTCTAATTTCATTCACTCTGGCCAGAGATTCCTGAACTAGCATAAGTGGATCAGCCTTGAACATTCGCTTCCTTCACTGGAAGGGGTAGATCCTTTATTGATCATACATTATCTTCGTGTACAAATTCCTATACCCAGTAGAGCCCTAACAATTGTCCCTGGAGACTAAGAACTAAACCAAAGCATAGTTCAATGTACACAAGATGACTATGATGACCTCAAGTCTAAGGATACTTGTACAACTATCACTATGTGAACAACTACTGACACGTGAGTGAACTCCATCAGTTGTTCAGCTCTGCGAGTCATGTTCAGTGAACTTATTCTATAATAAGCACCTACATACTAGCTATAGTGTCACCACATAAATGTCTATGAGAACAGACATCCTTCATAATGAAGCAAGCATAGTATGTACCGATCTTTGCGGATTATTAATTACCAGTTAGTAATCCTATGATCAGGAACTATTTAAGTTTAGAGTTATCATCTTTTAGGTCTCACTATTATGATCTCATCATTATCCATAAAAAGTTTTACTTTAAACTATGGTATATCTTATTTAAACACTTAAATAGATATAGCTCGTAATAAAAATAAAACAAATCTTTTATTAATATCAATGAAATCAAAACAGATTACATAAAAGTTATTCCTAAATCCTAATACATGATTGGACTTAGGACATATTCCTTTCAATCTCCCACTTGTACTAAAGCCAATCACTTTGGTATCCAATACCCATCTAGTCTTTATGACGATCAAAGTGACTTTCATAAAGTAGCTTTGTGAGTGGGTCTGCTATGTTGTTATGTGTGTCAACTCTATTTCAATACAACACAAGAAATGTTATCGCGCTCCCACTAACCCTTTTGTAGACACATGGTTCATCTACGTTTTTAATAAAACCCTCTTTGATTGTCTCATCAAAACGGATGTTCCATCTACGAGAAGCTTGCTTTAAACTATATATGGTTCGCAGCAGCTCACACACTAGGTTTTCATTTCTCTTGGAAAGATAACCATCTGGCTATTTTCCAGATCTCATAGTCGTAGTAAGCAGCATTCGCAAGCAAAATCCGAACTGATTATAACAGGGCTACAGGTAAAAGGTTTCATCAAAGTCAATCCCTTGCCTTTGTTTGAATTCTTTTACCACAAGCCTGGCCTTAAAGGTCTCCACCTGGCCATCTGCTCTAATCATTCTTTTGTATCCCGTATACATAGATTTCATTCTGGATTTCTTGGCACTATGCCATTTCTCTGAGTCAACACTACTCATAGCCTCGTTATAGGTCTCAGGGTCGTCATCATCAATGATCGACAACTCATTGTCATTCTCAATGATAAGGCCATATTACCTCTCAGGTTGGTGAGACACTCTCCCTGACCTACGAATGGGCTGTTCCACAGAAGGTTGTTCAGTCAGAACAGGTGTTTCCACTTGATCCGTAGTAGTTTGTGCTTCTTGAACTTTATCAAGTTCAATTTTGCTCCAACTATTTCCTTCAAGGATAAACTCCTTTTCCAAGAAGGTATCATGTCTGGAGACAAGCACCCGATGATCGGTGTAAAAGTAATACCCTAAAGTCTCTTTAGGATATCCCACAAAACTACATTTTACAGATCGAGATTCCAGCTTATCAGGGTCAACTTCCTTGACATAAGCTGGACATCCCCAAATCTTAACGTGTTTAAGACTCGGTTTCCTTTCTTTCCATATCTCATACGGAGTTTGAGGAACAGATTTGGAAGGCACCTTATTCAGTAAATATGCTGAGGTTTCCAATGCATAACCCCATAGTAATACTGGAAGATTTGCATAGTTCATCATGGACCGAACTATGTCTAACAAAGTTCGATTTCTCCTTTCAGATACCAATCTGGAGGCGTCCACTGGGAGACTATACCATTTACTTTGAGATAATCCAGAAACTCTCCATTCAAGTATTCACCACCTCGATCTAATCGAAGAATTATAATACTATGTTTGGTTTGTTTCTCCACTTCATACTTATACTCTTTGAACTTTTCAAAGGCTTCAGACTTCTGTTTCATCAAACACATATCCGAATCTAAATCTATTATCCATGAAAGTAATGAAGTATGAAAATCCACCCATGGCTTGCGTAGACATTGGTCCACATACATCTGTGTGTACCATTCCTAGCAAATTTGCAGCCCTCTCTCCATGTCTACTAAATGGAGACTGCAGTGCTACAATGAAGTGAGATTTTCATCATCCCTTTTCTTTTATTAGTTTGTTCAATCTGAAGTAAATTATGTCATATTTATATAGACCATTATTTAAAGTACCACATCCATAAAGAATATTATCTCTAAGAATAGAACATTCATTATTCTCAATAATAAATGAAAATCCAGCCAAGTCTAACATGGGAATAGAAATAATATTCCTCACAATCGAGGGAACAAAATAACAATTATTTAAAACAATAGTCTTGCCCGTAGGCATATGTAAATGAAATGATTCTACATCTTTAGCAGCAACTCTTGCTCCATTTCCCATCAGTAGAATCACCTCCTCTTCCTCAAGAGTCCTACTTCTCCTTAGTCCCTGCAACAAATTGCAGATATGAGAACCACAGGCGGTATCTAATACCCAAGTAGAAATTTGATTTAATGACATATTCACTTCTATCATGAACATACCTGAATCAGAAGTGGTAGTCTCACTACCCTTCTTCTTCTTCAATTCTGCAAGGTAAACCTTGCAGTTCCTCTTCCAGTGCCCCACCTTGTTACAGTGAAAGCAAAAACCTTTGCTCTTGGGGTCTTCATCTTTTGGTGGAACCGGCATTTTCTCACCTACTTTCTTCTTCTTGGAAGGGTTCCTCTTCCTTTTCTTAGGATTGGAACCTTCACCAATTAGAAGAACAGAACTCTTCTTAGGGGGAAAATTCGATTCCGCAGTCTTCAACATGTTGTGGAGTTCAGGCAGGCTGACATACAACTTATTCATGTGAAAGTTCACAACAAACTGCGAGAACGAACTCGGAAGCGATTGTAAGACCAAGTCTTGGCTCAGCTCCCCATCCATGGCAAAACCAAGTTGTCCAAGACGTTCAATCAAATTGATCATCTTAAGTACATGGTCATTCACAAATGATCCCTCAGACATCCTACAACCGAACAACTCCTTCGATATCTCATATCGAGCTGTCCTCCCTGCCACATCATACAATTCTTGTAGATGCATGAGGATAGTGTGAGCATCCATATGCTCATGTTGCTTCTGTAGCTCAATGTTCATGGAAGCTAGCATGATGCATTGAGCAATATTTGCATCATCTACCCATTTACGATACACAACATGTTCATCATTATGTGCATCAATGGCAGGTTCAGTAGGCTTAGGTGAGTCAATCACGTATTCCAGCTTCTCAATCCTGAGAACAATTCTCAAGTTTCGAAGCCAGTCAGCATAATTAGGACCAGTCAACTTGTGAGCATCTAATATGCTCCTGAGTGATAGTACAGAAGACATAATGTATATAGTAAATCTGTAAATGATAAACACATAACAACACTTAGCAAATATTCAGTTTCATTTCAAAACACTATATGAATCGGGTCTTTATTCATAAGTGGCTCCCACTAGTTTATCTAATTTATTCAACCCCCTACGTGAAAAATTAAGCATTCATAATGCTAGTGGGAATAGGGATCCTACATTCCATTACACAACCCCGGCTGTAGCACGAACCGCCATGTAATGTTCAATAGGCAGACAACTCTTGTCAGTTACATCTTATGTTATTCCCTAATCAAACTTTAGCCTCTTGAATAATTGAGTCACGGCTGTGGCACGATAAACTCAATATTCTAAGTTAAGTCTAACCCAACATTCCGTACAATTGAATCAGTCCCCAAAGGCCCACGGCTGTGGCACGTACCGACCTTTAGATTCTTATTCAATGTACACATCTCTATGTAATAGACAAGTATTTCTTATTTCGAAATCAAAGCCCTCGGCTGTAGCACGAACCGACAATGATTCAAAAATAAGAACTACTTTTCTATCATGTTGGAAGGCTATGAACGACACAAGCCCGTGTGTCATTGGCCAATTACTACTTGATATTATTTAATTTTAGAGGGATTATATTATGTTACAATCATAATCATATTATAAAGAAATTCTTCCTTTTAAATTAAATATTTCAAATCAATAATCGATAATCAGATGATTCCGGTGGAGCATTGTCAAGAGGCGTCACTTAATAACCCTTTCTTATAGATAGAAATCTGTTGTTGACAGAATCATCCTTTCTCTCATATCGAAAATTCATATTCAATTACGTGTTTCATAAACACAAGAATCTCATGATTGTATTCATAATATTATTATTAAGGTTATGAAACAATTTCACTATACTAGGTTGTCTAACAAACGCCTTATGTTGATTTAAGTTCACCTAAATCTATCATCGCATGATAAACTAAGCATATATCACATATATAAACATGAATAAACATCAAGGTAGGCATGTTACATCATCTAGCATATTAGTCTAAGCATTATACATCTCTATGTATCACATGAAGCATTTAAAAGCAATTAAAACAGTTAAAAACAACTTTAAAACACTTTCGGAAATATAAACAGTTCAAATCTTTTATATAAACTAAAATTTGATCACTCCATTAGATCCGTCTCGGAAAAATGAATCCAACGATATATTGCACGCCTAAAACGGAGTTACGAAACTCCCAGAAAATCAAATTTAATGTGGACAGTCGGGCTGGAACGCATTACAGGAACGCGTTACAAGCCCTGTAACGCATTCCGGAGATGCGTTACAAACCTTTTAAGCCATTAAAAGGTGTAACGCATTCCGTGAATGCGCCACAGGGTGTAACGCATTCCCGGAATGCGCGACACCTCCCCGCGCGCGCGTGCGCCACACGCGCCTGTAGCAGCCGCCGTTGCTTTTTTTTTCTCGATCGCCGCGCCTGACATTCTTTCTCGTGTCTGTTCCTTGCTTTGCTTCCCGTGCCATCAGTCAGACAAGCAGCAGATGCAGATGTACATATATATATACATACTTACAATTCATATATATATATATCTTTATTTAATTACGAATTTAATTAAAATAACTTCAAAAATTCATAATAAATAATCCATACATCATAAAATTATGAGAAAAATACCCAGACGATCTACAACACTTGTAGAACCCAGATCAACATTCAAAATTATTCTGAGAAACGATTTCTCATCAGACAAAATTAATATATGATATAACTTGTAAAAATCATAATTAATTCATACAAGCACATAAAATTCTGAAATTTTTTACCACAGATCTATATGCATATAACCTATGCTCTGATACCAATGTTGGATTTTAATCGCAGTGGAGGCATGGTAAAACACTTTTACACATATAAAATCCAAATAAAAGCATATAAATCGTGATTAAAACATATGAATCGATTACTAACCTTTAATAGCGATCCAAAAGCAACGATCGGAGATCCTTAGCAGCTGCTCCTCAAACGTGAAGCACTCCACCGGTATCCACCAAGAAAACGACGTTAAGGAGGAGGAGGTGGTAGAGAGAATTAGGTTTTCTAAAAACTTTTTGGGTTCGGGTTAAAATAAAAATAGGGTTTATAATAGTATATTTATAGGCAAAATTTTCAGCTGAAATTTTCCCATAAAATATTATTATTATTAACCCATTTATTATTCTCATTAATAATTAAAACACCTTTTAATTATTAATCCTTTTTCTAAACACTTTAGAAATAATTCTCTCTCTTGATTTAATTTCCAAAAATTAAATTCTTAATTAATAATATTAAGAACTTTTCTTAATTAATTTATAATCAATTAAATCTCATTTAATCAATTATTAAATTTGCCAATTAATTATTTATTTCATAAATAAATAATTATCAGCCATTATTAATTAATAATCCACCATAAAATCATTCTCTTTTTATGGTGTGACCCTGTAGGTTCAATATTAAGCCGGTAGTAGAAATAAATAATAATAAAATTATTTTATCATTATTTATATAAATTCTCTAATTTATTAAATATGATTAATTAATTAATCATATTTATTCTACATCGTGAGGGATACTTCTCAGCATATCGCGACTATCCGGATAATATGAATTCACTGCTTAGAATACCAAGAACCTATTCAGTGAATAGTTACCGTACAATAAACTCCTTCTACCCTATAATGTCCTGATTAAATACAAGGCATGGATCTTGTGTCAAGCCTATCTAATTTAATCACTTGCTTACCATTTACTATGCTTAGTTCTATGCAAATTAGAAACTCCTTTCTAATTTTATTCACTCTGGCCAGAGATTCCTGAACTAGCATAAGTGGATCAGCCTTGAACATTCGCTTAGTTCACTGGAAGGGGTAGATCCTTTATTGATCATACACTATCTTCGTGTACAAATTCCTATACCCAGTAGAGCCCTAATAATTGTCCCTGGAGACTAAGAACTAAACCAAAGCATAGTTCAGTGTACACAAGATGACTATGATGACCTCAAGTCTAAGGATACTTGTACAACTATCACTATGTGAACAACTGCTGACACATGAGTGAACTCCATCAGTTGTTCAGCTGTGCGAGTCATGTTCAATGAACTTATTCTATAATAAGCACCTACATACTAACTATAGTGTCACCACACAAATGTCTATGAGAACATACATCCTTCATAATGAAGCAAGCATAGTATGTACCGATCTTTGCGGATTATTAATTACCAGTTAGTAATCCTATGATCAGGAACTATTTAAGTTTAGAGTTATCATCTTTTAGGTCTCACTATTATGATCTCATCATAATCCATAAAAAGCTTTACTCTAAACTATGGTATATCTTCTTTAAACACTTAAATAGATAGAGCCCGTAATAAAAACAAAACAAATCTTTTATTAATATCAATGAAATCAAAACAGATTACATAAAAAGTTATTCCTAAATCCTAAAACATGATTGGACTTAGGACATATTCCTTTCATAATGTGTACAATGATATGCATTTATCCTGATGTTTCGTATGCTTTGAGCATGACGAGCACAGACCAGTCTAATCCAGGTGAGGGTCACTGGATTATTTTCAAGAATATTCTTAAGTACTTAAAGAGGACTAAAGATTTATTTTTGGTATATGGAGAAGATAGGGAATTGGTTGTAAAGGGTTACACTGGTACTAGTTTCTTAACCTAATTTCTGGATAGACAAGGATGAATATGTATCTATGTCTGGTTTGTGTTTTATCTAAATATAAATTATGTTAGCTGAAATGGTTCACAGTAAGAACATTGATGATTCTATAATGGAAGCCGAATATATTGATACTTTTCGAAACAGCCAAGGAGACTGTTTAGGCATGTCCTTAGGTGATATCACCTTATTGATGAGATTAATGATCAAGGAGATATAAATGTAAAGTGCATATTAATAATAATGTTACAGACCCACTGACTAAGACTTTATCGCAATAGAAGCACGATGGTCATACTAGTTCCATGAGTATTAGATACATGGGTGATTGGTTCTAGTGCAAGTAGGAGATTGTTAGTGTTTGTGCCCTAGAGACAACACTATGATGTTTTAGTTAAAGAAATTTGGATTATTAATATTTATGCTCTATCGATTATTCCCTTTATACTTTATTAATTCTTAATTTACTACGATATAAATGTTAGATTAATACATGTCCTTGGAATATGATATGCAATTTTATATCTCTAAGCACGTGACTTAGAAATGAGATTATGATAATAGTATCAATATTCCTAAAGGTCCCTAGTCGAGTATTATTATTAAGGGACAATAATAATGCATTAAGACTAGTGTGTTTGTTGACTGATGATCACATCTCATTGATCATAGGTATAGTGATACTGAAGTCAAAGACTCAGGCAGATGTACATGTACATGGTGCTGGACAGACCCTATGTGAGATTCTACATGTCTGTTGTGTCATAAGTAATTCTCACAGTGATAATGATGTAATGGTCCTTAGACCTGAAGTCATTATATTTCTATACGAGAATTAATATACATTGATTCCATTAAAAGTTATCCTTGACCGGGTAATGATAAAAGTGGACATTGGGTATATTATGAATCGTATGAGAAATATGAATGATCTAGATGGGATTTAACCCTCCTATTTTAGGAATGATATTATTGGCCTCTTATGTGAGCTAGACTATGAAATGCGTGGCCACGCTCAAATGTTGATTTGATATGATAGTCTACTCATTGATCAAGGAAACTTGGATTAAACTATGATGAGGATGACATATTACATGCCTCTAGTTTAATCTATAATATTTGGTTAAAGGGATTATATCACATTGTACATTATTCACAAAAGGTTTAATCGATCACCGATTCAATTATTATTACTTGGGTAGCAATGATGTATTACTAGATGTCGCTCATTGTTTATGATTTTAAATTAGATTTTAAATTCGTTGCCAACGTAATAATAACCTGTAGGATCACACACTAAGGGTGCTTGAAGGATTATTAAATTTAAATTTGATTTAAATTATATTAAAGTAATTCGAATTATTTATAATATTAATTAAGTATGATTTAATTAATTAGATAAATATTGATATTCGAATTTACTAATATTAATTATGAAATTTATTTGTTAAATAATTAAGTGAGACTTAATTATAATACAAATAAGAATTTCGAATTAATAACAACTCCTAATTAGTTAAGAGTTATAATTCATTTTTCTACTCTCTATATAATATCTCTTGTGTGGCTGATTTTTTGGTGTGCAAGACTTTTACTAAAACCCTAGCCACCAAGAGAGAAGATGGAGAGAGCAAGAAGAAACGGGTTTATGCTAGTACACATCTAATCCTTGAGTTCAAGCATTCGTGTGGATACCGTTAGAGCGTAGATCGCGATAGCGGGATGCGTGGTGATTGAACAAGCTTTGGATCTCCATTAGTCAACCAATTGGTAAAGCTTCTTAAGGTAAAGAATTTGATCTACGAATTAAATATATGTTTTTCGCATGGATCCTGCGGTGGGTTTCAAAATTTTTGATTTTTTATGTTTTTAATTACTATTTCCGTTGCGTTTATGTGCTCGAAACCCAACAGTTTTAGCGGAGGAAGAAGTTCTTTTAGAAGAGGAGAAAGTTGAAGAAGAAGCTCTTGCTGCAATGGGTGAATCAGAAGCAAATACAAAGGCTTTGATGGACTACTCTCAGCCAAAAATCGATGTTATTCAGTCTAGCATTGTCAGACCAGCCATCGCGGTTAACACTTTTGAAATCAAGGCTAGCACGATTCAGATGGTGCAGAACTCAGTCCAGTTTGGGGGTTCTCCGACAGAAGATCCCAATATGCATATTAGAGATTTCATTGAGATCTGCGACACTTTTAAATTCAATAATGTCTCTGAAGATGCTATTAAGTTTAGGCTTTTTCCATTTTCTCTAAGGGATAAAGCTAAGTGTTGGTTGCATTCTCTACCACCGGGCTCCATCACCAAGTGGGAAGATCTTGCTCAGAAGTTTCTCACTAAATTCTTCCCTATGGCAAAGACAGCTGCAATTAGGAATGCTCTTACTCAATTTGCGCAGCAATCGGGAGAATCTTTGTGTGAAGCTTAGGATCGTTATAAGGAAATGCTGAGAAAGTGTCCTCATTATGGGATGCCTGACTGGATTATCATCAACTGCTTTTATAATGGTTTGGATGCGACTTCTAGACCCATGCTTGATGCAGCATCAGGTGGAGCCTTATGGGCTAAGAGCTATGATGAAGCTTATGATTTGATTGAACTGATGGCTGCTAATGAATACCAAAACCCTTCTCAGAGACTAACTCAAGGCAAAGTAGCGGGAATTCTGAAGGTAGATGCATCTACTACTATAGCTGCTCAGCTTAAGGCTTTGACGATGAAGGTGAATTCTTTGGCTAATTATGGAGTTAATCAGATCACTAGTGTCTGTGAGCTTTATGCTGGTGTGCATGAGACAGAGCAGTGTGCTATTTCTAGTGAAACAGCTCAGTTAGTGAGCAACTTTCAGAGGTCGCAGCAACCAGTTCCAGCCACCTATCATCCCAACAACCGCAATCATCCTAACTTCAGCTGCAGCAACACTCAGAATACAGTGCAACAGCCTTATCAGCAGTATGCAGCAAAGCAATACAACCCTCCTGATTTTTAGAAACCGCAATATGTACCAAGAAAACAACTCCAACTATAACAATCTAATTAAAAGTATGAATTAGAGGAGTTGAGGCTTATGTGCAAGAGCCAAGCAGTTTCTATTAAGACCTTGGAAAATCAAATTGGACAGATTGCCAATGCCTTGCTGAATTGACAACCTGGTACACTCCCTAGTGACACAGAAGTTCCAGGAAAGAAGGAAGTAAAAGAGTAGGTTAAGGCAATTACATTGAGGTCTGTGAAGGTTTCAAATCCCGAAAAATCTCAAGTTCGAGAAACTGAAGATGTGGTTGAAGAAGTGTAGAAGGAAGTAGAAGTGGAATCAAGGAAGAAAATTGTGGAACACATTCCTCCTGAGGGTAATACAGAGGAGAAACAGATCTATCCTCCACCTCCTTTTCCAAAGAGGCTGCAGAAGCAAAAGTTGGATAAGCAGTTTGCGAAGTTTCTGGAGGTGTTCAAGAAACTTCATATCAACATACCTTTCGCTGAAGCTCTTGAACATATTCCTAGCTATGAGAAGTTTATGAAATGTATTCTCTCTCAGAAAGTGAGGCTCGATGAAATAGAGACAGTTGCTCTCACGGAGGAATGCAGTGTCGTGCTGCAACAGAAGTTGCCTCCGAAACTTAAAGATCCTGGAAGCTTCACTATTCCATGTACCATCGGAAAAGTGTCATTTGACAAATGCTTATGTGACTTGGGGGCTAGCATCAATTTGATGCCTTTGTCTATCTTCAAGAAGTTGGACTTACCTGATCCAAAGCCTACTTATATGACCTTGCTGTTGGCCGATCGCTCTATTACATATTCACGAGGCATTGTGGAGGATGTCTTGGTCAGTGTGGACAAACTCATCTTTCCTGCTGATTTAGTAATTCTTCATTTCGAGGAGGATAAGAAGATTCCCATAATCTTGGGAAGACCATTCTTGGCTACGGGCCGGACCTTGATTGATGTGCAAAAGGGTGAGCTCACTATGTGAGTACTGGATCAGGATATGACTTTTAATGTGTTCAATGCCATAAAATTCTCTACTGATAATGAGGAGTGCTTAAAAGTGGAGTTGGTCGATTTTGTGGCTACTTCAGAACTTGATCAAATGCTAAGGTCTGATGCCTTAGAGAAGGCCTTGTTGGGGAATTCAGATAGTGAAGACGATGAAGGTGATGAGCAGTTGTAGTATTTGAATGCTTCTCCTTGGAAGTGAAGGCTAGATATGCCGTTTGAATCTCTTGGATTGGAAGCTCCTACACTCGAGCTCCTACACTCGAGCTCCTACACTCGAGCTCCTACACTCGAGCTTCCCTCAAGCCATCTATTGAGGAAGCTCCTACACTCGAGCTTAAACCATTTCCTGAACACTTAAGGTATGTATTTTTAGGTGATGTATCTACTTTTCCTGTTATTATTGCATCTGACCTTTCAGGTAGTGATGAGGAAAAGCTCTTGAGGATTCTGAGAGAGTTCAAATCGGCAATTGGATGGACTATAGCAAATATCAAGGGAATCAGCCCTTCTTATTGTTTGCATAAAATTCTGCTAGAGGAAGGAAGTAAGCCGACTGTTGAGCAACAGAGAAGGCTTAATCTGATCATGAAAGAAGTTGTGAGGAAGGAAATTCTCAAGTGGCTAGATGTAGGGATCATCTACCCTATTTCTGACAGTTCTTGGGTGTCCAGTTCAGTGTGTGCCGAAGAAAAGAGGCATCATAGTTATTGCTAATGAGAAGAATGAGCTCATTCCTACTCGAACAGTCATGGGGTGGAGAGTTTGCATGGATTAGAGGAAGCTGAACAAAGCCACAAGGAAGGATCACTTCCCTCTTTCTTTTATTGATCAGATGCTTGACAGGTTGGCTGATCATGAGTACTATTATCTTTTGGATGGCTATTCGGGTTATAATCAGATTTGTATCGCTCTAGAGGATCAGGAAAAGACTACCTTCACTTGTTCGTTTGGTACTTTTGCATTTAGAAGAGTTTCTTTTGGTTTGTGTGGTGTGATAATCACATATTTTTGCATAATTCTATACCTATTTATTGCTTGCTTTCATATTTTAAATAAATTAATTTGTTGCATTCTCATCATTTTTAGATATTTGGAAAAATGAGAAATGTGAAGAAAAAAGGAGAAAAGGGCAAAAATGGAAGAAATATAATGTCACCAAGCAACTTGAACAAAAATCCAAAAGAAAGAGTTGGTGGAAATAAAGGGTCAAGATCAACAAAACACACCTCTCACTTGGACGGCCAAGATTCACCCAACTCTACCCTAAACCCTACTTTTTAGATATAAATACCCCCTTCCCCCTTGTATTCATCACCTTATCTTTATCTTAGTTTACCCTAAATTTAGTAGTAGCCTCTATTTTTAATTTTTAGATCTAGTTTTCATTTCCATTGCAGTAGCTCTCAAAAGTTGTAAACACTCTCTTTCAATTAATGAAGTTCAATTCTTTTTATTATATTGCATCTTCTTCCCAAATTTTATGTTCTTAGTTCTTGTTAATTTCACTTGGGTAATGATATCTTTCAAAATCATGCAAGTTGTATACTTGTAGATTTGAAAGGAGCCCTTTAAATTTAGAAATTTTTCTTAATTTGATGTCCTAGTTCCACTTTCAAATAGTGTTAAATTTGGTACCTATTTTTGTTGCAGTTTCCGGTGAAATTTAATTTCCCGGCGCTAGCCTTCTCAGGCACAACCTCGATTTATGTTTTGAGTCAGCTTTTGTTTTCTTTCTTTTATAAATTAATTTTAATCTTTGTATTCGCTTTGTTTCCTTATATCCATTATTTACGTATGTGCCCGGTTTCGTGTTGTTTTGTTTCACTGTGCACGCTTTAAGTTTTGTTTAGAGCTCACCAAGTTTCTTATTATAACTTCATGACCGTTTCTTTAATTTAAATTTCCTCTCGGTAATTACCTACTTTATGGTTGCATCTCTCGTTATTGTCTACCAAGCCGAGTTTAGTTTCTGTTCTTAGCTTAGTTTTATCCAATTGACTGTCATAATCATTTATATTTGTTTTTAACCATTAGTTAGTCATTTACTAATAACATGCATTTATAAAGTTTTAATATTAATTAGTGTTAAATAGTCTTATTACTAGCATTTATTATTTATTTTTCTTCCCTTTCATTATCTACATTTTTTTTTCTTACCATTTCTAACATCTTCCATGCTTTCATTAATGTTTTTAAATTTACCCATTACTCACTTTTATTAAGAGTTTCATTAGTTTATCAATTAATTTCCATCATTTAAAGCTAGTGATCTACTAACTTTTCTTATTAAATAGAATTCCACCATTTTATTACAAGTTGTAGCTTCATTCCATGTTTGAGCGGGCCATTCTATGTAGCCCATTTTCATGTATCCTTGTGACCAGCCCATTCTCATATTTATCTTGTTTTTAGCAGATGTCAATGTTAGTTCTAGTAGGCTCGTAGCATTTCTTCTTCTTTTTCCTTTGTTATTTTAAAATTTATCTCGTTAAATTAATTTGTACCTTTCTTGTTCCATTTCTTAAGTAGATGAAATTAAAACTCTTTTCAAAATTAAATATTCTAGTTCGCCTAAATTGAAATTTAAGATTGCGAAAAAATTTTAGTCTCTGCGGAACGAATCTCAAAATATTAAAACGATAAATTGTGCGCTTGTAATTTAAAATGTATATTTTTGGCACATCAAGTTTTTGGTGCCGCTTCGAGGGACTATAATTATTTTTGTGCCTTAATTTTTAATTTTTCGAATTAGTTGTACTTGCTCTCTTTGTTTATTTTTTTTTAGAAAATTGAAGTTTTGGAAATCTCGTTGGAACTCCGAAAATCGCTGAGGCTCGAAGGAATTTTTGGAAGATTGCTTGGGTAACCCGTATCTCTTTCTTTTCGTATTTTTCACTAGTTAAAAAAATCACAAAAAAATGAAAATTCAAAAATAAAATAAATTAGTTAGTTAAATACATAATTGTTGCATCATGCATTTGTTCACCTAGGAGCACATCATCTTAGATTCTATTTTTTTGTTTTTAATTTTTCATACCTTATAAATTGTGGTGATTTCTGGAGGACCCATGGTACGTTAAATTTCTTCTTTTCTTTAGTTAGAACAGGTAGTTTAGAGCATCCATAATTGTTCATCGCTTTTATATCTCGTTGTGTGTTGCATCATTTAAATAAACTTTAAGGGCAAAACCACATCACAAGATAAGGGGAGGGATTTCATCACTCTTTCCTTGGCCCACAACCATTAAATCCATCATTTTGCATACCACAGCCTTTTTAATAAAATTAAGTAGACATTAGCCCCTAGGACTTCGCGCTCAACTGGGAAGAAAACCTGAAACGATCAAATCTCTAAGTATTTATTCTTTGGTGTCTAGGCTAGCGAAAGCTTACCTGGCCATTTAGATTGGTGACTAGGCTGGTGTTTAGCCTCTTGGCAATGCTTGCACCTACCTGGCCAATCAGAAAGAATACTTTTAGTTTTGTGAATTTTAGTAATATCTTTTTGTTAGGAGCTAGTCTAGAGTTTTTTAGGGAACCATAGATTTAGAATTTTTCTTTTGATTTTTCACCCTTTCTTTTGCGTGTTTTAAATTCTTTCACTTATTTGCTACTTGATTCATATTCTGTTTATGCGTACTACGTGGATTAGAGATAATTCCTCTAGGTAAGTGAGACCGATTGAGCGTACTTCCTCATTGAAATCCGAACCCGTAGAAATTCTTGAACCCGTAGTAAACATGGCAATTTCTCTTAAGGATCGTTGTTACCCCGCTCGTTCGGCCCAACCTTCTTGTATTACTCTTCCACCGGTTAATGGTAATAATTTTGAAATTAAAGGTCATCATATTAGCATGTTACCTAAATTTACCGGGAGTGAAGGTGAGGATCCGTATCTTTTTATTCATGAATTCGAGGAGGTTTGTGCCTTACAAAAACTCCAGAAATTGACCGAGGATTCCATTAGGCTTAGACTAATCAATTTTGCTCTTAAAGAAAATGCTAAAACATGGTTATATAGCCTACCGGTTAATTCTATTTCAACTTGGGAGGGATTCGTAGTCATTTTTCTAAAAAAAATATTTTCCAAATCAAAAGACTACGAGACTTACAAATGAGATTAATCAATTTCATCAAAAGGAAAACGAGTCTTTTTGGAAATATTTTGATAGATTTAAAAATATTTTGTCCCCATATCCCCACCACGGAATAGAAAAGTGGAGACTTTGTAAGATTGTTTACAAGGCCTTAGATAGTTCTACAATCACGTTGTTAGAGTCTATGTGTCAAGGCAAATTCATGGAAAAAGACGAGGATCAGGGTTAGGAATTTTTCGAGGAACTAGCAGAAAAGACCATGTTGTGGGAGTCTACTAGGGAGCCTAGTAAGCATAATGAAACAGTCGATTCATTAGCTAACAAAGGCTTGCATTTAGTTGGTAATTCTATAGCAACCAAAGCAAAGTTACCTACTCTCACTAGAAGATTAGAAGCTTTAGAAACCACTAATGCCCCTTCCCAAGCGTCTATGTGTGCAAACTATAACTCTAATAGTCATGGACCTCAAAACTTTCAAGAGTTTGAGCAAGTGAATGCTATGTTTCAACCTCGACCTACGAATGACCCTTTTGCACCTACATGCATTCCCGGGTGGAAGAACCACCCAAATTTCTCATGGACCCAAGGCCAAAACTACCAATCTCCTCAAGCCACTTTTCAAAAGCCTAATCCAAACTCTTACCCTAGTTCTAGTCAAAGTCCTTATCCAAACCCAATTCAAGCACCCTTGAATCCTCCCGGGTTTCATGATTCGGATAAGAGACTTAATTCCTTAGAAAAGAGTATTGAGGCTTTGCATAAGTCTCAAACTAATTTGACTCAATCTCAACAGTCCTTTATGCAAACCATGACCCAAGATAGGCAATTATTAAACTCTAATACTCAAGCCATATCTAAGTTAGAGGTTCAAGTGAGTCAATTAGCCAACACCATTTGTGAGAGAGAGAAAAATCAACTTCCGAGTCAACCCGAGGTTAATCCTAAATTCCCTCTCAACCAAAGACCTCATGAAAATGTTAATGCTATAATTTCTTTAAGGTCGGGAAATAAGTTTAATACTCAAGTAGGTATGGACTCTCACGAAAGAAGAAGATTCAATTTCCGAACCTAATTGTTCTCTTTCTACCTCAATTCCTGATCAATATAAGAAAAGCGAGACTTTCGAGTCATTTGCTTCATCTAGCAAAATGCCTTCACTTAGGGAACTTTCATCTTCTAGCAAGCCACCTTCCAAACCTATCTCTGATTTGTCCAGTGAAATAGTCTTTAAGCCAAAAGCTCCTTATCCTCAAAGACTCGTTTCAAACAAACAATCGGCTTAATTAGACCAAATTTTGGAAGTTTTTAAACAAGTCAAGATAAACATTCCCCTTTTAGATGCCATTCAACAAATTCCCTCATACGCCAAGTGTCTAAAAGATTTGTGTACTCACAAGAGATCCACCCATGTTCCTAAAAAAGCCTTTTTGACCTCTCAAGTTAGTTCGATTCTCTCGAATGAAGTTCCCGTGAAATATAAGGACCCCGGTTGTCCTACTATTTCTTGTGTCATAGGCAACACTTTTGTTGACAAAGCTTTACTTGACTTAGGTGCTAGTGTGAATCTTCTTCCATATTCTGTCTATCAAGAACTCGGTTTAGGTGAACTTCAAAAGACCAATGTCACACTTCAATTAGCCGACCGTTCTATCAAAATTCCTAAGGGAATAATTGAAGACGTGTTGATTAAGGTTGGTGATTTTGTTTTTCCCATTGATTTTGTGGTCCTAGAGACTCAGCCCATCACAAATTCTAAGAACCAAATTCCTATTATTTTAGGAAGACCTTTTCTTGCTACATCCAATGCCTTAATCAATTGTAGAAATGGTTCTATGAAACTCACCTTTGGAAATATGACCATTGACCTTAATATTTTTAATGTAGGAAAAGAGCCCAATGAACTTTATGAACAATCAATAGGGGTTAATGTTGTCAACAAGTTTGTCACATGGTCTAGCTTTGAGGATAGCGAAATTGAGTCCCTTCTTAGGGAAGATGTCAAGGTCAACTATGAGTCTAATCGAGAGATTCATGAGTTGTTTAAGGACTTGATGTCGGAAGAGTTATTAGACGAGTTAAACAATATATGTTCCAAATGGGAAACTCCACCTGAGAATGTTAGTGTTGAACCTAGGCACGTTTTAAGGAGTCCCGTAGGTGAACCACGTACACTTGACTCGATGTTGCCTCACTCCAATTTTGACCAATGTACCCTAGGAGAGTTTGGACCCATTTCTTATGTCACTCATAGTGCTTTGAACCATGATCAACTATCAAATATCTCTAATTTTCTTAAACAAAATGAAGAAGTCATAAGTTGGTTTAGGGAAAACATTAGTGATACTTGCCCTATAGGGTTGAATGATTGCACTTTGCTAGAGAAAGTCTTTTCTAATCAAAATTTTCAAAAATGTCCTGACTCCTTCTCGAAGCTTCACCCCATCTTTCCTTCCGGTATTTGTTAATTAGTCTCAATTTGTCACCTCCCCTCGCGACGTTCGGGTATGGGGGAGGAAATGTGTGTGTTAGTTATGTTAGTTATTAGTTTTACAGTATGTCACTTCTCTCTTCATCCCTTATCAGGTATATTCTCATCATTCTCCTTACTTATTTCTCCCTTTTGCATACATTGAGGACAATGCATGATTTAGGTATGGGGGAGGGTTTTAGTGTAATTCTTAAAGAAAATTGAAAAAATTAAAAAATTTATAAAAATAGAGACATTTTTAGCTAAGTTGTCTTACAATCTCTTGAACTTTAGTAGCAGTTGGTGTTAACATATTTTCAAAAACTTATATATATAGTGCCTTTTAGATTATTTAAACGTAGTTGAGTAAGGTGTCTTTTTGAATCTTGTGTCGACTGATTTTCACTCTAGATTCCAAGACGGTACTTTTGCACAAGACCTTTTTTGGAGAGATTGTTTAGGGATGTTATTCGATACTTGAGAGAGAACCCACATGTTGAAACAATGTCGAATCAAACCTTTGCGAAAAGAAAAGAAAAAGAAAAAAGGTAGAAAAAAAGCAAAAAAAAGAAAGAAAAGAAAAGATGAATAAACTACTTCAATACCCATTGTTCTTATAAACAAAAATCTTTAGATAATGGGCACAAGTAGAATTGACTAGTCTTGTTTTGTGGCCTTTGTTACTCGAGTTATTAAGTTCGTCGGGGGATTTCAAAACCTAGTGCCCTAAAACCATCTGGTTTGGGAGTCACTGACCTAAAGCTCGCTACATGGGTAACATAGAAAGCCTAAGAAAACAGACATCATAATGTCAATTGAAACAAAAAAAAAGAAAAAGAAATGCAAAAAAAAAGAATAATTTTGTGAAGTTTGGCTAAATACTTGCTTTGACAGAGAATGGGTTAGTTCAATATTAGTTGAAAAAGAGAAAATGTTCTTAGACAGTTAAATCCATCAAAGGTCTTAAATTCACTTCACACCTTGGGATCTTTTGTAAAAATTCTAAGTCGACATAAGCAGATTTGAGTCACCTACATCTTGACTATTATTAGAAGAGTTTTTAAGGCATGTATTTTATTTATAAAATCTTCTTGTTAACACCAATGAACATTAGAGTAAAATTGAGGTAGATTCTTGTTATATTGTCTCAAAGATTTTATGGGTATATCTTCTGTAAACCCTTAGGAGACAACACTCCTCCTATGGAGATCGTCTATGGGTTTAACGGGTTGGTAAACCTAAAATTTCCCGTCACGCCTACGAAAAGGAGCATAGGATCTTTCTTAGTTAGCATTTTTATTTTTGATTTTACTCGAGGACGAGCAAAAGATAGGTTTGGGGGCATTTGATAATCACATATTTTTACATAATTTTATACCTATTTATTGTTTGCTTTCTTATTTTAAATAAATTAATTTGTTGCATTCTCATCATTTCTTAGATATTTGGAAAAATGAGAAATGTGAAGAAAAAAGGAGAAAAGGGAAAAAATGGAAGAAATATAATGTCACCAAGCAACTTGAACAAAAAGCCAAAAGAAAGAGTTGGTGGAAATAAAGGGTCAAGATCAACAAAACACACCTCTCACTTGGATGGTCAAGATTCACCCAACTCTACCCTAAACCCTACTTTTTAGCTATAAATACCCCCTTCCCCTTGTATTCATCACCTTATCTTTATCTTAGTTTACCCTAAATTTAGTAGTAGCCTCTATTTTTAATTTTTAGATCTATTTTTCATTTCCATTGCAGTAGCTCTCAAAAGTTGTAAACACTCTCTTTCAATTAATGAAGTTCAAGTCTTTCTATTATTTTGCATCTTCTTCCCAAATTTTATGTTCTTAATTCTTGTTAATTTCACTTGGGTAATGATATCTTTCAAAATCATGCAAGTTGTATACTTATAGATTTGAAAGGAGCCCTTTAAAATTAGAAATTTTTCTTAATTTGATGTCCTAGTTCCAATTTCAAATAGTGTTAAAGTTGGTACCTATTTTTGTTGCAGTTTCCGGTGAAATTTAATTTTCCAGCGCTAGCCCTCTTAGGCACAACCTCGATTTGTGTTTTGAGTCAGCTTTTGTTTTCTTTCTTTTATAAATTAATTTTAATCTTTATATTCGCTTTGTTTCCTTATATCCATTATTTAAGTATGTGCCCGATTTCGTGTTGCTTTGTTTCACTGTGCACGCTTTAAGTTTTGTTTAGA
Organism: Apium graveolens; assembly: GCF_009905375.1. NCBI lineage: Eukaryota > Viridiplantae > Streptophyta > Magnoliopsida > Apiales > Apiaceae > Apium > Apium graveolens. The sequence goes on along the minus strand of NC_133648.1, from coordinate 60,686,508 downwards.
GCTCACCAAGTTTCTTATTATAACTTCATGACCGTCTCTTTAATTTAAATTTCCTCTCGGTAATTAGCTACTTTATGGTTGCATCTCTCGTTATTGTCTACCAAGCCGAGTTTATTTTATGTTCTTAGCTTAGTTTTATCCAATTGACTGTCATAATCATTTATATTTGTTTTTAACCATTAGTTAGTCATTTACTAATAGCATGTATTTATAGAGTTTTAAAATTAATTAGTGTTAAATAGTCTTATTACTAGCATTTATTATTTTTTTTCTTCCCTTTCATTATCTACGTTTTTTTTCTTACCATTTCTAACATCTACCATGCTTTCATTAATGTTTTTAAATTTACCCATTACTCACTTTTATTAAGATTTTCTTTAGTTTATCAATTAATTTCCATCATTTAAAGCTAGTGATCTACTAACTTTTCTTATTAAATAGAATTCCACCATTTTATTACAATCTGTAGCTTCATTCCATGTTTGAGGCGGCCATTCTATGAAGCCCATTTTCATGTATCCTTGTGACCAGCCCATTCTCATATTTATCTTGTTTTTAGCAGATGTCAATGTCAGTTCTAGCGGGCCATTCTATGAAGCCCATTTTCCTTTTCCTTTGTTATTTTAAAATTTATCTCGTTAAATTAATTTGTACCTTTCTTGTTCCATTTCTTAAGTAGATGAAATTAAAACTCTTTTCAAAATTAATTATTCTAGTTCGCCTTAATTAAAATTTAAGATTGCGAAAAAAATTTAGTCTCTACGGAACGAATCTCAAAATATTATAACGATAAATTGTGCGCTTGCAATTTAAAATATATATTTTTGGCACATCATGGTGCACCTGTAACACCCCCAAATCCGGGGTCGGGGATCCGGGTTGTCACGAGTTCCATTTCCCTTAATAACACCCAATCTTAATAATTAATCAACTACTCTGTACTGTGACCCCACAATAAACACACACACCACACGTTATAGTCTCAGAGATGAACATCCAAAAATAATCACAAGTCATTTTATTCCACAATTATCTGCCAATACACCTTAAAAGGTTTTCTGAATAAATTTACATTTCTTTGCCATTATTACAATTCATATTATACATAAGTCTGGTACATCAAAAGTTGAAAGCCTAGCCTATTGGTAGCTCCTACCTCAACTACAGCGGCATCAACGCTTCCAGAAGACTGCAGAACGTTTTCTAACCGCTTGCGAATCGGGAGCTTGGTCCTGTTCATCTTGTCTATCTGATGTTGTGTGATGAAAGAAGAAAGCAAGGGTGAGCAACAAGCCCACCAAAATAATATATATAATGATTAACAATATATGAGCCTTCTCATAGTACTCATGAAAGTCTTGGTCAAAAGAAATGAACCAAGTTTGATATCTTAATGCGATGAAGTCGCAAAATATTCAGTATATATATATATACATATATACTTTTCAAAATATTGGAAGTCCTCTTCCATGCATAATATACACAAAGTTCCAGTGTATAACTGTATAAAAATATCGTTGCAAGGTGATCTCATATATCTAACCTTGTCTCAACGTTTTTTTCTGAAAATCTTTGTCATGTATAAGATAATCATTTACTAGATATAAGTTTAAAAAATGAAGTTACAAGATACTCCAATATACTTATATCTTTTCCAAATACTACTTGAACTACCACCGTTCAAGTTATAATTAGTTCAAAAGTTCATCACATAGATTAGACTACAAGATAATACTTGAATAGATTCAACCTTTAAAATATCATCAAAATAAAATGAAGTTATGAGATAATTCATTTGATGCAAACATCATTTTGAAAACTTGACCCTGCCAACAATCAACAATCGCCCAACCGTAGCCTTTCTATCGAAGTGCTCTGGGTAGTGTTGCAGAAATATCCAATTGGATGATAAACTCATTACGGGAGTTTGCCGCGCCAGGAAGACCACTTACGATGATCAGTCGTAGTAGTGCAACCCCACCATTTTCTACATGTAGAGGATAACCTGTCGGATTTACTTGTCAACCGAACACTGAACTCCTAAGGAATGGACCGCCTTAGCGGAACTTCCAGGCCATTTGGGCCAATATAATAAGGCTGGGCCGGCGCCACTCGACCACTTACGCCACTCCTAGTTCAGATGAAATCCATGACTCTGAAACGTAAAGCTCGTTCCCCCTTTCCCCAAGTAGAAACTTGTTGATACGGCTCCACCAAGAAGTCGTATCTAGTTGGAAAGGAGAACTCACCGATATTTCCCAGGCGATGCCTGTTAATGGATTAACTTGTTCCAAGAATTTTACTTCCCGAGTGTTGGGTAAGTAATCAATTCATTTAACAAAATAGCAACCTTGTTGCGAATATAAAACACACCACAGAGCCGGATCCCTCAGGTTTTGAGCGAGTATTTAAATCCCCTTCGAAAGGAGGATCATAAATATAAAAATGAGTTTTGGGATCCGCTCTAACTTTTAAAAATCATTTTGAAGACTCGCAAAACATTTTTAAGAATGTTTGGAGTGATGCTGATTTAACAAAATAAATCAGTCCCAATATATTAGAAAATATCTGAATATTATTATTTAAATAATATTTCCATAAAGAATAATCTTTATAAAAATAATTGAAGTAGAAGTTTTAAAACTTATACTTGAAATGAATATTAAATAACCAAAGATATACCTATACGAAAGTACTATCTTTATTTGAATAATCAAAAGTGAGTTTGATTATCGACACCTTATTCTTTAATAAACTAAAGAATATATCTCAGCAAATAATCGGAGTCATAGATCCTCAAATGAATATTCAAATAATATTCAATAAATAAAATAAGCTGAGTCATAAGCCCTTGAATGAATATTCGAAATAATATTCATTAAATAATAAGCTGAGTCATACATCCTCAAATGAATATCCAAGTAGTATTCAATAAATAATATAAAGGAGTCATAAGTCCTCGAATGAATATTCAAGATAATATTCATTAATAAAATAAAGTTATCGAATAAACCTTATTCGATTAATAGTTTTGAAAACTATAACCCTATATATATATATAAATATATATATAAAATCTACTCGGGATCCTCGACTCCCGGTTTTAGAAAATGTTTCCACCTTTGGGTCCCTATACTAAGGGTATATGCAAATTACCGCTATTCTCTAGCATAGGTATTATCAACTGAACCAACAGATATATATCGCAAGAATATGAAACAGGCATGCATATATATACCATATCAGCATGCTTCAATATATCGCAAAATTTGCTAATTAACCAACATGCATTCATCACAAGATAATGCATATACATATATACATCACAACAACAGTATAACGGGTAGAAAACTTGCCTGAGCGACTGGGGGTTACAATGGCTCGGGACGAGTCTGGTAACCTATAAACAACAAGTAAGTTGGAATTAAACCAAAGTCACTTGTAAATCTATACATTAACCAACTTAGACGCTAACGCTCGCTTTGCGCTTACGGATTCTCTTAAGTCACTCGAGTACCCTCGGCTCCACCATTTTTAATAATTTAACCATTACGAGATTTAAGGCGATTCCTTTGCGAGTGTCTTACCAACTGCCTATTACACCTTACATAAATGTTTCATACTTCAATTAGTCCTTTAAGGTCTTTAACCTATGTTTCAAAGTAAGGCGAGGGGTAAGGGTTCGTTCGCGAAACGTCGTTACTTAAAACGGCCGTTTCTCCTAAACCGTTCATCGGAATCCAACGAACCACATATCAAAACAAAGATCGTAACGTGAACTATCTAAACATGGCAATGGTCAAAACCTAGCAGTGAGTTCAAGGGTTCTGATGTTAAGAACAAAAACAGTCTAGGGTAAATCGGGCATTATGACGGCTATGTTTACGCGATTTCCCAAATTTTATATCACTCAAATTCATCACCAAACAACCCCAATCCATTCATACAACCAAAGTCCATCCTTATCACATCATAACATCCCCAATAAATTCAATATTAACATTTATACTTATGCTTAAGCTTGAATTTAACTATACTTAAGTTCTTTTAACCAAAACAACAAGATTCACCATTCCATTTCACTACCACTCCAACCCAAACTCTAAACCACAAGCATTAAGCTACTATATCACCATAACAATCAAAATCATCTTATTATACAAAGGAATCTAGGGTTTGGAGATGATATACCTTCCTTGCAGTGGTGGGAGTAGCTAGGAAGCCTTAAGAAGCCTTGAGAAGTCTTAGGGATGCTTGGATCTTAAAGGAAAACAAGAAAAATCAAGGTAAAAACTTTGAAATCACTATTCATTGTCTTCTTCATTGATTTCTTGAAGAAGATTGAGAAAGAATTGAAGGCTTAAACTCATAAGATAGCCATAACTATGCATAAGGACGACTAGGGAATTATCTTACCAATTTAGGAAGCCTTGATCTTGAGTTTTGAAATTTCTTTCTCTTGAAAATGGGAAAAGCCGAGAGCAATGAAGAAATAAGAGGTTTTGTGTTTTTTGTTTTGATGAAATGAAATGTTTGGCTTGGTTGATTGAATTAGATTTGTTTTATTTTAGGTTAATTACCAATTTAACCTTAGTTTTGTGTGGTTAACAATCCACCACATTTCCTTCCTTCTTATGTCATGCTTGCATCACTTTGTGATGTCATCATCCCTCTTTTGTCCTCTTTCTATTGGTTGGATGACATCATCCCCACTAATCTCTTTGATTAGCTTCTAATTGTTTGCCTAATGACCGCTGATCTGTTATACGGTTCGCTTAACTTTCGTTTTCGTTTATCGTTTGAGGGATCATACCCGGGATCTTATTACTTAGGTTCCCTTAACCTATCTCAATACATTATATTCCTTTTTATGATCCTCTATTATAATCCTTTAATTTAAATCCTTTAATTTAAATCCTTTAATTTAAATCCTTTAATTTAAATCCTTTTTATCCTGTTACCTTATACTCAATTCTTTCCGTATCTAGTAGATTTTCGGGAAAAATCAAAGTGTTCGGAATTGGATTCTGACGATCTTTACATACACTTATATACCATATAGAGTACTAATAAAATCTCAGAATATCCATAACAGAACCCCTACATAGTGTGGCATGAAAAGTTTTCTCATTCAGCAAAACACTATTAATAAGGGTTTCAAAAATTTCCAAAAATTAGGGTTATTACAGCACCTGCCACATTTCATAGATGCATGATGGCTATCTTCTCTGACATGATTGGTCAGAATATAGAGGTGTTTATGGACGATTTCTCTGTGTTCGGTTATTCTTTTGATGAATGCTTGGAAAATCTTGGTGTCGTTCTTAAACGGTGTGTTGAGTCCAATCTGGTTCTCAACTGGGAGAAATGTCACTTGATAAGTGGCATTTTATACCACTTAGAACGTCTTATAATGGCTTAAATTGATGTCTTGAAATCAAGTATTTTGTGTATTTGATGCGTTTTTCTAGTGTTTGTGCATTTCAGGGTATTACTCGTGTTTGAGGAGAGATTTCATCATGAATAAGCCTAAGTATATGCTTGGCATTGCAAGTGGGAAGTTAGGAGCAGACCGCAGCAGAAAACAGTAGTGAATTAATAAATTTTCCAGTGAGGTGTTGGGCGCCCGCTCAGCCTGGCTGAGCGGCCGCTCAAGAAGCTGGGCGGCCGCTCAGGATTGCTGGGCGGCCGCTCAGGGTCGTGAATTAAAATTCTAATTTTTAGAGTTATATTTCTGTTTGACTTCCGACTTCTGAGATAGCTGGGACTTGTGGGGCTTCTATATAAGTAGTTTTCAGAGACGTTTCACATCCGTGGAATCGTGGTATCAATCGAGGAGCAAGGAGAGAAGGAAGAAGACCGTTTTAACACATCGCAACGAAGAAGAGGAATCATAGTTTTCTTGTGATTCTTTTATTTGTTGTATCAGTGGATGCTAGTTTTCTTTACTTTGAACCTTATTACTCTTGTGACGTACTCTTGTTTTAATAAGTAGTTTTATTAGTTATTCTCGTGTGTTATTATCATGTTTTCATAAGAACCCATAGTGACGATGAGTTCAATCATGGGCTAATCATGATCATGGGGTCGTAACGGATTTACTATAGAATTCTTTAGTTAGTTGTTTAATACCTTAGTATGTGATGATTATATGATATCTAGTATTGGTTGTGCTTATTCATCTTATGTGCGTCGCGAACATATAAGATAGGGTGTTAACCTCTTGTGAAGCGACAGTGGATCTTGAGGTTTAGAACTTGCCATGCTAGCATAGGTTCATGTATGTGTATGCATGATTAATGGGTAACTCTAACTGTTTTACTTACCCTGTGTAATCATAAAGAATAACTTGTGCTTAAATCGTTATGTTGTCAAATTCTGTAGACATATAGGGTCTCAACATAATTGATGCCTATTCAACTTCTATCTTAATTGTGGATGTTTGATAGAATGGTATTAGTACAACGAAAGTTGGCTTTTATCAGTTTCGTGTTGTTCGATTAATATCATCACTGTTACATGCTAAGGGTAATAACAATAACTATTGGAGGAAGTAGTAATGAAGTTATGATCTCATGTGTGTTTAATATTGTTAATTCAAGTGTCAATTAAGTGTTTAGTTCTCGTAGTTAATTCTAGTTAATAATTAGTTAATCAATTCTACGTGTTATTGTCTTGACATTGGGAAGTAATCATACATTGGTGAGTAAGTGTTAATTGAACATAATTAGTTTGAGTCTATGTGGGAACAAACTAGAAATTATTCTATATTACTTGCGAACATGTATACTTGCGTGAATTATTAGCGCGTGTTTTGTGCCTAACAAGTTTTTGGCGCCGCTGCCGGGGACTCGGCGTATTTGTTTAGTTTATGTACTTACCATCAGTGGTCATTAGGACTCATTGATTAAGACGTGTTACTTATTGTTTCCGGTTGTGTTTCAGGTACTTTAGAGAGCGTTTATGCAAACACGTTCTCGTACTCGCAAGAGGACTTTAGATATGGCTGAGGAGACAGACTCAGTTCTTGATATTCCGGAGAGGATAGATTTTAAAGATTCGGATAAAGAGAGTGAGCAGAAAGAACCAGTAATCATGGGTGATCGTATAGTTCCGGCAGATCCAGCTCTTATGGACTTTTCTCGGCCTAAAATTGATGACATTCCGTCAAGCATCCTTCATCCGGCTATTCAGGCCAACACTTTTGAAATCAAGCCAAGCACTATTCAAATGGTGCAGAATTCTGTTTCTTTCGGAGGTGCTGCGACAGAAGACCCCAACATGCATATCAGGAATTTTGTGGAGATCTGTAGTACTTTCAAATATAATGGTGTGACTGACGAGGCTATCAAGCTGAGGCTTTTCCCATTCTCTCTGAGGGATAAAGCTAAGGACTGGTTACATTCTGAACCAGCTGGGTCCATCACTACTTGGCAAGATCTTGCGCAAAAGTTTATGGTGAAGTTCTATCCAATAGCGAAGACTGCAGCTATGAGGAGTGCTCTTACTCGGTTTGCGCAGCAACCAACAGAATCTATGTGCGAAGCTTGGGAGCGCTATAAGGAGATGTTGAGAAAGTGTCCACATCATGGGATACCTGACTGGATGGTGATCACTGGTTTCTATAATGGTTTGGGGGCCCAATCTCGGCCCATGCTCGATGCAGTAGCTAGAGGCACCTTGTGGGCCAAAAGCTATACTGAGGCTTATAATTTTATTGAAACTATGGCTGCAAATGAGCATCAAAACCCAACTCAAAGGATGATGCCTGGGAAGGTAGTAGGTATTCTGGAAGTTGATGCAGCTACAGCTATTGCAGCGCAGCTCCAAGCGCTATCTTTGAAGGTCGATTCTTTAGCCACCTATGGATTCAATCAGATAGTTATGGTCTGTGAGCTTTGTGCAGGTTCTCATGCTATGGATCAGTGTTCTCTTGTTAATGAATCTGTTCAGCATGTGAACAATTATCAGCGACCTCAGTAGCCTGTGCCAGCAACTTATCATCCTAACAACAGAAATCATCCCAATTTCAGCTGGAGCAATACTGAGAATGCTATTCAGTAACCATATCAGCAAGGCGTAAGTAAACAGTTTAATCCACCTGGATTCCAGCAACCACAACATTATGCTCAAAGGCAATCATATCCTCAACAAGGAGATGCTGCTCCACCTTCTAGTGCTGATTTCGAGGAACTCAAGCTGTTGTGCAAAAGTCAGGTTGTTTCTATCAAGACCTTGGAAAATCAAATCGGTCAAATAGCCAATGCAGTGCTCAATCATCAACCTGGTATACTTCCCAGTGATACTGAAGTGCCAGGCAGGAATGAAGCTAAAGAGCAAGTAAAGGCTATTACCTTAAGGTCTGGAAAAGTTGTTGATGCTGAAAAAGCGAAAGACGGAGAAGCTGAAGTTATTGATGAAGAAGAGAAGCAAAAGGAGAAAGCGGCGGAACCAAGGAAGACTACTGTTGAACACACTCTGCCTGAGGGTAATACAGGGGAGAAACAGCTCTATCCTCCACCACCTTTCCCTAAGAGATTGTAACAACAAAAGCTGGATAAGCAATTCGGTAAGTTTCTGGAGGTGTTCAAGAAACTTCACATCAACATACCTTTCGCTGAGGCTCTGGAACAAATGTCTAGTTATGCAAAATTCATGAAGAGTATTCTTTCAAGGAAGGTGAAAATGGATGACCTTGAGACCGTTGCTCTAACGGAAGAGTGTAGTGCTGTGCTGCAACAAAAATTACCTCCAAAGCTTAAAGATCCAGGTAGCTTCACCATCCCTTGCACCATTGGCAAGTTGTCTTTTGACAAATGCCTGTGCGATTTGGGAGCAAGCATCAATCTGATACCATTGTTTATCTTCAAAAAGTTGAATTTTCCTGATCCAAAGCCCACTTACATGTCTCTACAATTGGCTGATCATTCTATTACGTATCCACGAGGCATAGTGGAGGACGTATTAGTAAAGGTGGATAAGCTTTTCTTCCCTGCAGACTTTGTCATTTTGGATTTCGAGGAAGATAAGAAGATCCCCATAATCTTGGAAGACCTTTCTTGGCTACAGGCCGTACCTTGATAGATGTGCAGAAAGGTAAATTTACTATGAGGGTGCAGGATCAGGATGTGACATTCAATGTATTCAAGGCGATGAAATTCCCTACAGAAGACGAGGAGTGCTTAAAAATGGATTTGATTGATTCTGCGGTAACTTCAGAACTTGATCATATGCTAATATCTGATGCATTAGAGAAAGCCTTAGTGGGGGAGTTTGACAGTGATGATGAGGATGGCAATGAGCAACTACAATATCTAAATGCTTCTTCTTGGAGGCGAAAGCTAGACATGCCATTTGAATCTCTTAGTACTTCTGATCTCAAGAATGCTGAAGGGAAGCTCAAACCATCTATTGAAGAAGCACCTACTTTGGAGCTTAAACCATTGCCTGAACACTTGAGGTATGCCTTTTTAGGTGATGCATCTACTTTGCCTGTTATTATTGCATCTGACCTTTAAGGTAGTGAAGAGGACAAGCTCTTAAGGATCTTGAGAGAATTCAAATCGGCTATCGGATGGACTATAGCAGATATCAAAGGGATCAGCCCTTCGTACTGCATGCATAAAATTCTGCCAGAGGAAGATAGCAAGCCGAATGTTGAGCAACAGCGACGACTTAATCCTATCATGAAAGAAGTTATGAAGAAAGAAATTCTGAAGTGGCTAGATGCAGGAATCATATATCCTATTTCTGACAGTTCTTGGGTTAGCCCCGTGCAATGTGTACCTAATAAATGAGGTATTACTGTGGTAGCAAATGAGAAGAATGAGCTCATCCCCACTCCAACAGTCATAGGATGGAGGGTATGCATGGATTACAGAAAGTTGAACATGGCCACGAGAACGGATCACTTCCCTTTTCCATTTATTGATCAGATGCTTGACAGGTTGGCCGGTCATGAGTATTATTGTCTTCTGGATGGCTATTCGGGATATAATCAGATTTGCATTGCACTAGAGGAGCAAGAAAAGACTACCTTCACTTGTCCGTTTGGCACATTTGCTTTTCGCAGATTGGCTTATATGGCGCACCTGCCACTTTTCAGAGATGTATGATGGTTATATTCTCTGATTTAATTGGAAATAATGTCAAAGTGTTCATGGACGACTTCTCCGTCTTTGGACATTCATATGATGAATGTTTGAATAATCTTCGTGCGGTGCTCAAAAGGTGTGTGGAAACTAATTTGGTGCTCAATTGGGAAAAATGTCACTTTATGGTGCGTGAAGGCATTATTCTTGGGCATAAAGTCTCTAGCAAGGGTCTCGAGGTGGACAAATCCAAGGTGGGAGTCATTGAAAATCTTCCACCACCTATTTCTGTGAAAGGAATCCGTAGTTTTCTTGGTCATGCGGGTTTTTATCATCATTTCATTAAGGACTTCTCGAAGATATCTAAGCCATTGTGCAACTTGCTCGAGAAGGATGTGCCTTTCAAATTTGATAATGAATGTTTGGCGGCATTCGAGACTCTCAAGAAGAGTTTGATAACTACACCAGTTATTACGGCACCTGATTCGACAGAGCCTTTTAAGATGATGTGTGATGCGAGTGATTATACGGTGGGAGCAGTTCTTGGACAGCACAAGAATAATCCTTTTCATGTGGTTTACTATGCCAGTAAGACTTTAAATGGAGTTCAAATGAATTACACCACTACTGAGAAGGAGCTCTTGGCTATAGTCTTTGGTTTCGAAAAATTTCGGTCTTATCTGCTTGGGACAAAGGTGACAGTATTCACTGATCATGCTGACATTCGCTATTTGGTCTCAAAGAAGGATTCAAAGCCTAGACTTATTCGTTGGGTGCTCTTGCTACAAGAATTTGAGTTAGAGATCAAGGATCGAAAAGGTACTGAGAATCAAGTAGCTGCCCATCTCTCAAGATTGGAAAATCCCGATTCTACTTGACATGATAAGACATTGATCAACGAATATTTTCCGGATGAGCAGTTGTTCGCAGTTCAGGAGGAAGAGCCATGGTTCGCAGATATTGTGAACTATCTTGTCAGCAATATTATGCCTCCTAATATGAATACATCTCAAAAGAAAAAGTTTATGTATGAGGTGAAGTGGTACATGTGGGATGAACTGTATTTGTTTAGACAAGGAGCTGACCAGATCATCAGGAGATGTATCCCATTCTGTGAGACGGAGGGGATATTACGAGACTGCCATTCCACAGTTTATGGTGGACATTATGGTGGTGAAAAGACAACAGCTCGTATTCTGCAAGTAGGTTTTTTCTAGCCTACTTTGTTTAAGGATGCACATCAGTTCGTTTTAAGGTGTGATCATTTCCAAAGAGTGGGGAATCTTACGAGGAAGGATGAGATGCCGTTAAATGTGATGCTTGAAGTCGAGGTCTTTGATGTTTGGGGAATCGATTTCATGGGACCATTTGTCTCATACTACAATAATCAGTACATCTTGCTGGCAGTCATTATGTCTCAAAATGGGTAGAAGTCAAGTCTCTACCGACGAATGATGCAAAGGTAGTGTTGAATTTTCTTCATGAGCAGATTTTCACAAGGTTTGGAATGCCACGAGTAATCATAAGTGATGAGGGGTCGCATTTCTGCAACCGTAAGTTCACTTCTATGATGCAGCGCTACAATGTGAATCATCATGTGGCTACTGCCTATCATCCGCATATGAATGGTCAAGCTGAAATGTCTAATAGAGAGATCAAGCGCATTCTAGAGAAAGTTGTTTGTCCGTCAAGGAAGGATTGGTCTTTAAAGCTCGATGAAGCTGTTTGGGATTATAGAACAGCATACAAGACTCCACTTGGGATGTCCCTGTTTCAACTTGTTTATGGTAAGGGATGTCATTTACCTGCGGAGCTTGAGCATAAGGCTTATTGGGTGTTGAAGAAGTTGAACCTTGATCTAGATGCAGCTGGGATGAAGTGAATGCTTCAGTTAAACGAACTTGATGAATTTCGACTCCAAACGTACGAGAATAACAAATTGTACAAGGAAAAAGTGAAAAGGTGGCACAACAGGAAGCTATATCCTAAGTCATTTATGTCGGGGCAGCAAGTTCTTTTTTTCAACTCTCGTCTCCGACTTTTTCCTCGAAAGTTGAAATCAAGGTGGTCTGGACCTTTTATTGTCAAAACTGTGTTTCGACATTGAGCGGTGGAGATTTTTGAGAATGATACGGGCCAAGCATTCAAGGTTAATGGTCAGCGATTGAAGCATTACTATGGGGACACGGCAAACCGGGAAGTGGTTAGTGCCGTTTTATTGTCAACTTGAGCAAGGTACTTTACGCCAAGCTAATGACGTAAAAGAAGCGCTTCTTGGGAGGCAACCCAAGAATTGTTATTATAGGAACCCTTAGAAGTCAGTAACCTATCCAAAAACACAAAAAAATAAGAAAAATTGGGCAAGAAAAAAAAAATTCCAGACACCCTCTGGGCGCCCGCTCAGCTCTGCTGGGCAGCCGTTCAGGTTGCTGGGCGCCCGCGCAGCTTTGCTGAGCGGGCGCTCAGCCCCCGACTGTCTGAAATTTTTTTAGCCTTATAAAAATAAAAAAAATCAGGAAATCCAAAAAATAAAAACACAAACCCACAACCCACGAATTCTTTTCCCATTAACCCACATTTTCTCCCTCAAACCCCACTCCTAATCAATTTTTAACCCTTATTCCTACCCTATATATACATACAACTCCTCCATATACTCTCCCACATACTTTCAACCTTAAAACTCTCTCCAATATTCAAAAAAACAACTCTTAAACACTTTTTCTCAGTTTCAATGGCACCCAAGAGATCACGAACTATTGATAGCAGCAGTACCGTTCCTACTACGGATTCTTCGAGGGGAACTGCTGCGAGACCTCGTTTGTTTGATAGGGTTGCTGAGGAGGAGTACACTAGGCTTCTGGCTAATCCGATTCTAAAGGAGAGGGGATTCTTACCATCAGGGAGGGATGGTGAGTTGTTGTCCATGATTGCTGAAAAGGGGTGGATTTCTTTTTGTGAGTCGCCGAAGGAGGTTCCGATGAGCGTGGTTCGCGAGTTTTATGCGAACGCAAAGGCTGAAAAGAAAGGGTTTACTGTTGTTCGAGGGCTTACCGTGGATTATCATCCGGTGGTGATTTGCCGTGTGATTGGACAGCGACAGCGGAAGCCCACGGAGGAGAATTGGAATGAGAAGCCCTCCGAAGAGTTTGATTTGGATTTGATTTGTGCTACTCTCTGTCATCCGGCCACGATTTGGAAGTTCAAGACTTGAACTAACGAGTATCGTTCTTTTCCGGCGATTGCGATGAATAGGTATGCCTGTGCTTGCAATGACTTTATTTGTGCGAATATTTTGACTACTTCACATGCACATGAGGTTATAGTTGAGTGATCACGGTTGTTATGGGGTATTTTGAATGAGGAGTATTATGTGGACCTTGGTAAGTTCATCTACCAAGGGATTCTGAAGTTTTTTAGGGGAGCGAAGCACATGAACAGCCCTTATGCATCTAATGTCACGAAGCTATGCCGAGCAGTGGAAGTTCATTGGCTTTCTCACGAGCAGTTGCAGATGCCAGCCGCTCCTATTGATTCAGGGACTCTGAATGCGATGCAGGAGTGGACGGGTGGAGAGCCCGAGGAGCATGGGTTGGGTGATCGTCTTCCAGGAGGACGTCCAGCAGCTGGTGCTACCATGGCTAGGCCGGGTCGTGATGAGGCAGTCTCTTCTAGAGCTCAGGAGGGTGCTGGGATGGCTGATGCCCAGTATAGGAGGCTGTCGAGGAGGATGGATGCGATGTATGAGACGCAGAGTAGGTTTGCTCAAGAGCTCACCCTTGCACTTGGGATGGCTTTCAGAGGCCTTTGAGCTGACATCCAGTGGCCCGTTTTTGGTGAGGACTCTGCTTATCCACCTCCTGATACTCCACCCTCTGAGGGTGGTGATGATGATTTTTCCGAGTAGGTGTACCCTGTGTTCCTTTCTACTACCTTCACTGGGGACAGTGAAGATTTTAAGTTTGGGGGTGGTAGTTAAGGAATATTTTTGTGTGTGTGTCATGTAGTTGCATATTCATGATATTTTAGTTCATATAATTGCATATTTTTGCCATATAGTTTTTTTTATTTTATAGATTTATTTATCATGTCATTTAGCTCATGCATATACCATGATCCCTTTTGCGTTGCTTTACCAATTGATTTGTGATATTGATGCGAGTGTAGTGATAGCGTTAGAGTGATGTCGAGTCTTGTAGGTTGACATGCATGCTAGAAACACTTGTAATTTCACTAAGTCTTAGAGTATGCTTAAGGACTAGATTGTTGTCACGGTTTGACAGTTTTTGAGGTTAATCTATTGATTATGCTTAGAATTTATAATAGGTTCTTAATGATAAAAGGCATGAAAAGAAAACAAATTGGAGTAAAAATTGGAATTCATTGCTAATTGTGGCTAGGCGTCAAATGGCTAGTAGTTGGCTCGTATTTTTATGCGAGTAGTCTAGGGTTGAGCAAGATGGAGCGAAACGCACTTGCTCAGAAATTTGAAAAAAAAAGTAGAAAAAAAAGAAAAGAAAAAAAAGAGAAAAAAATAATAAAAATAGTTAATGCATAATTGATCACGAGTGGGCTCTTTGGTATTCGAGTTATTAAGTTCTTAGGGGACTTTGTGTCTAGTGACCTAAGGCTTTTATATTCTGGGATCCACTAACCTAACGCTCGCTAAATGGATGCCATTGCATAAGTCTTTTGTAGACCTCACTCATTGCATAATCAAATAAGCATTTGTTATTGTGTTGAATAAAAAGCATGATTCTGTAATAAGCTCCAGTAATCTTGAAGTGTTATAAGTCATTTTGTGCCTATAATTTATTCTTCATATAATCATATGATTGGCTTGAGGATAGTCGAGTTATGATAATTGATCTAGTTTCGAAGCATATCTGTTAAGCATCCGCACACACCACGTTTCTGGTTGTATGTTAGTTTGCATGATTTGATTGATCTTTATTTGCCAAATTGCATTTGTTGAGATGTTATGAGTTGGTTGGTTTAGTCGTTGTAAGGGGGATCACTGCATTTCATATAGATTGCATTCATGCATGTTTTTATTTTGTTTTTGAGTCTGTGACGCTTGAGGACAAACACCGATTTAAGTTTGGGGGTGTGATAAGTGACATTTTATACCACTTAGAACGTCTTATAATGGCTTGAATTGATGTCTTGAAATCAAGTATTTTATGTATTTGATGTAATTTTCTAGTGTTTATGCATTTCAGGGTATTACTCGTGTTTGAGGAGAGAATTTATCAGGAATAAGCCTAAGTATGTGCTTGGCATTGCAAGTCGGAAGTTAGGAGCAGAACGCAGCAGAAAACGGGAGCGAATTAATAAATTTTCCAGTGAGGTGCTGGGCGCCCGCTCAGCCTGGCTGAGCGGCCGCTCAGGAAGCTGGGCGGCCGCTCAGGATTGCTGGGCGCCGCTCAGGGTTGTGAATTAAAATTCTGATTTTTAGAGTTATATTTCTGTTAGATTTTCGACTTCTGAGATAGCTGGGACTTGTGGGGCTTCTATATAAGTAGTTTTCAGAGACGTTTCACGTGCGTGGAATCGTGGTATCAATCGAGGAGTAAGGAGAGAAGGAAGAAGACCGTTTTAGAACATCGCAACGAAGAAGAGGAAGCATAGTTTTCTTGTGATTCTTTTATTCATTGTATCAGTGGATGCTAGTTTTCTTTACTTTGAACCTTATTACTCTTGTGACATACTCTGGTTTTAATAAGTAGTTTTATTAGTTATTCTCGTGTGTTATTATTATGTTTTCATATGAACCCATGGTGACGATGAGTTCAATCATGGGCTAATCGTGATCATGGGGTCGTAACGGATTTACTATAGAATTTTTTAGTTAGTTGTTTAATACCTTAGTGTGTGATGATTGTATGATATCTAGTATTGGTTGTGCTTATTCGTCTTATGTGCATCGCGAACATATAAGATAGGGAGTTAACCTCTTGTGAAGCGACAATGGATCTTGAGGTTTAGAACTTGCCATGCTAGCATAGGTTCATGTATGTGTATGCATGATTAGTGGATAACTCTAACCGTTTTACTTACCCTGTGTAATCATAAGGAATAACTTATGCTTAAATCATTATGTTGTCAAATTCTGTAGACATATAGGGTCCCAACATAATTGATGCCTATTCAACTTCTATCTTAATTGTGGATGTTTGGTAGAATGGTATCAGTACATTGAAAGTTGAATTTTATCAGTTTTGTGTTGTTCGATTAATATCATCACCGTTACATGCTAAGGGTAATAACAATAACTATTGAAGGAAGTAGTAATAAAGTTATGATCTCATGTGTGTTTAATATTGTTAATTCAAGAGTCAATTAAGTGTTTAATTCTCGTAGTTAATTATAGTTAATAATTAGTTAATCAATTCTATGTATTATTGTCTTGACATTGGGAAGTAATCATACATTGGTGAGTAAGTGTTAATTGAACATAATTAATCTGAGTCTTTGTGGGAACAAACTAGAAATTATTCTATATTACTTGCGAACACGTATACTTGCGTGAATTATTAGCACATGTTTTGTGCTTAACATCACTTCATGGTGCAACAGGGCATCATTCTTGGGCACAAGGTCTCTAGTAAAGGTCTTGAGGTGGACAAAGCCAAGGTGGGGGTCAATGAAAACCTTCCTCCACCAATTTCTGTTAAGGGAGTCTACAGCTTTCTTGGTCAAGCGGGTTTCTATCGGCGTTTCATCAAGGACTTCTCTAAAATATCTAAATCCTTGTGCAATATTTTAGAGAAAAATGTCCCTTTTAAGTTTGATGACGAGTGCCTAGCTACTTTTGAGATCTTAAAGAAGAGTTTAATCACGACACCTGTTATAACTGCACCTGATTGGAATGAACCTTTTGAAATGATGTGTGATGCAAGTGACTATGCAGTTAGAGCAGTTCTTGGGCAAAGGAAGTACAACATATTTCATGTGGTCTACTATGCTAGTAAGACCCTCAATTGTGGTCAACTGAACTATACTACTACTGAAAAAGAATTATTAGCCATTGTCTACGGTTTTGAGAAGTTTTGAT
Organism: Apium graveolens; assembly: GCF_009905375.1. Lineage (NCBI taxonomy): Eukaryota > Viridiplantae > Streptophyta > Magnoliopsida > Apiales > Apiaceae > Apium > Apium graveolens. The sequence continues at coordinate 60,669,360 of NC_133648.1, read as the reverse complement.
CTTATTTTCTTTGGACGAAGGTGACAGTTTTCACTGATCACGCTGCTATTCACTATCTCGTCTCTAAGAAGGACTCGAAGCCTAGATTGATTCGATGAGTTCTTTTACTTCAAGAGTTTGAGTTGGAGATCAAGGATAGGAAAGGTACTGAGAATCAAGTCGCTGATCATCTATCTCGGTTAGAAGATCCGAGTACAACTTCACAGGATAAGACATTGATTAACGAGTCTTTTCCTGATGAGCAGTTGTTTGGGGTGCAAGAGGAAGAACTGTGGTTCGCAGACATTGTAAACTACCTTGTGAGCAATATTATGCCTCCAGAATTATCTTCTGCTCAAAGGGAGAAGTTTCTTAATGAGGTGAAGTGGTACATGTGGGATGAACTATTTTTGTTTAGGCAAGGAGCTGACCAAATCATCAGGAGATGTATTCCGTACAGCGATACGGAGGGTATCTTGCGAGACTGTCATTTGACTGTTTATGAAGGCCAGTATGGTGGAGAGAAGACAGCAGCTCGTATCCTTCAAGCGGGATTCTTTTGGCCTACTTTGTTTAAGGATGCGCATCGGTTTTTTTTGAAGTGTGATCACTGCCAGCGTGTGGGTAATATGTTCAAGAGGGATGAGATGCCTCTTAATGTGCTTTTTGAGGTTGAGGTCTTCGATGTTTGGGGGATTGACTTCATGGGGCCATTTGTCTCATCTTGCAATAATCAGTATATCTTGTTGGCGGTTGAAGTCAAGGCTTTGCCGATGAATGATGCAAATGTAGTGCTTAACTTTCTTCATAAGAATATATTCACAAGATTTGGGACTCCAAGAGTCATAATCAGTGACGAGGGATCACATTTCTGCAATCACAAGATCATTACTATGATGCAGGGATATAATGTGAATCATCGCATTGCTACAACCTACCATCCTCAGAATAATGGTCAAGCTAGGTGTCTAACAGAGAGATCAAGCGTATTCTAAAGAAAGTTATATGTCCATCAAGGAAAGATTGGTCTTTGAAGCTGGATGAAGCTGTTTGGGCGTATCGAACAGTATACAGGACTCCGTTAGGCATGTCACCATTTCAGTTGGTTTATGGTAAGGGATGTCATTTTCCTGTGGAGTTAGAGCATAAAGCATATTGTCCTTTGAAGAAGTTGAACCTTGATATGGATGCAGCTGGTAAGAAGAGGATGCTTCAATTGAATGAACTCAATGAGTTTCGACTTCAAGCATATGAGAATAACAAAAAGTATAAGGAGAAAGTCAATAGGTGGCACGATAGGGGTCTTGTGCTCAAATCATTTATGCCGGGGCAACAAGTTCTTTTGTTTAACTCTCGTCTCCGTCTTTTTTCTGGAAAATTAAAGTCGAGGTGGTCAAGGTTGTTTGTTATCAAATCTGTGTTTCACATGGAGCGGTGGACATTTTTAAGAATGATCCAGGTCAAGCGTTCAAGGTGAATGGCCAGCAGTTGAAGCACTGCAATGGAGATACGGTAAACTGTGAGGTGGTTAGTGCCTTTTTATTGTCAACTTGATCTCAGGATTCTACATCAATCTAACGACGTAAACCAAGAGCTTCTCGGGAGCCAACCCAAGTTTGTTGTACATTAGTAGGTATAGGAAGAAAAAAATATGAAGAAAACACAAAAAAATCAGAAAAAGGAAAAAATTTCAGTGTCAACTACAAAAGCATGGCGCGCCCGTGCTGAGAAGCGGGACGACCGCGCTGAAAGTATAGTAGCACGGCGCACCCGTACTGGTATGCGGGGCGGCCGCACTGGTTTTTCAGAAGCAAGGCACGCCCGCCCTGCCAGATGGGGCGGCCGCGCTGGCTCCCTGAACCTAAAAAAAATAGAAAAAACAAAAATTCAAACACAAAATCAAATCACAGCCGAATTTCCCTCTCCCACCTTCCATATTTCCCTTTCCAAATCAGTATCAATCACCCCATTACTCCCATTATTCCCTTAATCAATTCCCACTTCTTTTCCGAAACCAATTCCTAATTTCATATATATACACACACTTATACACAATCTTCTCCATCACTTCTCAATTCTCAAACACACAAATCTTTCTTAAAGACATCTTTTCTCTCAAACTTATTCGAATTCAATGGCACCCAAGAGACAACGAACCCAAGTTAGCAGCAGCACCACTGATTCTTCAAGTGTTAGGGGTGTGAGGCCCGGGTTTTCTACTTCGGAGGATAAAGCAGAGTATATGAGGTTGTTGTCGAAGATGATAGCCAATGAGAGAGGATTTCTACCATCGCGGAGGGATGGTAAGTTGCTTGAGATGATTCTGGAGATGGGTTGGGTCTCTTTTTGCGAGACACCCGCTATTGTGCCCATGAGTGTGGTTCGCGAGTTTTACGTGAATGCGAAGGCGGATAAGAATGGTTTTACTGTGGTGAGGGGGTTGACTGTGGATTACAGTGTTAAGGCTATTCGTCAGGTGATAAATCATCCCCGGAGACAGCCGGGTCAGGATGATTGGGTGATGAAGACCGGAGAGGATTTTAATTTATACTTGATTGTTGTTACGTTGTGTGTTCCTGAGACTCACTGGAAGTTGAAGAGGGGCACAAACGAGAATGCCACTTTCCCTGCCTCGTGCATGAATAGGTTTGCACATTCATGAAATTCTTTTATTTGTGCTAATATTATGCCTTCATCACATATGCATGATATTATTGTGGAGCGTGCACAGTTATTGTGGGGAATTCTTCAAGGAGATTATATGGATATCGAGTCTGTGATTTATCATGGTATTTTGAGGTTTTTGCGAGGCAGCACTATGGTCTCTATTCCCTATGCGTCCATTTTGACGAAACTGTGTGTGGCGGTTGGAGTTCATTGGCCCGTACACGAGTAACTTCAGCTTCCTAGTGCCCCTATTGACAGTTCTACACTTTTGAGTATGCAGGAGTGGTACGGTGGTAAGCCTGATCCGAAGGGGCTCAGTTACTCATATGATCACTTTCCAGGTGGACGGCCAGCACCTTAAAAATATGTTAGTGGTACGACTCAGGCCAGCAGAGCGACATGGAGAGCTCAGTTAGGCGAGGCTGGTCCTTCACAGCAGCAGCAACAACAGTAGCATGAAGCAGATGACAGTGCTGGTTTGGGTTCAGTGTTGTATAGGCACTTGATGAGGAGGATGGATGCGATGCATGACATTCATAGTAGGTTTGCACATGATCTTACCCAGGCGTTGGGGACTGTATTCAGAGCTACAGGAGTTGATATCCAGTGGCCAGTTTTTGGTGAGGACTCTGTATACCCGCCTCCTGACACTCCAGACACTCCTGATACTCCACCCGTTGAGGGTGATGATCCTAATTTCGAGTAGGTATGTCTGATTCATTACTATTCCCTACACTAAAGATATTGAATATTTTAAGTTTGAGGGTGGTAGTTAAGGAATATATGTTTGTGTGTATCCATTTAGTTGCATATTCATGCTAGTTTAGTTCATATAGTTGCATATTTGTCATGTAGTTTTTTTATTTTGCATGATAATATGTTGCATATAGTTGCATATGCATTATAACATGATCCCTTAAGTTTGCTTTTCCAATTGATTTGTGATATTGATGCTAGTGTAGTGATGCGTGTATAGTGATGTTAAGTCCTATCGAGTTGATTTGCATGCTAGAAATAATAAAATTTCACTAAGTCTTATAGGTTGCTTGTGTGCTAGCTCATGGTCATGGATTTATTTGTCGAGGTTTAATCACTTGTTTATATTTAGAATTAAGGATATTCTCTTAATGGCAATATAACATGGATATTTAAAAAAAATGGAGAAAAACATTGGATTTCATTGCTAGTTGTTGTGGCTAGGCGTCAAATGGCTAGTAGCCAGCTCATATTTATATGAGTAGTCTAGGGTTGAACGAGATGGAGCGAAACACACTCGTTCAGAAATTGAAAACAAAATATAGAAAAATGGGAAAAAAAAAGAAAAGAAAAAAAATATGTGTGATGCATAATTGATCACGAGTGGGCTCTTTAATACTCGAGTTATTAAGTTCTTAGGGGACTTTGTGCCTAGTTACCTAAGGCTTTTATAGTCTGGGATCCACTAACCTAACGCTCGCTATATGGGTATTATTGCATAAGTCTTTTGTGGACATCACTCATTGTACGGTCAACTAAGTATATTTGTGTTGTTATGTGTTATGAATAAAAGCATGAATCTGTGTAATAACTCTAATAATAGAATTAAAGTGTTGTTAGTCATTTTGAGTTTAGCATTCATTCTATTTATAACCTTGTGATTGCTTTGGTGAGTAGTGAGTCATGATTATTGATCTAGTTGTGATAGTATATCTGCTAAACATTTGCACACACGCACGTTTCTGGCTTGTAAGTTGATTTGTGGGATTTGATTGATCTTTGTGCGAATAACTGCATTTGTTGAGATGTTGCTCATTGGTTTGTTTAGTTATTCTGAGGGGATCGTTGCATTCATGTAGTTGCATTCATGCATTTTTATTTACTTGTTCTTTGAGTCTGTTTATGCTTGAGGACAACCATCGTTTCAAGTTTGGGGGTGTGTTATGTGGCATTTATGTCCACTTAGAACATCCTATAAAGGCTTGAATTGGTGTTTTGTACTCAAGTATTTTGTGTGTATTTGATTCATTTTTGTAGTATTTTGCATTTCAAGCATAAATAAGGCATCAAGGAGATTTAGCATTGCTTTGGTACTAAATTTGTGTTAGGAAGGTCTCCTGGGAGTTTGCTCGTGGATCACCATCAAGAATCAGGAAAGAAAATAAAAATCAGAACTGTTTCCAGTAGGTCAGCGCGCCCGCGCTGTGATAGTGCGCGGTCATGCCGGTTGTCAGAGTTGCAGCGCGCCCGCGCTGGTGAAGCATGCGGCCGCGCCGGGTTGATTTCCAGGAATCCTGTTTTGAATAGAAGAATGATTTTTAGGGCTCTTGGACGATTTGGGCTGCTATATAAAGACAACTTAAAGACGTTTTTCATAACAGAGCTTAAGGAGAAAACAACGAGAAGACCTAGTAGCACAAATACAACCAAGGCGAAGAGAATCTAGTTTATTCTTGTGATTCTTTGTTTTAAGTTGTAATCTTGGATGCTAGTTTTCTTGTTTGTTGAACCTATTCCTCTTGTTTAACGTACTTTTTTATTATTTAGTTTATAAAGACTTAGTTTATTATACCATGCTTTCATCGGAACCCACGGTGATGATGAGTTCGGTTATGGGCTAATCGTTATCATGGGGTTCTAGCAGATTTACTTATGGATTTCATTAGTTAATTTGTTTCGATGCCTTAGTGTGTGGTGATTGTATGATATCCTAGTATTGGTTGTGCTTATTCGTCTTATGAACATCGCAAACTTATAAGATAGCGTGTTAATATCTATTGAAGCGACAGTGAATATAGAGATTTAGAACTTGCCATGCTAGCATAGATTCATGTATTTGTTATGCATGATGCGTAGGTAATTTTAACCATCTTAATTGCCCTATGTAATCACGATAGATAATTTATGCATTAAACCGTTATGTTGTCAAATTCTATAGACATATAGGGTCTCAAAATAGTTGGTGTCTATTTAGCTTTTATATCTTTTGTGGATGTCTGGTAGTAGGGTATTCGTACAACGAAAGTTGGCGTTTACTTGTTTCGTGTTATCTGATTAGTGTCATCACCATTACATGCTAAAATTAAGAACAAAAAGGCAATAGAATGAAGTAGTAATAAAGTTAGAATTCCATGTTTATGTTATATAAGTAAATCAACCTTTTAATCTCTTAGTTAAATGCATGCTAGTTAATATTGTAGTTACAAACACTCTCAACTTGTTATCATCATAGCATTGAATAATGACCATACCATTGTTGCATAAGTACATTGATTGAAATTAACCTAAACCGGTCTCTGTGGGAACAAACTAGAATTAATTCTATATTACTTGTGATCGCGTATACTTGCGTGAATATTAGCGCGTGATTTCGTTCTAATAGGTGTCCAGTTGCAGCATAAAACATATCAGTTAAACACATAAACCAAATCATCCAAAAACCAAGTTCAAACATAAACAACACAAACATAGTCTTAAACCCAAATGAGACAACGTCTTATAAACTTAAAAATATTAAAAATTTCTCCCCTTTCATCATAAAAAGGGCCTTCAATCAGAGTCATCAAAAGAAGAGAGATCCACTTGAGTCTTTCTCTTGCCTTTGCCTAATCACGAGGGCTTGTCTCTGGACTGAGGATAAACTGGAGCCTTTCCATATTCACAAAATAGTTTCTCAAAGTTGTCTTGATCAGGTGCTTTGTGATCTCTTTCCTTCATCCAGTCAAAGATCTTCGACTTATACTCCTCCCTAGTCATACCAAACACAGATGGAGGTGGAACTGTTGGAAGTGGAAGAGGAGCTGTAATCTTCTCAAGGGTGCAATCTCCAATCCAATTCTTCTTCTTATGCCAATATATCTTGGCTTTATCCTGTATAGTTGATAACTGATGTGACAAAAAATTTATTTCTGAACTGATTTGGAAAAATAGTTTCACAAAATCCTTCTCCTAGGCTTTTGTTATTGAAACCAAACCTTCTTGTAACGAACTGTACTCAAGGTCAATGGTCTTAGAAATTCTTTTGTCATGAGCATATAAAATAGAAAGCATGGCATTTATACCATCAAAGGATTGACACACATATTTGTTAAACAGTTTGTATGATGCTCACATCATACTCACCTGAGAAGTCAAAGAAGCAAGGGACTCTATTGATGCGAAATGCTGGTTTATGGATGCTAAAGCTTCAGAATTCTCATTGAGTTTGGCTAAGAGAGAATTTAACAAAACATTTATGTTCTAATCAAAAGGGACAGATGCATAATTCGGTGACTTAGGCAGACCACCAAAATTCCTTTGGGTTTCATCAAACAACACCTCGTTAGACTCAGAGACAATGATACCATTTAAGGTCAAAATAGACAAGTCGAAAATAATCGAAATCTTATCAGAAACAACAGTTGGGGTCAGCACTCTAAAATACTAAAAAACACGAGTCAAAAGACCGGGATAAGGTAGGTGCATAGACTCGTGATTAGCACAATGACTCATATTTTAAATGATTAAAGAAGCCAAATCATAGGGAATTTTCTTAACAAACACAGATAAAAGAATAGAGTCCTAAAAAGTTACTCTATCGCGACCACTTTTGCACGGAAGGACATTAGAATGAAACAACCTAAACAATAACAAAGAGACAGGGGTCAAATCATTTACCAATGGTTTAACGGAGACTGAGACAAAATTATCCCCGAGGATTGCCTTAAGTTATTCCTTATATTGAAGGCCTGAAATCTCTTCAAAAGCTTGGTGAATCATGAATGGACAGGGACCTTGATCCGAGACACCGGTAAGCTTTACAAGTAAATTGGCCTTAAAACACACTGCATTCCCTTGAACCGATGAGAAAACAATGTTGTCTGATAAAAGCGTAAAATTCGCGTAGAACTCCTTGACTAACTCAGGGTAAATTACCTCTGAGGGCGACAACAATGAAACCATCTGACTGCTTTAAATAGAGATGAAACTCCAACCCTATTGAGAAGTTCGAGATCACAGAGCCTTTCTTTTAAAATTAGCTTGGACAAGACTTTGGAACCGCTTGATTTTGTGGGTTGATTGACGAGCCATGGTTAGAAAGAAGGTAGAGGGTTAAGAGAAATATGGTAAAATTGTTTAGAGAAAATGTGTGGAAGCGGTGAAGAAACCGAAAATATTAGAAAATGAAAATATATAGGAATAAGAAGAGGTAGAGGTAGAATATGAAACAGAGTGAAGAGTTAACAGGAGAAAGGAGATGTATAGAACTCAAAAGGCATGCACGAAAATCAAGGAGAAGTGAAGTGATAAGTCAGGTCTTGTCCAAGATAATCATAATTAATTTGCATGCAACACAATAAAAACACGCAATCATGAATAAATAAAATAATTACTAAACTAAGAACAAACACAACAACCATGTATTAATATATATAAATATATAGTAAAAATGAATAAGCAAAAAGAAAATATCCCCGAATAAAAACGAGAATAAAGAGAAATAAGAAAATAAATTAAAAATACAAAATAATACACATAAAATACACAAAAAATTACAAAGAGCATATACCTAGTTTACGACGCATTATACAAAAACGATCTTCAGCTAAGGGCTTAGTGAAGATATCTGCACGCTGTTTCTTAGTAGATTTGTAAATAAGTTCAATATTACCTTAAGAAACATTATCTCATAGAAAATGGTGACGAACATCAATATGCTTTGTACGAGAATACATGACAGGATTTTTAGAGATATTAATTGCAGAGGTATTATCACAATAAATAGGAATATTTTGGAAAGAAATACCAAAATCCTGCAGTGTTTATTGCATCCACAAAATCTAAGCACAACAACTACCAGCTGCTATGTACTCTCCTTCTGCAGTAGAAAGAGCTACAGATGTTTGCTTTTTACTATACCATGCAACCAAACAATCACATAAAAATTCACAAGCACTAGTAGTGCTTTTTCTGTCAACCTGTGACCCTGCATTGTCAACATTTGAGAAACCGATTAAGTCAAAGTTAGAGGAGCTTGGATAAAATAATCCCAAATCACTCGTACCTTTTAAATATTTAAAAATACGTTTAATAGCATTCAAATGAGATTCTCTAGGTTGAGACTGAAAATGAGCATACAAGCATACACTGTACATAATGTCTGGACGAGGGGCAGTTGAATATAAAAGAGATCCGATCATACCTCGAAATTTAGTGACATCTAAAGGTGTCTTGGTGAATAAATATCCCTGCATTAGTCTGATTAATTTGCAATCCTAAAAAGTATTATTGTTCACCCATTAAACTCATATCAAATTCCTTATGCATATAGTTAGAAAACCATTTTCACAAATATTCGTTAGTAGACCCAAACACAATGTCATCTACATAAACCTGAACTAGAAGAAAATGATCACGTTTATGAAAAATAAAAAGAGTAGGATCGAGTGTACGGCGAGTGAAACCATTGTTTACAAGAAATTGACTGAGACGCCCATATCAACAGGGAGGGGACTGTCTCAATCCATAAATAGATTTCTTTAGCCTGTAAATATAGTTAGGATACTTCTCATGAAGAAAACCTGGAGGCTACTTTACGTATACTTCTTCCTTGAGATAGCCATTTAGAAACACGCTCTTGACGTCCATTTGATAAAGATTGAACTTTTTGTGAGCTGCAAAAGCCATTAAGATTCGAATAGCTTCCAATCGAGCTACTGGAGCCTAAGTCTCGTCGTAATCAATTCCTTCTTGTTGGTTATATCTCTGAGCAAGCAAACGAGCTTTGTTTCGAATAATGTTACCATCTTCATCCTTCTTATTTTTGAAAACCCAACGAGTACCAATGATCTTGGCATCCCGAGGAGGTGGGATGAGTTCCCAAACATCACAACGTTCGAACTGATTAAGTTCTTCCTGCATTGCTACTAACCAGTGCTCATCAGCAACAACTTCTTGAGCATTATTGGGTTCGAATTCAGCAACAAAAGTATAGAATGCACACAGATTATGAATTCTGCTACGAGTTGAGATTCCTTTATCCCAATTTGTAAGAAGATTATTAGGAGGATGATTCTTCACTATTCTGGAAGACGTTGAAAGATGAATATTACTCATTTCTTCTTCATTAGAATTGTCAGCCTGGTACTGAATAGGAGTTGTCTCATTTGAATGAGATGGTCTCATTTCCGCTTGTGAATATTTATCCGATGGAGAAGCAATGGATACATTTGGAGAACTATCTGGAGTATTTGGAGAATCAGAGGAATCATCAGAACCTTGAGAAGAACCTGGTGAATCACCAGAAGACCGAGATGAGCTAGGAGAATCTTGATTGTTAGACTTGTTTGGAAGAGTCTGACTCTTTTGAGAAAGAGACTGTCTCATTTGAGAATGAGATGACAAATCTGCATCATCATCTTCAATTTAAGAGAAATTACGAGTAGATTCATGGAAAGTAATGCTGATAGATTCTTCCACTTTGTTATTGTCAGAATTATAGACACGATAAGCCTTGCTTGTACTAGAATACCCTAAGAAAAATCCTTCTGTCGATCTCGGATCGAACTTTCCTCGATTATTCTGAGCTAAAATAAAACATTTTGAACCAAATACTCAAAAATAACTGATGTTATGAGTCTTTTTCTTAAGAAATTAAGGAGTTTTAAGCAGAATAGGATGAATAAGTACTCTATTTAAAATATAATAGGAAATGTGTACCGCTTCCACCTAAAAATTTCTTCGAAGTTTACTCTCATGTAGTAGAGTTCTAGCAGTTTCCTGCAGTGTCCTGTTCTTGCGTTCCACTACTCCATTCTGTTGATGAGTACGAGGAGCTGAGAATTCATTAGTGATCCCTCTTGATTTGCAGAAGGTTATAAAATCATTCTCAAATTCACCTCCATGATTGCTACGAATTATTTTGAGCTTAAAGAAATACTTAGTCTCAAAGTTAGTAATAAGATCTTTAAACTCAATAAACGCTTCATCTTTGGTACATAAGAATAATATCCAAGTAAAATGAGAGTAATAATCTACTATAACAAATGCACAATTCTTACCACCAAGACTTACATAGTGTTTAGGACCAAAAAGATCAAGATGGAATAGCTGTAGAGGGTCAGTAGTTGAAACTCGATTTTTAGCAAAAAAAAGAAGTTTTAACCTGTTTTCCAAGCTTACATGTCGAGCAAGGTTCCACCTTCTTGTATTTAAGCATTGGTAGACCTCATACAAGACCATGAGATGATATCTTTCGAAGCAATTCCATATGTGCATGACCAAGATGCCTATGCCAGAGATTCTGTTGGTCTTGAAGAGTAGTAAGACATATTTCTTCACGATGTTCATCAAAATCTAGAACAAAGATATTCCCTTTTCTTTTGGAAACTAAAGCAAACAAACTAGTTTTAGTACTGTTATGTAATGAATTACACACAGGGGGGTGAATGTGTTTTAGTGTTTTTATGCATTTCTTGAACTGTTCTGCTTTTGAACAAAGTAAATCAAATCTTGTAGTAAGATGTGTTACAAAAAAAATTAAACATGCAGCTATGAATAACACAGGTCTTTCAAAACTCACTTAATTTTATATTAAAATTAAGAATGTTTTGCTACAAAATTTCTAGGCTCTTTGTTGATAAAGAGCTTAGCTTCTACTTGAGAGAAAATACAAGAATTACTGATCTAATTATTATAAGCTAACAAAGGACCAGTGTTAACTTTATATTCTAGTTAACTGCTGGTTTACACAGTGTACAATAATAGATGCTATTCACTTTAGTAAACTGTCACTAACCATTTCCATTTTAGGAAAAGTATATCTTCCATTTATGGCTTAGCATATCTTTCCATACTGTGTTAACTTTGATCTTCCTTTGTCAGCTAATCTTCACCCTTGATCTTGTACACTCTTCAAGCTGCTTTTTGTAGTTGTCAATCCAACTGGTTGGATTGTTTATTGATTGTTAATCTTGGATATTGAATTGGTCTGCAATTTATACTTTGAGATTTTACCTTGAGATCTCCATTTAGGCATATAGAGATCTTGACATCTCGATAAGTATAATGACCTATAGAGATCTCTAATACTCCATAGTTGATTTGACTTTTAGAGGTCTCTGAGTTCTCTATAAGAAAATTTGGCATATCGAGATCTCTAATCTTCATATATTCACTTTGACTTATCGATATCTCTGAGTTCTCTAGTGTCTTATTATCTTGTCGATAACTCAGAGTTCTCTAGTCAAATTTGACTTGTCGATAACTCAGAGTTCTCTAGTGAATTTTGGCTTATCGATATCTCTGAGTTCTCTAGTAAAATTTGACTTATCGATAACTCAGAGTTCTCTAATGAATGTTGACTTGTCGATAACTCTGAGTTCTATAGTGAAGAAATGACTTGTCGATATCTCCAATATTCATGTCTTCAATTTCACTTGTCGATATCTCTGAGTTCTCTAGTAGCTTTCCTGAGTTCTCTATAAGTCATTTGGAGTTCTCGAGTGACTTCTCTATAACACTAAATCTGTGACTTTTAGAGATCTTGACTTAGAATATTTTTCTCAAAAACAGATTTATTCAACTCCAATCTTCTTCATAATTCTTCTAAGGCATGATCTTCTTGATCTTCTTCCAGATAGAATTCTTAGGCTTGATACTGTTTAAAGAAAAAGACTCAAGTCTGCTCCTTTGTCATTTTTACAGACTTTAAATATTACAAGTACAAAATACAAATTAAGATTACAATACAACTTACTTAGGGTTGTCAATTTGACTTAGTCTTGTTGCACATGCATGTCTTGCACAACAATCTCCCCCAATTTGTGAGAAGATTGCTTAACCCATATGCATGCCTGTTAACAAGACTAACCCCAAGTTAAAATAGAAAATAAGACTAATATAAAAATTGACACAATTACAGCAATTGTACATTAGACGATTTTGAGTTTGACAATTACAAGCATTAGACAAAGACTGGAACTTTTGATTCTTCTCTAACGAGGTCTTTTAAATATACAAGAATTTCCGGTTCCTCTATAATTAGAGTCCCTGTTAGAGCTCCTATTAGCTTGAGTCTATCTTGCTTTGGATAACCATCTAACATTTCAATTCTAAATTTTGAGAAAGAGCCAGCTTTTACATTCAGGAATCTTTCATCTTTAGAAATTCTGCTCATCCCTTTAGCTTTAAGTTCTTCTGATCTTTTGATGTATATTTCAATCTATTCATCATACTTTCTCCTTTTCTCCTCATACTCTGCTATACCCCTTGCTCTTGTTTCCTCTCTTGGAATCAACCATTCAGCTAGAATTGATCTCCATGCTCTTTTAGCAGTATCCTATCCTTTAACAAACTTATCACCCTCTTGATTTCTGTTGGAGAGAGAGTATCCATCAAATTGCTTCCTAGAAAAGTGAAGGACCCATATTAAAAGTAGATTATTACTTCATTTAGAGTAACAACCCAGACTCTAACTATTTCCTCAGCCAGTTGTTGAAAATATCTTCATTTGAACTGTACCAGTTTAAGGATAGAAAATCATTCTGCTTGAAACAATTCCAGATGGCCCTTTCAGTAACTTCAACCTTTTTAGTAGGCTTAGCTTTCTTAGGTTTTCTCCCAACAGACTTGAAATGAGTTTTGTGTGATGGTTTGACAGAAGGTAAGGTTGTGATTTTCTTAAGAGATGTTTGGTTTATGGTGATTGGAATTTTTAGATAAGAGTTAGTAGTTTGCTTGTATAGGAATTTTGGCTTAGAGGTTTGAGGTGGTTTGATGTTTGAGATTGTTGACTTTGAAGGTTGAGCTAGTTGTGTTTGGATTTTTAGGGTTTGTTGTGGTTCTGAGTCATCATAATTCTTCTTGCTTCTCCTCTCACTCCCTCTCTTCTTCTCATCACCCTTCTTCTCTCCACCCTTGCTTCCAGCTGCCCTACTGGATTGACTTGGATTTGAGACAGAAGGTTTTTGATCATCTTTCTTCTGCTCATCATCATCCAAATTATCCTTTTTGATTTGAGTTTTGGGCAAGTTGGCTTCAACATCCCTTAGATATCTCCCCAACAGCTTAATCATCTCTTCATCTTCAAAAGTCTTATTCTTCTTTACCTTTAAGGCAGTTTCCAGAGTCATGATTAGCTTCTTGTTGGCCATGACACATTGTTTAGGGATTTGGAAGTGTTTGGAGTGCTTGGTGGTGGGACAGATGTTTGTTTTATCCTTTCTTGGCTATAGGTATGCTTCTGGAAAAGCAGTCATTTGAGCATTTTTCAGTTCAGCTAGCAATTGAGTGTCTTCATGGATCACAAATCTGACTTTGTTTATCAGAATATCCAACTTAGATGCCCTCCTTGAGATAAGATAATTGAGGGACACATGCATACATTTATCTACCCCAGAGTCATTTATATTAACCACTATCCTCTTCTCCTAGAAATTGTCTTTAGTCACCAAAATCACCCTTAATGAATTTATTGTTCTGTCCGAGGCCTTTTTGTAGGTGAAGAGGTTATTGTTGAGAGAAGCCCTTAGAGCCTTGAGCAATTCATTAAATTCCCTGCTCATACTTGGTCCTTCAGCAGCCCTAATAAGCCTCTCCATATCAATATCTACTTCTAAGCTCTTTTCAGCACCTTGGACATGTTGAGTAGATGATCTTGATTTTGCTAGCCTAGCCTCTATCTCCCCCTTAGTCTTGTTAGAAGGCATGAGAAGGGGAGTAGGAATTTCAGGCCTTATCTTTTCAGGAAGAGATGGTAGAGGGATGTTGAGCTTCCCCATGATGGTTCCCAAAGCAACAAAGTTTTGCATTTGGAGATGCTTGTGAGAGTCCACCAGGGTCTTGATGTCTGTTTGTTGACTCTTGACTAGAGAAGTCAAAGCCTGAACTTGAGCATTGAGAGATGCATTGGAGGTTTCCAGAGAAGCTACATGTGTCTTGAGTTCTTGAAGGTCTTATGGAGAGGAGCTTGTAGTAGAGAGAGCAGTAGATGGTCCAAATGTAGCTTGCACATGTTTCTGAATTTCATCCATGACCAAAGATTAATGAGTGTATCTTGCAGTATGCATTTGATCCAACTTCTACCTTATGTCATTGGATTTAGTGATGTGATCTTGAACTACCTTGTGTAGAGCTACAAAGGAGTCTTTCAGCTGATTCACACTCTTATCAATCCCACTGAGATCATACCTTGACATTTGTTCTGAGAAGCTTTTGAATTGGTTTTTTTATCTCAGTTTGAGAGGGGATGATTTGGTCCATCTCTCCCCTAACCATCTTCATAATTTTGTCTTGATGCCATTCAATATGATTTGAAGTGCTTTTCCAAAGTTGTGGAAAGCCTTGATTTGAGCTTTATAGACCTCATTGATGGAATCATACACCTCTTGTGGAGTCAGGAATCTGGCTTTGCTTCCCAGAATTGTGATGTATTCTTCCCTGAATTTAGCTAACACAACATCCATTTCAATTGTGAACTTTTTGTCCAACCAAGCATCACAGTTAGCATCCTGACCAGCTTCATCGATAATTTTTGCTTGAGTTTCTTCAACATCAGCCTGGTAGGTGAGCATGATAGCTTGGTAGTCCTGATTTGACATGTTGGATATGAGTAGCTGTTGTGAGATTTGTGCAAGGCCTCCAAGTTGATCAACTCTGAGATCTTCAATTGTTGAAGGTTGATTTTCAGTGTTTTGGAGCCATTGGGAGATTAGGTGTGATTGAGATGTGGATGATTGTGAGTCAGAACCACCTGTGACTGAAGTCACAGTTTTACTCACAGATTGCTCTGTGGTTTTGACAAGTTGTTATTCCTCACACATAGTGGGAACCTCCAATAAAATTGGAGGGGATTTGACTGGGTTATTATCATATGCACCAGTCTCAAACCTTTATGCTTCTTGCAAAGCACTGTCACTTGAATGTGATAAACTTGCCTCCCTCATAGCAGGATCATTGGCAATTGTACTCCTAGCATCAACCGCTAATGCAATTTCTGCTAGGGCTTTGAGGGGAGTTGTCCCTACATGATGAACCTCTAATTGAATTGGAGAGGATTTAGATAGCTCCCCCTCAGGAGCACTACTCTCAAATCTTACAGCCTGTGAAGACTGATTTGCACATGAAGTTGCATTTAGTATCTCCATAGGGTCTTCAGTAAAAACTGATAAATCCCCCATAGTTTTGATGGTGTCATCAAGGTCTACCCCAGCTAGTAGCTGTTAGCTGCTAAACACGCACTAATATTACACGCAAGTATACGAGTTCGCAATTAGTATAAGATATAAATTAGATTCGATCCCACAGAGACTGTATTGGTTAACTAATCAACTCATGCACTTAAGCAACAATGTATGGTTATTATTCAAAGCTAAGACGATAACAAAGTGAGGTTGTTTATAACTAAGAATTAAACTAATTATTAAAATTACGAGAATAAGATAGACCGAGTTAATATATATGAAAAACATGGGATTCTAACTTCATTAAGTACTTCATTTAATATCCTTATTGTTCTTAACCTTAGCATGCAATGGTGATGACACTAATCAGACAACACGAAACTGATAAACGCCAACTTTCGTTGCACGAGTACCATTCTACCAGACATCCAAAAAAGAGATAGAAGCTGAATAGGCACCAATTATATTGAGACCCTATATGTCTATAGAATTTGACAACATAACGGTTTAAGCACAAGTTATCTATCTTGATTACATAGGGAAAGTAAGATGGTTAAAATTACCTACGAATCATGCATAACTATACATGAACCTATGCTAGCATGGCAAATTCTAAATCCTTAAATTCACTTTCGCTTCATTAAGAATTAACATACTATCTTATAAGTTCGTGACGTTCACAAGACGAATACGCACAACCATAACTAGGATATCATACAATCACCACACACTAAGGCATCGAAACAATTTAACTAAAGAAATCCATAAATAAATCCGTTAGAACCCCACGATAATGATTAGTTCATAATCGAACTCATCATCACCATGGGTTCCAATGAAAGCATGATAATAAACAATATAAGAGTACTAGGATTCAAAGACAAATCGAAAACAAGCATCCAAGTATCAACTATATTGAAGAAAACAAGAGTCTTCTTCTCCGTAGCCTTCTTGTGCTCTCTAGGTCTTCTTATTGCTCTCTTAGGCCTCCTTGCTTGATTGTCTCGATATCTCTGAATATATCTTAAAAAATGACCTAAGTTACGTTTATATAACATGCCATGCATCCCAGGAGTCCAGAAATTCGAATTATAAAAGAATCAGGATTTGTTTATCTTGACCCAGCGCGGCCGCGCGCTTCACCAGCGCGGCCGCATTGACTTTCTGTTCTCCCAGCGCGGCCGCGCATGCCTTCTGCCAAAAATTCTTTTTTTCTTCTTCTTTATTCCTCGCAGCTTCGAGCCAATCTTTCAAGCTTTTATTCCAATACATCCTAAACACCATATTAGCATCAAAACAATGCTAATTCACCTGATTCTCGAAATAAAGCTTGAAATGCAAAAATACTTGAAAACATGTAAAACACAAATAACTTGAGTATAAATACACTAACTCAAAGCTTATTAAAGCATAAATAAGTGTCATAAATGCCACTTAACACACCCCCAAACTTGAATCGATGCTTGTCCTCAAGCATAAATAGACTCAAAGAACAAGAAATAAAAATGCATGAATGCAACTAACATGAATGCATCGATCCCCAAAGAATAACTAAACCAATCAACCAGCAACATACCTCAGCAAATGCAATTATTCGCATAAAGATCCATCAAATCTCACAAATCAATCTACACACTAGAGACGTGTGTGTTTACAAATGCTTACAGATATACTATCGCAACTAGATCGACAATCATAACTCACTACTTATCAAAACAATCGCAAGTTTATAAATAGAATAAAAGCTAGACTCAAAATAACTTATAACACTTCAATTCTTATATCGGAGTTAACATAGATTGATGTTTTATTCACAACAAAACAACACAAATATGCTTATTTGATTGTGCAATGAGTGAGGTCCACAAAAGACTTATACAATAGCACCCATGTAGCGAGCGTTAGGTCAGCGGATCCCAGACTGTAGAAGCCTTGGGTCACTAGGCACAAAGTCCCCTAAGAATTTAATAACTCGAGTACTAAAGAGCCCACTCGTGATCTATTATACATAACACTTATTCTTTTTTTCTTTCTTTTTTTCTTTTTTTTTCTTTTTTTTGAACAATTTCTGAATGAGTGCGTTTCGCTCCATCTCATTCAACCCTAGACTACTCATAAAAATATGAGCCGGCTACTAGCCATTTGACACCTAGCCACACAACTAGCAATGAAATCCAATTTCTCTAATTTTTAAATATTCATGTTTTTTTATTATTAAGAGCATATCCTAGTTTCTAAATATAAACAAGCGATGAAACCTCAACAATCAAATAAATTATGACTATGATCTAGCACTCTAGCAACCTATAAGACTTAGTGAAATATAAGTGTCTTTAGCATGAAAATCAATCCAATAAGACTCAATATCACTAAATACGACATCACTACACTAACATCAATATCACCAATTAATCAGAAAAAATTATCTAAGGGAATCATGATATAATGCAAATGCATGAAACTACATGAACAAACTATCATAAAACTACCAAATAAAAAAAACTACATGGAAAAATATATGCAACTATATGAAATAAAACTATCATGAACATGCAAACTATATGAGACTCACACAAACTATATTCCTTCAAATACTACCCCCAAACTTAAAATATTCACTGTCCCCACTGAAGGTAATAGTAAGGAATCAGGCATACCTACTGTGAATCAGAATCCTCACCCTCAAAGGGTGGAGTGTCAGGTGTGTCCGGATGTGGATACACAGAATCCTCACCAAAAACTGGCCACTGAATGTCAACTCAGGTGGCTCTAAATGCAGTCCCAAGTGCCTGGGTGAGATCGCGTGCAAACCGACTATGAATATCGTGCATCGCATCCATCCTCCTCGTAAAACGCCTATACTGCGTCGAACTCAAACCAGCTCCCATATCTGCTCCTGCTCCTTCCTGCTACTGTTGTTGTGATAGACCAGCCTCCTCTCCTAATTGCACTCTCCAAGCTGCTTTACTCACTTGCTGCGTCCCCAGCATATATCTGATCGCGGGGCACACCTCCTGGGAGATGATCAAATGTGTAACCAAGCCCCTTAGGATCGGGCTTACCTCCTCCCCAATCAACCATGCTGTGCACCGTAGAACTGTCAATAGGAGCACTGAGAATCTGAAGCTGCTCATGTGCGGGCCAATAAACACCAACTGCCATGCACAACTTCGTCATAATGGAGGCATACAGAATAGCCCCAGTAGTACTTCCCCTCAAAAACCTCAGGATCCCCTGATATATCACCATCCCCAAATCAATGTAATCACCTTGCAGAATACCCCAAAGCAGACGAGCACGCTCCACCGTAATCTCATGCACATGCGAAGATGGCATGATGTTAGCACAAATAAACGAGTTTTAAGCCCGTGCATACATGTTCATGCATGAAGCAGGGAATGTGGAGTAATCAGTAGTGCCCCTCTTGAACTTCTAATGAGTCTCAGGCACACAGAGAGTAGCAACGATGAGATCCAAATCAAAGTCCTCAAGAGTCTTATCATTCCAAGTGTCCTGTCCCACCTTCCTTACAGGCTGCTCAATCACCGTCCCGATAGCCTCGGCACTATACTCAACAGTCCTCCCTATCACCACCGTGAACCCATTCTTCTCCGCCTTAACGTTGGCGTAGAACTCCCGCACAACACTCATGGGTACAGCAGTGGGAGCCTCATAAAAAGGAATCCAACCCACCTCCAAAATCATCTCCAACAACTTACCATCATTCCCTGATGGCAGAAATCCTCTCTCCTTAGCAATAGGCCTCGAGAGAAGCCTCGTGTACTCCTCCTCAGCCTCAGGAGTAGGGAACCTGGGCCTCACACCACTCGCAGTAGAAGAATCGGTAGCGCTGCTTCTAACTTGAGTTTTCTGTCTTTTGGGTGCTACCGGGATTCAAAAAGAAGGAATAAAAGTTTAAGTGTTTAGAGAGAAATTGTGTTTGAGAGTTTTTGGATTACTGGAGAAGTTGTATGTAAGTGTATGTATTTATAGGTGGAGGGGTGTGAATTTGATAAGGAATAGAAGTGGGAATTGATTATGGGAATTATGGGAATAATGAAATTTATTAGGAGAGGGAATTATGGGATGTGAAAGAGTAAAAATCGGGTTAGAATTGATTTTGGACTTAAAATCCCGATTTTCTCTTAATAAACTGTTGTTTTTATTTTTTTCTGAATAGAAACTCGGCGCGGCCGCGCGCTAGGACCGCACGGGCGCGCTCTAACTCTGGAGACCGGCGCAGCCGTGCACTAGGACAGCGCATGCGCGCTCTAACTCTGGACACTGGCGCGGGCGCGCGCTAGGACAACGCGGGTGTGCTTGGTTTCTGGAAAAACAGCGCGGCCGTGCGTTTAGCCAGCGCGGCCGCGCCCAACTTCTGTACTTGGCCCTGAATTTTCTTCTTTTTCTTCTTTTTTTTATTTTTTTCTCTTTTCTTCTTGCTTCCTCTACCTACTAATGTACAATATACTTGGGTTGCCTCCCAAGAAGCACTTCTTTTACGTCGCTAGCTCGACGTAGAATCTCGAGATCAAATGGACAATAAAACGGCACTAATCACCTCATGGGTTACCGTATCACCATAATAATGCTTCAACCTTTGACCATTTACCTTGAATACTTGGCCCGGATCATTCTCAAAAATTTTCACCGCTCCATGTGGAAACACAGTTTTGATTATGAAGGGTCCTGACCATCTTGACTTCAACATTCCAGAAAAAAGACGGAGACGAGAGTTGAATAAAAGAACTTGCTGCCCTGGCAAAAATTTCTTGAGCACTTGACCCCGATCGTGCCACCTCTTGACTTTCTCCTTATACATCTTGTTGTTCTCATAAGCTTGAAGTCGAAACTCGTCAAGTTCATTCAATTGAAGCATCATCTTCTTTCCAACCGCATCCAAATCCAGATTTAATTTCTTCAAAGCCCAATAAGCTTTATGCTCGAGCTCCACAGGCAAATGACACCCCTTACCATAAACCAACTGAAACGGCGACATTCCCAATGGAGTCTTATATGCTGTTTTATACGCCCAAACAGCTTCATCAAGCTTCAAAGTCCAATCCTTCCTTGATGGACATACCACTTTCTCCAAAATACGCTTGATCTCCCTTTTAAATACCTCAGCTTGACCATTTTTCTGAAGATGATAAGCCGTAACAATGCGATGATTCACATTATACCTTTTCATCATGGCAGTGAACTTGCGGTTATAAAAATGCGACCCCTCATCACTGATTATGACTCTTGGAGTCCCAAACCTTGTGAATATCTGCTTGTGAAGAAAAATAAGTACAATTTTCGCATCGTTTATTGGCAACGCCTTAACTTCAACCCATTTTAACATGTAATCAATTGCCAATAGGATATACTGATTGTTGCAAGATGACACAAATGGCCCCATGAAGTTAATTCCCCAAACATCGAAGACCTCAACCTCGAGAAGCACATTAAGAGGTATCTCATCCTTTTTAGACATATTACCCACACGTTGACATCAATCATATTTCAAAACGAACTGATGAGTATCTTTAAATAATGTTGGCCAAAAGAAACCTGCTTGAAAAACACGAGTTGTTGTCTTTTCTCCATCATAATGTCCTCCATAAGCCGTTGAGTTGAAATCTCGCAAGATCCCCCCCCCCTGTTTTGTTGTAAGGAATACATCTCCTGATGATTTGGTCAGCTCCTTGGCGAAAAAGAAACGGCTCATCCCATATATACCACTTCACTTCATGAAGAAACTTCTTCCTTTGAGCATAAGATAAGTCGGGTGGCATGATGTTACTCACAAGGTAGTTCACAATGTATACAAACCACGACTCTTCTTCTTGCACTCCAAACAGTTGCTCGTCGGGAAAAGACTCATTTATCAAGGTTTTATCCAATGAAGTAGCATTAGGATTCTCTAAACGCGAGAGATGATCAGCAACTTGATTTTCAGTTCCTTTTCTGTCCTTGATCTCTAGTTCAAATTCTTGGAGCAAAAGAACCCATCTAATCAATCTAGGCTTCGAGTCCTTCTTCGAGACGAGATATCAAATTGCAGCGTGGTTAGTGAAAACTGTCACCTTAGTCCCAAGTAGATAAGATCGAAATTTCTCAAAACCATAGACAATAGCCAAAAGTTCTTTCTCCGTAGTAGTATAATTTAATTGAGCACCATTGAGTGTCTTACTAGTATAGTAGACCACATGAAATATATTGTTCTTCCTCTGCCCAAGAACTGCTCCAACTGCATAATCACTTGCATCACACATCATCTCAAAAGGCTCATTCCAATCAGGTGCGGTTATGACGGGTGCCGTGATTAAACTCTTCTTCAATATCTCAAACGCTGCAAGGCACTCATCATCAAATTTAAAAGGAACATATTTTTCTAACAGACTGCACAAAGGCTTTGAAATTTTCGAGAAGTCCTTGATAAAATGCCTGTAGAAACCCGCATGACCAAGAAAACTGTGAACTCCCTTAACAGAAATAGGTGGAGGAAGATTCTCAATGACCCCCACCTTGGCCTTATCCACCTCAAGACCTTTACTAGAAACCTTGTGCCCGAGAATTATGCCTTGACGCACCATAAAATGATATTTCTCCCAATTGAGAACTAGATTGGTCTCGACATACCTCTTGAGAACATGTCCAAGATTTTGCTCGCATTCATCAAAAGAATCACCAAAGACTAAGAAGTCGTCCATGAATACCTCCACATTCTGGCCAATCATGTCGGAAAAGATGACCATCATACATCTCTGAAATATGGCCGGTGCATCACACAGACCGAAAGAAACTCATCTGAAGGCGAAAGTACCAAATGGACAAGTGAAGGTAATCTTCTCCTGATCTTCTAGGGTGATATAAATCTGATTGTAATCTGAATAGCCATCCAGAAGAAAATAATACTCATGACCAGCTAACCTGTCAATCATCTGATCAATAGGAAATGGAAAGTAGTCCTTCCTAGTGGCTTTGTTCAGCTTCCTATAGTCCATGCAGACTCTCCACCCCGTGACTGTCCATGTAGAAATAAGCTCATTCTTCTCATTTGCTACCACAGTAATTCCACCTTTCTTTGGCACACATGATCCGGGCTTACCCATGAACTGTCAGAGATAGGATAGATGATCCCCGCATCTAGCCACTTTAGAATTTCCTTCTTCACTACTTCCTTCATGATTGGATTAAGTCTTCTTTGTTGCTCGACTGTAGGCTTGCTACCTTCTTCTAGCATAATTTTATGCATGCAGTAAGAAGGGATGATTCCCTTGATATCTACTATAGTCCATCCAATTGCTGATTTGAACTCTCTCAGAATTCTTAAAACCTTTTCCTCGTCGCTACCTGAAAGGTCAGATGCAATAATAACAGGCAGAGTAGATGCATCACCTAAAAAAGCATACCTCAAATGTTCAGGTAAAGGCTTAAGCTCAAGAGAGGGGGCTTCCTCAATAGAAGACTTGAGGCATTTAGGAGCTTTACTTAATTCTTCCATTCCAACAGATTCAAAAGGCATATCGATCTTCCTCTTCCAGGGAGAAGCATTCAAATATTGTAATTGCTCATCACCTTCGTCATCTTCACTATCTGAATTCCCCAATAAGGCTTTTTCTAAGGCATTAGACCTTAGCAATTGATCAAGTTCCGATATGACCACCGAATCGACCAACTCCACTTTTAAGCACTCCTCATTATCAGAAGGAAATTTTATATCATTGAACACATTAAAGGTAACATCCTGATCCAACACTCGCATTGTAAGCTCACCCTTCTGCACATCAATCAAGGTTCAGCGAGTTGCCATGAAAGGTCTTCCCTAGATTATGGGAATCTTATTATCCTCTTCGAAGTCAAGAATTACAAAATCAGCAGGAAAGATGAGTTTATCAACCTTGACCAAGACATCCTCCACAATACCTCGCGGATATGTAATAGAACGGTCGGCTAACTACAAAGTCATATACGTCGGTTTAGGATCAGGTAGATCCAATTGCTTGAAGATTGACAAAGGCATCAGATTGATGCTAGCTCCCAAGTCACATAAGCATCTGTCAAAAGACACTTTTCTAATAGTACGTGGATTAGTAAAGCTTCCTGAATCTTTAAGCTTCGGAGGCAACTTCTGCTGTAGCACAACACTGTATTCCTCCGTGAGAGCGACAATCTCTAAATTATCCAGCTTCACTTTCCGAGAGAGAATACCTTTCATAAACTTCGCATAACTAGGCATCTGCTCGAGAGCCTCATCGAAAGGTATGTTGATATAAAGTTTCTTGAACACCTCCAAAAACTTCTCGAATTGCTTGTCCAGCTTTTTCTTCTGCAGCCTCTTAGGAAAAGGCGGTGGCGGATAGATCTGTTTCTCCTCTGTATTACCCTCAGGAAGAGTGTGCTCAACAGTAGTCTTCCTTGGTTTCACTTCTTCATCATGCTGCTTCGCTTCTTTCTCTTGCCCAGCTTCTTCAGTCAACTTTTGAGTTTGTTCGGGACTCGCAACCTTCCCAGACCTCAAAGTGATTGCCTTTACCTGCTCCTTAGCTTCCTTCTTTCCTGGCACTTCAGTGTCACTAGGCAATGTACCAGGTTGACGATTTAGAAAGGCATTGGCAATTTGCCCAATATGATTTTCCAAGGTCTTGATGGAAACAGCTTGACTCTTGCACATGAGCTTCAACTCCTCTAATTCAGATTTTTCATTAGCTTGTTGCAACTGGAGTTCTTGTTTTGGTACATACTATGGTTGCTGAAAACCAGGGGGGTTGTACTGCTTAGCTGGATACTGCTGATAAGGCTGTTGAACCGCATTCTGGGCATTGCTCTAACTGAAATTAGGATGATTGCAGTTGTTAGGGTGATAGGTGGTTGGCACAGGTTGCTGCGATCGCTGGAAGTTGCTCACGAACTGAGTTGATTTACTAGAAATTACACACTGATCAGTCTCATGGGCACCAGCACAAAGTTCACAGACACTAGTGATTTGATTAACTCCATAATTAGCCAAAGTGTCAACCTTCATTGTCAAAGCCTTAAGTTGGGCAGCTATAGCAGTTGCTGCGTCCAACTTTAGAATTCCTGCTAATTTTCCCTGAGTCAGTCTCTGGGAAGGATTCTGGTACTCATTAGCAGCCATCAGTTCAATAAGTTCAGAAGCTTCATCGTAGCTCTTAGCCCACAAGGCTCCTCCTGATGCTGCATCAAGCATGGGTCTAGAAGTAGCACCCAATCCATTGTAGAAATAGTTGATAATCATCCAATCAGGCATGCCATGGTGTGGGAACTTCCTTAAGCCTCACATAGAGATTCTCCAGTTTGCTGCGCAAACTGGGTAAGAGCATTCCTGATTGCCGCAGTTTTCGCCATGGGGAAGAATTTAGTGAGAAACTTTTGAGCAAGATCTTCCCATTTGGTGATAGACTCTGCTGGTAGAGAATGTAACCATCACTTAGCTTTGTCCTTCAGAGAGAATGGGAAGAGTTGTAGCTTGATAGCATCTTCAGTCACATCATTGAACTTGAAAGTGTCGCAGATCTCGATGAAATCCCTGATGTGCATGTTGGGGTCTTCGGTAGGAGAACCCCCAAACTGAATTGAGTTCTGTATCATCTGGATCGTGCTTGACTTGATCTCAAAAGTGTTAGCCTTGATGGCTGGTCTAATGATGCTAGACTGAATGTCATTAATCTTTGGCTTAGAATAATCCATCAAAGCCTTCAGATTTTCTGCTTGATCACCCATAGCTACTATTTTGGCTCTTCGACTTTTTCTTCTTCTTCTACCTTCTTTTCTTCCTTAAAAACTTCCCTACGAACTACCACAAGTTCTTCCTCATCTTTATCCAGTGTTCTCTTACGAGTACGCGAACGCGTATGCATACACCCTCGCTAGATCACCTGAAATAAAACAAAGAAACGAATAAGTAACAATGTCTGAGTCAATGAACTTTAATGACCACTGATGGAAAGCACATAAACTTATAATTAACACTGCAGTCCCCAGCAGCGGTGCCAAAAACTTGTTAGTCGCTAAACATGCGCTAATATTACACGCAAGTATACGAGTTTGCAAGTAGTATAAGATATAAATCAAATTCAATCCCACAGAGACTGTATTGGTTAACCAATCAACTCATCCACTTAAGCAATAATGTATGGTTATTATTCAATGCTAAGAGGATAACAAAGTGAGGTTGTTTATAACTAAGAATTAAACTAATTATTAAAATTACGAGAATAAGATAGACTGAGTTAATATATATGACAAACATGAGATTCTAACTTCATTAAGTACTTCATTCAATAGACTTATTGTTGTTAAACTTAGCATGCAATGGTGATGACACTAATCAGACAACATGAAACTGATAAACGCCAACTTTTGTTGCACGAGTACCATTCTTCCAGACATTCTTAAAAGAGATAGAAGCTGAATAGGCACCAATTATATTGAGACCCTATATGTCTATAGAATTTGACAACATAACGGTTTAAGCACAGTTATCTATCTTGATTACATAGGGCAAGTAAGATGGTTAAAATTACCTACGAATCATGCATAACAATACATGAACCTATGCTAGCATGGCAAGTTCTAAATCCTTAAATTCACTCTCGCTTCATTAAGAATTAACACACTATCTTATAAGTTCGCGACGCTCACAAGACAAATACGCACAACCATAACTAGGATATCATACAATCACTACACACTAAGGCATCAAAATAATTTAACTAAAGAAATCCATAAATAAATCCACTAGAACCCCACGATAATGATTAGTTCATAATCGAACTCATCAACACCATGGGTTCCAATAAAAGCATGATAATGAACAATATAAGAGTACTAGGGTTCAAAGACAAATCAAAAACAAGCATCCAAGTATTAACTATATTGAAGAAAACAAGAGTCTTCTTCTCCGTAGCCTTCCCGTGCTCTCTAGGTCTTCTTATTGCTCTCTCAGGCCTCCTTGCTTGATTGTCTCGATATCTCTGAATATATCTTAAAAAACGACCTAAGTTATGTTTATATAGCAGGCCATGCATCCCAGGAGTCCAGCAATTTGAATTATAGAAGAATCAGGATTTGTTTATCCCGACCCAGCACGGCCCCGCGCTTCACCAGCGCGGGCGCGCTGACATTTTGTTTTCCCGGCGCGGCCGCGCGCTAGGACAGCGCGGGCACGCCTGCTTTCTGCCAAAAATTCATTTTTTCTTCTTCTTTATTCCTCGCAGCTTCGAGCCAATCTTTCAAGCTTTTATTCCAACACATCCTACACCATATTAGCATCAAAACAATGCTAATTCACCAAATTCTCGAAGTAAATCCTGAAATGCAAAAACACTTGAAAACACGTTAAAACACAAATAACTTGAGTACAAATACACCAACTCAAAGCTTATTAGAGCATAAATAAGTGTCATAAATGCCACTTAACAGTAGCCTCTCACTATCTGATTGTAGTGTCTGGGTGGTGAGCAAGGTTTCTTGAACCAACTCACTTGATTTAGCTTGCACTTGAGAACTGGGTTCAAGTGTTATAGGTAAGGAAGAAATTTTTGAGATTGGAAGTTGTTGTTCAGAAGTGAGTGTTGGCAGCTCCCCCTGAATGGATGAGGGAGCTTTAAAAGATGTTCCCTCAATGTGTGTGCCATCCTTATTTCTCCTACCATACACTTGAATAGCTTCAGGTGCAGACTGTGCAGACTCTGTACAAGGTGCTTTGGGGTGAATGCTCTTTTCAATAGACACCCCATGTTGAGAGGATGTATCTAGAGTCTGTTTAGTCCCCATTTTTACAACTACATCTTGTTGGGAGGATACAGATGTGGCTTGAGTGGTCAGCTCAGATTTTTTACTTTTCTTTGATCTCTTGACCAATGGCGACTCAAGTTCTGTTTGGTCCTCACCACTCTCAGTCAAAACAGTAAAGGTTATCTCCTTTCTCTTCCTTTTATTCACCTCATCCTTTTGAGAAGATGAGTTGGTTGGTTTCCTAGCTACTAATGGTTTTGAAGGAACATGCTCAATATGGGTTGGTTCCTGTGGGTGTGCCTGTGTTTGTGCTTCCACAGGCTCAGGAACCATTGTTGCACTAAGTTGAATTGCACTAGTTCTCATGTCTGGCATAGAATAAGGGTAAGTCTTAAATCTTTCAATCATGAAAGGTGTTAACTTAAGACCTACTGGAACCTTATTCTTAGTAAGAAGTGATCCAAATAGAATTTTAGATACTTTCTTAGAGTTTCCAATTAATGACATGTTTACTCCTTCTAGCATATGTATGTCATTAACTTTATAGTTTAAAGCTGACATAATAAATCTAGGTACAAAAATTTCCTTACCTCTTGATTCCAATGGCATTGTTAGCCTGGTGCTCAATTCCTCCAATATGTAGTGTCCTACATTAATTTCTTTGTTGCTGGCCATTGAATAAACCAGCTTTTGGATATATTGTCAAACCCTGACTTCCTGCAGGTGAATGCTCTTATTACTGAGTCAAAAAGAAAGGATCATTCCCTCCTTAGATGCTTCTTGTTCATACTGGCCAAGTTGATCTTCTCAGAATAATTGATGAAGTCCATGAATTCATACAGTTCATCCTGAGTTGGAGCCTCCACCAGCTTATCAGTAGGAATGCCCAAAGCCATATTGACATCACTCTCAGATATCTGCACATGTTGTCCCTTGATTGTGCAGTTTATCCTAATTGTTGCAGCTTGATTCTCATGCACAATTGTCCTTGTCGTGGTTGTGTTCCAAAAATCCCCTAACACATCCAAATATAACACAGGATTAGCAGTAAGAGCACCTACAAAGTAGGTCTCGGAAAGGAACTTAACAAAGCATTGGAAAATCTCAGGTGCTTGGTTTGCATTCAGAAATGCAAGGAAGTAGTCTCCTTAGGGATGAAGGGTACAATATTATTGGTTGCCAATGACATGTGTATGAAATTTAGTGGGTAAAAGAAATTAGTGAGAAAGAAGGGAAAACGAGAGCGAAATCGGTTTTGGATTGAAAAGCTAGGTCACTTGAGACCTCGAAAGTTGTAAGTATGTATATGTATCGAGATGTCCGGGTATTTATAGTAAAAGCAAATGACTTGTCAAGAACTCAAAGACGTTTGGAATTAGTCTATCGAGAAGTCATTTTAAGAAATGAAAAATATATCGATAAGTCATTTCATTTATTCTTGTAGAGAACTAAAAAATAAGCTTATCGAGATGTCAAATTAAATTATTTCAGTTTTGAGTTATTGATAAGTCTAAAAATATTCTTGTAGAGAACTCTGTAACTTAACACTTGTAGAGAACTCTACAATGACTTATCGATAAGGCATAATAAAGCTTATCGAGAAGTCACTCGAGAAGTCAGTAAATTGACTTATCGAGAACTCATTCGAGTAGTCTTAAAATGACTTGTCGATAAGTCAATTAAACTTATCGAGAACTCAGTTCTCTATATACTTTTGAACAATTTTAAGTCTGCCTTGTGTTAATTTTACATATTAAAGATGTAAATTAACAGCTTAGCAGTTTACTAAGAATTTTGAAAAATTCCAAGTTAAATTTTTGTTTTTGAAAAATAAATATGCAGAGATTTCTGAAATATTTATAATTCATATTTCAGTTAATTTCCAATTAAATCAAATTAATTTTGAATTACTAGAAATCAATCTGCTGCAACACATTAGTTGAGTTCTTGCCTTAGAATGAAGAATTAAGCATTCCAATTTCACCTACAAGTCTGGTGAAAGTTGCTTCATCCAAAGGTTTAGTAAAAATGTCAGCTAATTATTTTTCAGTTGGAACAAAACTGAGCTCAATTGTACCATTTGTAGCATGTTTTCTAATAAAATGATAACTTACATCAATGTGCTTTGTTCTAGAATGGTTAACTGGATTAGCTACTATAGATATAACACTAGTATTGTCACACATAATAGGAATTTTGTGTAACACTAGGCCATAATCCATTAGCTGATTTCTAATCCAAAGTACTTGTGCACAACAACTTCCTGCAACTATGTATTCAGCCTCTGCTGTAGAAGTTGATACATATTGTTGTTTCTTGCTATACCAGGATACAAGTCTTTGTCCAAAAAATTGATAGCTTCCACTAGTACTCTTTCTGTCAACCCTGCATCCAGCAAAATCTGCATCTTTGTAGCCAACAGCTTGAAAACCAGTTCCCTTAGGATACCATAATCCCAAGTTTGGAGTCCCCTTCAAGTATCTGAAAATCCTCTTTACATCCATCAAATGTGATTCTTTTGGATTGGCTTAAAATCTTGTACATAGACATGTTATAAACATGATGTCTAGCCTACTAGTAGTTAAGTAAATCAACGATCCAATCATTCCTCTATAGCTTGAAATATCTACACTTTTTCCCTTTCTGTCTTCATCCAACTTTGTTGCAGTAGACATATGTGTAGATGCAGGTGAACAATCAACCATGCCAAACTTTTTCAATAAGTCTTTGACATACTTACCTTGGCTGATGAAGATTCCATCACTTCTTTGACTAACTTTAAGTCCAAGAAAGTAACTTAATTCCCCCATCATACTCATTTTATATTCATTTTGAATAAGCTTAGAAAATCTTTGGCAAAACTTTTCATTTGTAGAACCAAACATGACATCATCCACATAGATCTGAACTAGGATCGTATCTTCACCATGTTTCTTCTAGAATAGAGTCTTGTCTATAGTACCTCTAGTAAAACCATGTTTCAGTAGGAATTCCGACAATGTATCATACCAAGCTCTAGGTGTCTGCTTTAGTCCATATAGAGCCTTGAGTAACTTGTACACAAAATTTGGAAATTCTAGATCTTCAAATCCAGGTGGCTGTTGCACATAAACCTCTTCTTCTAACTCACCATTTTGGAAGGCACTCTTGACATCCATTTGATACACTTTAAAATTTGAATGTGCAGCAAATGCTAGAAAAATCCTTATTGCTTCAAGTCTTGCAACTGGAGCAAAAGTTTCATCATAATCAATTCCTTCTTCTTGTGAGTAGCCTTTTGCAACCAACCTTGCCTTGTGTAATAACCCCAATTTTTTTGAAATTTTTTGAAACCCTTATGAATAGTGATTTTGCTGATTATGTTGAATAAGAAAACTTTTCATGTCACACTATGTAGGGGTTCTTCTATTGTTATTCTGAGATCTTATTAGTACTTTATATGAAATATAAGTGTATGTAAAGATCGTCAGAATCCAAATTCGAACACTTTGATTTTTCCCGAAAATCCACCAGATACCGAAAGAATTGAGTATAAGGTAACATGATTAAAAGGATTTAAATTCAAGGATTATAAGAGAGAATCATAAAAGGAATATAATATATTGAGAAAGGTTAAGGGAACCTAAGTAATAAGATCCCGGGTATGATCCCTCAAACGATAAACGTGAATGAAAGTTAAGCGAACCGTATAACAGATCAGCGGTCATTAGCCAAGTAATTAAGAGCTAATTAAAGAGGTTAGTGATGATAATGTCACCACACCAACAAGAAGATGACAAGTGTGGGAAGATGACATAGGAGGATGATATAAGTATGACCAAAGGGAAGGTATTGTTGGTTGATTTCAAGCCACACAAATTTTACCATGGTTAAAAGGTAATTAACAAAACAAAAGGATATCAACCAAGCCTTTTATGCACAAAGATCAATAAAACAAAGCAAGCTTCTCTCTCCCCCCTTTTCATCTTCTTCATTTCGAATTTTTCACCAAAATGGTGAATTAGAAATTCAAAACACAAGCTATACTCCATGGAAAATTATAAGGTTTGTTTCTTTGGATCCTATATTTCATAAGTAAGAAGAGCAAGTAGTTTGAGTGCTTGAATCAAAGGTTTTCTATCTCAAACAAATCATTTTAGTTTAGAGTGAATAGTAACTTTCAAGAACAAATTTTTGATTCTTGATTTTATTTGCAAGGTCAAGGTAGCTTAAGCATATATTAAGGCTTCCATTGACATTCCAAGGATCTTTCATTGATTAAAAGCTTCAAGAAAGGTATAACTCTTCATGATCTTAGTATTAAGATTGTTTGATATAAATGATTATGATGATGGAATGATAGATTAAGTGTAGTAGTTGTTTTGTCATGTTGAGATCTTAGTGGTTAAGTGCTTTTGTTGATTTTGGAGTTAAAAAGTAGCACTAGTTGTTCTTGATGATTTATGGTGTGATTTGAGATTGGTTTAAATGGTTTAAAGTGGTTGAGGAGTGATATGGTCATATGGTTGTATTGGGATTGATTGGTGATGGTTTGGTGTTGAATTGGTTGGTAAAATTTTGGGAAATCGCGTAAACATAGCCGTCGTAATGTCCGATTTACTTTAGGCTGTTTTTGTTCTTAACATTAGGACCCGTGAACTCACTGCTAGGTTTTGACCATTGCCATTATTAGATAGTTCATGTTACGAGCTTCGTTTTGATATGTAGTTCGTTTGATTCCGATGTACGATTTAGGAGAAACGACCGTTTTAAGTAACGGCATTTCGTGACCGAACCATTACCCCTCGCCTTACTTTGAAACCTTGGTTAAGGACCTTAAATGACTAATTGAGGTAAGAAACAATTATGTAAAGTGGATTAGGCAGTTGGTAAGGTACTCGCGAAAGAATCGCCTTAAAACCCTTAATGGTTAATTTATTAAAAATGGTGGAGCCGAGGGTACTCGAGCGACTTAAGTAAATCGTTAAGCGCGAAAGCGAACGTTAGGACTCTAAATGGTTAAAGTCTAGTTTCTTAAGCGACCGGGGTTTAATTCCGACTTATGTTGTTGTTCATAGGTTATCGGACCCACTCTAAGCTTAAGTCTATCCGGGAGCACTCAGGCAAGTTTTCTACCCGTTATACTGTTGTTGTGATGTATATGTGTATATGCATGATCTTGCGATAAATGCATATTTGTTATTAGCAAATTCTTGCGATATATTGTAGCATGTAATATGGTATATATGCATGCCTGTTTCATATTCTTGGATTATATATCTGTTGGTTCAAATGCTTATTCGTTGCATAATACCTATGCTAGAGATAAACGGTATTTGCGTATACCCTTATTATAGGGGATCAAAAGGTGAACTTTTTCTAAAACCGGGAGGCGAGGCTCCCGAGTATAATATATATTTATATATATATATATTGATATAATTTTTCAAACTATTAATCGAATAAGGTTTATTCGATAACTTTATTTTATTTAATGAATATTATTACGAATATTCATTCGAGGACTTATGACTCCTTTTATTTTATTATTTGAATATTATTTGAATATTCATTCGAGGGCTTATGACTCTTTTATATTATTTATTGAATATTATTTGAATATTCATTCGAGGGCTTATGACTCAGTTTATATTATTTAATGAATATTATTTGAATATTCATTTGAGGATCTATGACTCCGATTATTTGCTGAGATATGTTCTTTATTTTATTAAAGAATAAGGTGTCGATAATCAAACTTATCTTTGATTATTCAAATAAAGATAGTACTTTCGTATAAGTATATCTTTGGTTATTTAATACTCATTTCAAGTATAAGTTTTAAAACTTCTACTTCAATTATTTTTATAAAGATTATTCTTTATGGGAATATTATTTAAATAATATTCAGATATTTTCTAATATATTGGGACTGATTTATTTCATTAAATCAGCATTACTCCAAACACTCTTTAAAGTGTTTTCGAGTCTTCAAAATGATTTTTAAAAGTTAGAGCGGATCCCAAAACTCATTTTTATATTTAAGATCTTCCTTTTAAAGGGGATTTAAATACTCATTCAAAACTTGAGTGATCCGGCTCAGTGGTGTATTTTACATTCGCAACGAGGTTGCTGTTTTGAGAAAAATCTTGATTATTTGCCCATCGTTCGGGAAGTTAGTTCATCTATTTGAGTCGGCATAAGCAACATGGGCTCAGTGGGCGTCCATGAAAGTGTAAGTGGCTCAGTGGGAGTCCATCAAATGCGTAAGTGGCTGAGTGGCAGTCCAGCATAAGGTCCTATTGCGGCCAGGGTGATGACCAGTGGGGAATTCGTCCATCTACTAGTAGAAAAGGTTACTTATTGGTATCTTTGCCTGATCAGCAAGATATCAGGTTTATGCCAAGGTTTTCTCCTTTCCAAATTCATTGGATATTGCAACTCTGTTTATAATTTTCATAACAGAGGTTTTCAAGGAGTGTATGAAATGTATATATATAGGTGTATATATATATCAGGATTTAATGAAGTATCTCGTAACTTCATTATTTATAATGATATTCAAAGATTGAATCTATTCAAATCTTGTCTTGTAGTCTCATCTATGTGATGAACTTTTGAACTGATTATAACTTGAACGGTGGTAGTTCAAGTAATATTTGGAAAAGATATAAGTATATTGGGGTATCTTGTAACTTCATATTTTCAACTTATATCTAGTTAATGATTATCTTATGCATATCAAAGATTTTCAGAAAAATGTTGAGACAAGGGTAGATATATGAGATCACCTTGCAACGATATTTGTATACAGTTATAAACTGGAACTCTGTGTATATTATGCATGGAAGAGGACTTCCAAGATTTTGAAAAGTATATATATATATATACTGAATATTTTGCGACTTCATCGCATTAAGATATCAAACTTGGTTCATTTCTTTTGACCAAGACTTTCATGAGTACAATGAGAAGGCTCATATATTTTTAATCATTATACATATTATTTTGGTGGGTTTGCTGCTCACCCTTGCTTTCTTCTTTCATCACACAACAACAGATAGAAAAGATGAACAGGACCAAGCTCCCGATTCGCAAGCGGTTAGAAAACGTTCCGCAGTCTTCTTAAAGCGTTGATGCCGCCGTAGCTTAGGTAGGAGCTACCAATAGGCTAGGTTTTCAACTATTGATGAACCAGACTTATGTATAATATGAATTGTAATAATGGCAAGGAATATATAAATTTATTCAGAACCTTTTTAAGGTGTAACGGTTTATAATTGAGGAATATAAGGACTTGTGTTATTTTTGAGTGTTCATCTCTGAGACTATAACTTGTGGTGTGTGTGTTTATTGTGGGGTCACAGTACAGAGTAGTTGATTATTTATTAAGATTGGGTGTTATTAAGGGAAATGGAACTCGTGACAACCCGGATCCCCGACCCCGGATTTGGGGGTGTTACAGAAGTGGTATCAGAGCTAAGCGTTATAAACCTCAGAGATGATGTGACGTTAAGATAATAAGTTCACTAAGATAATAAGAACTCTTGCCAAGTTCCTAGTCGGGCTACCTAACGTAGTACTGACAGTTAAAACCCTTATGGGAACCATTATAAATATCGTGATAGAAGCGTAGTTCGTTATCGTATATGGTAGCGGGACTCCGAACCCTGAGGTTGAGGAGCAACAACGCGATGATGTTTTATTACTTATTGGAGATCAGATTATGGATCCGATAAAGCGTCCTAACGCGGGATCAGATGATGTTCATGTTGAGGATGTTGTCCTAGAAGGGATAGTTGCTGAGGAGGATCCCATGGAGGATCCTGACAAGAATGAATAAAGCACCACTGATGAATTGATGATCATGGTTAGGTCGACTACCAGAGGTAGAATTGGTCGGTCACTATCGGAGGTTCGTTCAAGTTTATAAAGATAGTAGCCCCCTTTAACGCGGCTTACTCGTAAGACTAAGAAGTTTGAATGGACAGAGAAATACGAGAACAACTTTCAAGAACTGAAGCAAAGATTGGTGACGACCCCTATGATGGCGTTGCCGGATGGAAAAGGAGATTTTGTGATGTGTAGTGACGCTTCGCATAAGGAATTAGGGTGCTTCTTATACAGCACAACAAGGTAATCGCGTACGCATCAAGACAATTAAGGGAATATAAAATTCGATATCCCCACCCATGAGCTTGGGCTCGTGGTAATAGTTTTGCCCTAAATATTGGAGGCACTACTTGTATGGAGAGAAGTACGAGATTTACACAAGCCATAAGTGCTCTAGTGCATTTTCACGCAGAAAGAGCTCAACATGCGCCAAATGAGGTGGTTAGAGATAATCAAGGATTACGATTATGAGATTCTTTATCATTCGGGGAAAGCCAATGTGGTGGCTGATGCCCTTAGTAAAAAGGAGAGACTCAAGATGATAATGTCTTTGAGAGAGTTTATAAGAGATTTTGAGAAAATGGAAATAGAAGTGAAGGTAACCGGAGCCGGTACCGAAAAGCTGTTTGAGATTGCAAGACAGACCGAATTATTGGAAAAGAACATATTGTGCCAGAAAAAGTGATGAATGAAGGCAGAGAGCCAAAAAAATAGATATGAGATTAATACCGAGAAAGATGATAAGGGAATAATGAGGTATTCCTATAGAATTTGGGTTCCAAATGTTTAAGAGCTTAAAGATGAGATCCTAGATAAAAGTCATAGTTCAAGGAATAAGATTTAGGGCAAACCCTGAATGTGATAGTCAGGGAGGACGCCATCAAGATAGAAGGAACCCATAACATAATGAAGTGGAAAATGAGGATTTTAACGTATAAGATAACCCCAAGTATGGGAGAAGGATGAAACATTTCATACTGAGAAAATAGAAGTCGAGCAAGATAAGGAGACCCGAGACGGTACTCCTATATGGAAATTCATGGACCTGTCTAAACAGAACTTATACTTTTATTCCCAACCACCACCTTAAGGAAACAATGCGGTAGGAAATCCTTTCATGACCTTTAAGTCGCTAAGCTCTCAGAGTTCCAAGGAACGGTTTGACCCAGTCGAGGCAAGAGCCTGACTAAAGGAAATATACGAATTATTTGAGTATCTAAATGATTGACGAAGCACAAAAGACTGTTTTTGTCACTTACCCCCGTAAGAGAGAGGCCACCCATTGGTGAAAGGCCAAGAAAGGCACAGAGCCAGAGGTTATAATAAACTGATTAAAGTTCAGACAATTGTTTTCGGGAAAGTACTTCCCAAGGTTATGGAGGTAGTGTAAAAGCTTTAGAGCCAGAACAAAAGTGGACGAGTATGATGAATTATGAATCTAAGTTGTAAAAGTTGTCAAGATTCGTTCTGAGGACACGAATCTAGAATGACGGGATGTTTGAAATCAATGCTTATGTTGTGGTTATAATGGAAACGAAAATAAAAGACTGAAAAGGGTAGGAGTATAAAGGGATATAAAGGAAATAGAGTTGAGAAGTGATAAGGGAGTTAGGTATGGGAAACCCTAAGAAACCCTTGCAATAAATATAGAGAAGTGTGTCATCATCAGCGCGATGGTGACTGATCATGAGATAAATTCAAGGTTTGAAGACGTAAGCGATACGTATAGTTAATTCCCTTGAAGTTGACAGTATTCGATGAAACTTTGAGATAGATCGATTGATTAATAAGGAAACGCGGATGGACTGAGGAGTCAAGAAAGTAAGAAATTAGGAAAATTGGATGAAGGAAGTGACCTTCAAGAATATGAAGTGTAAGACCGGTGGCTTGATACCCATAAAGGGAGACGCCATGTATGAAAGATATCCCAACATTGAGATGACTGTTGAGATAAACAACAAAAGTAAATAAGGAATTATTAAGAAGAAGTTCACGTTGAACACGACCAATATCTTCCAGAACACCCTTGTTATCGTTACCCAATTTAGGCAATAAAAGCGGATAACCGTTGTTATCTTTTGGAGGCCATATTGATTGACCTCATTTTAAATACAGATGTTATTGTGAAATTCGGCATATACTATCGAGGTGGGAATAATTGAATAAGACACCCTTATCAGGGATATATGACTTAATTTATCCATGGAAGGATGCATGTACCTTTTTAAAGGTGGAATTAAGGATAAAACATCAGTAACTTAAAATGAATCCTAGGGGAATGCATAAAGGTTGGCATTTCACCCTTAATAGGGATAGTATGAGTTTTGACAGTATGAATTGGAAAGGATTAAGGTAATAACAACCTTTAAGAATCAGTGGAGAAATTTTTCAGAAGTATATAGACAATGATTCTGGTATTAATAAATGGTATCTTGATATGCCCTGTATCTAGGGAATACAGGAGGAACGATTCGAGGATAACCTTAGAGGTTTTACAAGGAGAAAGGTAATATTCAAAATTCTCAAGAATAAAAATGTTGATAAAGGAAATATGACGTAATTATAATGATGCCAAGTGGGGCACGTGTTAAACCACGAGAAAGTATGGATCGAACCAGTAAAGGTCGAAATTGTTCAGGGCAATTAGGGCCTAGGATAAAAATGTTCTAAGTATGATTGAGAGTCAGTCGTGAAAGTGATTAACCTCTAAAGACTGAGGCAATAACTTATGGAAAAATGGTTGTAAGTCATATGTCATAGCCTATTTGTATATTCGAGGATTCAACTCAACTCAAATAAGAATGTAATAAGTAAATAGTGGATCTACCGTCAGAGAGATCTCGCAAAGTAATATCTGTCAAAGGATTCAGAGACAAGGTTCATCTACAGACTTGAGGAGTTAATTCACTGGAAGAAGTTCAAGAAGTTGATCATGCCTCAGTGATATAAATCAAGATCGTGGATTTAATCAAGTGACATAGATCTCGTCAGAGTATCATTAATTACAAGGATTTAATCTGAAGAAAATCAGAGTATCAAAGTCAACACATGAAGAAACGTCACGGAAGTTAGTCACTCATGAACCAGACAGTACATCGAGTGTCAACGTTGAAGTGGTGGAATTGATTCATAATTTTCAGTGATTTTCAGAAGATTTGCAGAAGAATGGTTGCTGCTCAAGACTAGAATTAATTCTCTATTAATTAATTAAGTCATCTAATTTAATTAAGAAAATAAATTATATCTGCGAAGAATAATTTATTTATTAATTGAATTAATTGATTAATTAATTCTGAATTAATTTTAGGAATTTTCAGAAGTTTAATTGGTTTAAAAACAGTCTTAAATTAGCAAGACAATTGAAAATGAACTAGCATGACAATCTGGATTGTCATACCGATTGTCATGCCAAGTCATTTCAATTGTCATACCGAAAGTTACACTAGGAAGGAGATTGTCTTGCTAGTTCAACTGATTGTCATACCGATAGTCATTGTAGTTCAATCAGATTGTCTTGCTAGTACAATTGAAAGTCCTACTGAAAGTCTTGCTGAGCCAAATAGATTGTCCTACCGATTGTCATTGCAGTTCAAGTAATTTTGTTGGATTGCATACAAAAAGAAAAAGAAGCAGAAGACATTCACTCACTGAAAAAAATACAAGAACACAGCAGCCGCCTAAGAAATATCTCATTGTTCTCTGCTGAAATTCAAAGATCAATTTCTAGATTGCAAAGTTAAATCCAATCAACTAGAAATCTTTATCTTGTTCTTGTGTAACAATCTAGCGGATCAAAATCCCTAGAACTTAATCTCAAATCGCGTTTAGCATTTGATTCTAATTATTGCAAAAATAGAAAAAGTTCATGTCGAATTTATTCTAGATTTGTGATAATTGATTTGAGATTAATACCTTGTAATCGATACAGTTGTTGTAACACCTTTCAAGTTTAATAATATTTTTATTTAACTTGAATTTTGTTTCACATTTTTTATTCCGCATTTATTCGATTATTTGGTACTGTTTGTATTTAACCCCCCCTTCTACAAACAAATTGGGACCTAACAATTGGTATCAGAGCCTTCTGATTAACGAACAAATCCAGATCCTAGACTTTTGTGATTTTTCAACTCCTTGAATTTTTATTCATTCAAAAATTCATAATGACTTCACAAAAAGTTGGAACCGTTAAAATTCCACAATTTGATAAAGAGAATTATATTATGTGGAAGAAGAAGATGCTCTTATTTTTACAAGTGGCAAATCCCAAATATTCAAACTTGTTAAAGAAGGGGATAAGAACTCCGATGGTTATTGAACCGGAGGTGATAGTGGATGATGTTGTGATCACCAAAGCCAAAACCTATCCTAAAGATCCTGAGGATTTTTCTCCTGCTGAAAAAGATGAAGCCTCCTTGGATGCCAGCCTTCAGTTAATTTTAATTGATTCCCTTGATCCCTTGATGAACAGACATGTGATGAACTGTAAAAATTCCAAACACATGTGGGAAACTATTGAGGTGATCAATGAAGGCACAGAGGAAGTTAGGGAGAACAAGTTGGAAATCCTAACCTCTGAATATGAACATTTCAAATCAAATCCAGGAGAAGGAATTACTGAAGTGTTTGAGAGGTACAATGCGTTGATCAACAACCTGAACATCAATGGAAAGTATTATTCAATCAGGGAGGTCAACAAAAAGTTCCTTTTAACACTGCCAGCTCATCTTGAACATAGAATCACTGCCATTAGAGAAGCTAGAGATCTGAGTGAGATTTCTTTGGACAGGCTCTATGGAGTGTTAAAAACCTATGAGTTGGAGCAGATTCAACAGAAGGAAGTCTACGGGAATGATAGAATGGTCAGCACATCTACTGCACTTGTAGCTGAAGGTCAACAACAACAACAATCTCAACAGTTAGAAAGAATGGT
The DNA here is from genome assembly GCF_009905375.1 of Apium graveolens. Lineage (NCBI taxonomy): Eukaryota > Viridiplantae > Streptophyta > Magnoliopsida > Apiales > Apiaceae > Apium > Apium graveolens. The sequence goes on along the minus strand of NC_133648.1, from coordinate 60,629,025 downwards.
ACAATTTTCCAAGGGTGAGGAAAATGAGTTAGTAGCAGAATATGATCCTCCTACTACAAATCAATCAAGTGATGATTTTTATTCCTTGGAAGAGCTGGAGCAATTGGAAGACGAGTCAATGGCCCAAATGTTCAAGAGATTCTCCCATGTCAGATTCAAGAGGAATCCCAAGCTTAAGTACAAGTCCAACTACAACAAATTCCAGAAAGGTGGATCTTCATCCTCTAACACCAGCAGTGGTGGATACAAAACAGGGATGGTTGATCGGAGCACCATTAGATGCTATAACTGCAATGAGTTGGGACACTTTGCCACAGAATGTAGGAAGCCAAAGCAAGTAAGAAAGAACTCTGAAAGGGCTTATCTGGCAAAGGGAAGAAGCTGGGATGATACTGACAGTGAAGATGAAGATGAAGGAAATCTTGCTCTTATGGCTATTGATGGAAAAGCTTCATCGTCAAGAATAGAGGTAAAACTTTCTGATGCTGAAATGGTTTATCATCTAAGAGGTAACTTAGATTGTGCACGTCGTGATAATGAACTGTTAAGTTTACAGATCACAGACCTTGAGAAAGAGGTCAATGAATTAAGACTTGTGCACATTAATCAAGACAAATTAAAAGAACAGGTATCTTTTCTAGAGAATAGAGTTGACTGTTATAGAAAACTCGAAACTATTCTCAAAGACAAGATCACCGGTCTTGAGACTAAGGTTAGAGCCTACTTCAATTCTTGTTCGAAGGCTAAAGAGTTCTACAGTAAGCAAGCTGTTAATCAAACATCTGGAATAGGTTATGATTACAATGCTGCTATTGGAGAATTAGGCATAAACTCCCCTCCTCATGTCTGTGCTAAAGGGAGGGAAGTACCACATGTGCTTAAGGGTGTTGATGAACCCCTCTATAAAGCATCAATTGCTGAACCATTTGATGCGACCTCTTCTGTTATTCAAGAAGAAATACGTGCTGAAGATCTTGCTAATGAGAAGGTTGTTTCCAAGTCAAGTGTGTCGAAAGTTCCAGTCAAAGTTGTGAAAGCAACTAAGACTAACTCAGACACACATGAGTTGGATAACAAAAATGCCATGTCTACCATGCATAAATTGCCTGCTGTTAATCACTCTCATAAAGCATGTGGTATTTCTAATTGTATGTCTTGTGCTTTTAATATGATGTATGCTTATTTTAATGGTAAGCATGTATCTAATGATAAGACTACTCCTCGTCAGCATGTGAATAACAAGAAGCATGATAGGTCTAAGACTGCCAGTCCTTCTAAGGCTAGAAAGGAGACATTTGTGCCTAAGCTTAAACAGAAATTTGTTAAGGCTGTTTATAAGGTCAAATGTTCAGTCATTGAGAAAGTTGAGACAATTAAAATTAAAAATGTTGTTTTGCCTGACAAAGGACAGTTCTACAAGTATGCCGGGCCCAACCAAGTTTGGGTTCCGAAGAAGGTCTAATCCATTTGTAGTGCAGGGCATTAAACAAGTATAACCGGTAGTGTGGATTCTTGACAGTGGATCATCAAGACATATGACCGGAGATAGAGCCCTGCTATCAAATGTGGTTGAGAAAGCTGGCCCCATGGTTACCTTTGGAGATAACAACAAAGGTTTATCTGAGGGATATGGCTGTTTGCAAGCTGCGAATGTTATCATTGTAATTTTGTATATTGTGCTAGGTTATTATCAGGAAGCAGTATCTAACATATAGCACCAGTGACGAGACTTGAGAATATTACGACATATCAGACACCTGCTGCACATTACACTTGGAATTGTACTCTAGTAAGATGTGTACAAGTGTACTCCTGTTTGGTGAGTCAAAAGAGGAAGTCAGTGCACCACAGTTCATGGACTTTGCAGCTGCAGATCTATTGGACTATGCAATCTCTTCTTCACAATCTCACTTTAGGTTGGTATGAACTAGTATACTGCTCAAGCAATCGTCAAGGACATGGTATGGCACTCTAACAGAAGTTGTAATTTTATATGAACTAGTAGAGTAGTCATATTTATAACTATCTTATCACTAAGCACAATCATATTGTTTTATATGTGCAGTGGTATATTGGTTATGCAACATAACAATTAGTATCTAAAGTACTTGACAAGTATCGGTCAATGATATGTTGTTAACATTATGTTGCAGATATTTGTAAGCTTTTGACATGAATGAGAATTACTTAGACTTTACCCTAAGTGATCAATGTTTTATCGAAACTCATTCATATTGAAAAACAAAATTAAACTTCTTTCTACATTAGTGATTTCTTATTTCATGTAAAATCTTTTAAAATTACTATTGTAAATCATTTTCTCTCTATTACCATATATTCTATGATACAGGCTCAGTCTCCATTGACTTTCTTTCATTGACAGTCATGAGGTTGAAAACCCACAACGTCTATCCCAGACTGTAAAGACAAACACAAAAACAAAACCAACCAACACTCTTTTCCCACTAAAAGTAGTATGAATGAGCGTGAGGGAGATAGTGCCTAGTGCACCACATAAGGAAGGTTCTGTAGTCAACCCAGTAGCTCTGTCTCCTACATAGATGAGTAGTATTTAAACCGAGACAACTGCTAGCCCCCATACATCTTCTCAAAAAGATGTAATGGCTGAAAAGGCACAAAAACAGTTACTAGATTCATTCTCTCAACAGGGTGAGTCTATTGAATTTTGCCTGTCGGCCAAGGTATCCGATGTAGTGTCACCACTTCAAACATAAACAATTCTTGATGCACAAGGAGAGGTTACACACACAAAGGATGAGTTGACGGAAACAAGAGTTTCGACCATTTTAAGGTCAGATTCGATTGTTCAAGGTTCGTTAGTGGACCAATTGCCTTTACAGGTGTTAGGAGAGGATACTGATCCAAAAGCCATATGTCAGTGGTCAGTGTCTACCTCCCCAGGCTTAAATCCCCTGGATGCATCTGCGGATAGTGGATCTGACATAGGTGCAGATCGGCAACTTGTTGACAATGATTCAGATATTACCTGATAAGTCACAAGGAAGTGTCTTCACAGACATTAGAAGGGAACTTTGATCTTTATGCTAAAATCGTTGGATCATTGTTTACCTTCCCAGAATTCAAATCTGGAACCCTAAAAGGGAAACTAGCAACTTGTAGATTATGACTCAGATTTATCTGACGAGTTTAACAAGGATGGGGATTTGTGAACTCCCATTGCACCACCTGTGACCTCCTTTAAGGATGGCTAAGGTGATTTTCCTTGCAGGTACAGCTGGATTATGAAGCTATGAGAGAAGAGTGATACACTTGTGAGAATGAGTGTAAACACGAGTGGAGAGAAGAGTGAAACACATGTGAGGTACACTAAACAGAATCACACACTCACAGTGAGGTAGAAAGAGAAACTACTTGTTATTTCTTTTCCAACCAAGTGAAATATGAGAACTCCTTCAGATGACGGCATACATTCCTTCTTTAAGGGGGAGATAAAAGCTTAAGAAATAGTTTGGAGGATTCCTCAACTAAGGGGGAGAAATAGCAGGGAGGAAGAAAAAGATCCTAAAAATGTACACTACACCACACCATTGTTGTTTCTAACTACGGATCCTATTGTACGGGAGAGGTGGTAAACACAAGGTGATTTTCTAGTAAGGGAAGAAGCTGTTTTCAAACGGGGAGTACCATTGGCTTTTATCTGCGGATCCTATTGTACGGGAGAGGTGGTAAACGAAGGTGATCTTCTTTAATCAGTTGATTCTCATAGGGGGAGAAGCAAGAGAGATATGGGCTTCTCAACAAGAAATGTGGTTGTACAAATGAAGATGGAACTACTTGAAGATATGTTCAGTCTAGAGGAACATCTACTTGGAATCTGGAAAATGTTAAATCTCATCCAGAACTTTTCTGCTATTTACTTTGCATGTATGTTTATATCTTTTTCTTATTTGTTAGTTGAGTTATCCTCTAGGTATTTGTGTGTTATTGTCTAACAAACAAATAGGGGGAGATTGTAAGTCATATGTCATAGCCTATTTGTATATTCGAGGATTCAACTCAACTCAAATAAGAATGTAATAAGTAAATAGTGGATCTACCGTCAGAGAGATCTCGCAAAGTAATATCTGTCAAAGGATTCAGAAACAAGGTTCATCTACAGACTTGAGGAGTTAATTCACTGGAAGAAGTTCAAGAAGTTGATCATGCCTCAGTGATATAAATCAAGATCGTGGATTTAATCAAGTGACAGAGATCTCGTCAGAGTATCATTAATTACAAGGATTTAATCTGAAGAAAATCAGAGTATCAAAGTCAACACATGAAGAAACGTCACGGAAGTTAGTCACTCATGAACCAGACAGTACATCGAGTGTCAACGTTGAAGTGGTGGAATTGATTCATAATTTTCAGTGATTTTCAGAAGATTTGCAGAAGAATGGTTGCTGCTCAAGACTAGAATTAATTCTCTATTAATTAATTAAGTCATCTAATTTAATTAAGAAAATAAATTATATCTGCGAAGAATAATTTATTTATTAATTGAATTAATTGATTAATTAATTCTGAATTAATTTTAGGAATTTTCAGAAGTTTAATTGGTTTAAAAACAGTCTTAAATTAGCAAGACAATTGAAAATGAACTAGCATGACAATCTGGATTGTCATACCGATTGTCATGCCAAGTCATTTCAATTGTCATACCGAAAGTTACACTAGGAAGGAGATTGTCTTGCTAGTTCAACTGATTGTCATACCGATAGTCATTGTAGTTCAATCAGATTGTCTTGCTAGTACAATTGAAAGTCCTACTGAAAGTCTTGCTGAGCCAAAGAGATTGTCCTACCGATTGTCATTGCAGTTCAAGTAATTTTGTTGGATTGCATACAAAAAGAAAAAGAAGCAGAAGACATTCACTCACTGAAAAAAATACAAGAACACAGCAGCCGCCTAAGAAATATCTCATTGTTCTCTGCTGAAATTCAAAGATCAATTTCTAGATTGCAAAGTTAAATCCAATCAACTAGAAATCTTTATCTTGTTCATGTGTAACAATCTAGCGGATCAAAATCCCTAGAACTTAATCTCAAATCGCGTTTAGCATTTGATTCTAATTATTGCAAAAATAGAAAAAGTTCATGTCGAATTTATTCTAGATTTGTGATAATTGATTTGAGATTAATACCTTGTAATCGATACAGTTGTTGTAACACCTTTCAAGTTTAATAATATTTTTATTTAACTTGAATTTTGTTTCACATTTTTTATTCCGCATTTATTCGATTATTTGGTACTGTTTGTATTTAACCCCCCCTTCTACAAACAAATTGGGACCTAACAATGGTGATATTTTTTTTTACTCATCAGATTTTAAGGAAAACATCTTCACACAAGCAGTGATTGGAAATGAGGTAGAAAATTTAGTGAAGGTGGTTAAAATGACATTGATTGTAAGGAAATATTACTATCAAGAAAGGCCAAAGAGGTGGCCGACACTTTAAGTGTAAGAGGACAATTATAGGCGCTCGTGCCAGAGGAATATAGTGATAATGGTTAAGGTTGTGAAGGTTGTATTATGGTGTGGAAGATTGACATTCCTTCTGATGATTGTGCGATACTCAACCGTGATAGTAGTTGGGTAAAGATTAATTTTTGTAATCACCGTGAGCGGGCTATCTATCTTAGAGGGTCATATCTTAAGATAAGCCAGGACCATGTTACGAAAGGACTAAATGAACCTTTGAGCTTCATGTCTCCTAATAAAGACATATGGTTAATAATGGTATTAACCTGCTATCGTCGCTTTCATTGAAACTCTTCTGCAATTTTATCTGCTTCATGTCATATGTACGTCAAGTTCAGGAGTATTCTTCATGAATCATGAACGGTGATCATGTTACCTCCTTAGAAGAATTCGATACGAGATGTATGGACTCCGTATGGTTATCTATTAAGACTTCATGGAAAATGAATGACTACAGTAGGTCAACGATGGACCCTAGTAGTGCAGGAATGATTCTGCGGTTAATGAGCCAATTAATTACAACCGTAAGAGTTGTATTGGAATGGATGTTGAGATTAAGTACCACTAATCGGGTTGTGGTGATGTATAAGTTATCATTGATAGACTAATTAAGTCGATTATCTACCTATTGAATACTTATTCCTTCTTATCAATAGAGAGTCGTATTACTATATGAGGAAGGTTGCAGTGCAAGCATAGAATTTTAGTAACGGTGATGTCTAGAATGAAAACCCAGATTCGATTTTCGATGTCGAGGGAGTTTCAAAGGTGATTGTGTATAAGCTCGAGCAAGAGCATGGGTCCATAGAATGATGGATGGAATAGTAAATATTTAAGCATGTAAAATGCGATGCTATAATACTTGATGTTGATATAAATACACATATGTTTTGTTCTCCTATATCAAACCTCTATAGTTCAGAGGTAGGTTCCAAGCCAGATATTTGGTGGCAATATATTTTTTTTTCACATATACAATTCTCTTCAATTCGTTCTTTTCTCTTCTTTTCATTTCATATAAGCTGAGAAGAACAACCCTTCCAGAAGGGGAGGTATTGCCGAATGACTATCTATCTGTGTGATAGAAGCCGAGTAGGATACCATATATTGTTTAATTGCTTGTCAAGTACTAAAGGCTGGCCACTTTCTGTACTAACTATGCAATGTAACAAGTGTTCATGATCATAGTGATCTCTCAATAAATTCTTTTACTTCTATATGAAGGACTAAGCTTTCGAAGATAGAAGCAGCTGAAAAAGGAGTAGTAAAGTTGTGGTGGTATGCGGAATGGAAACACATTCGTGATACTAAGGTTGACGAGGTTATTAAAAGGTTATAGAACGCTAACAAGCAAAAGTATAACCAGTATAATATTAGGAACGGAAGGTAGTAGCGATTACGAACTGGAAAAGAATGGGTATTGAGAAGCAAAAGCTCTAATGCTAAAAGCTATAATGAGAGTCTGTGCAATAGACTTGAAAAAAATTGGAATGATCACTTAACACGGATTGAGTTTTCTTACGACAATAGATCTTATGTCATTATCGAGTTGTCGCCTTATGAGATCCTTGAGGGAAGACAATGTCGATCTCCCTTATGTTAGGATGAAGTTGTAGAGCGCAAGATGCTCGGACCCGCAGTAGTCCAAAGGACCAAGGATATAATAGATCTAATCAAAGGACGACTGGTAGTAACCCAAGATGGACATAAGAGGTATGCTGATTTGACTCGAAAGGACAAAGAGTATGAAATAGGGGACCTAGTGATGTTATAGGTATCCCTTGGAAAGGATTGATGAGGGTTGGAAAGAAAGGAAAGTTTAAGTCCACGAATTGTTGGACCCTTGGATATACTAAAACATATTGGGAAGTTAGCATACGAGCTAGCCCTACCCCCGAACCTGTAACAAGTTCATAACGTGTTCCACGTATCAATGTTAAGGAAGTGTAATTTGGATGCCAGATAAATAGGGGCATATGAGCGCATAGACATGCAACCCGACGTAACCTATATGGAGCAACCAGGAAGGGTTATAGATTGAAAAGGGACAAGTGCTTAGGAGAAGGGTTATCAAACTAGTCAGAGTTTGATGGTAGAACCACAATGTGGGAAAATTACTTGAGAGTTAGAAAGTGCAATGCTAAGAGAGTATCCCTATTCATTTTCTATCTAATTCCGGGACGGAATCCTTTTAAGGAGGGGAGACTGTAATAACCCCAATTTTTTTGAAATTTTTTGAAACCCTTATGAATAGTGATTTTGCTGATTATGCTGAATAAGAAAACTTTTCATGCCACACTATGTAGGGGTTCTTCTATTGTTATTCTGAGATCTTATTAGTACTTTATATGGAATATAAGTGTATGTAAAGATCGTCAGAATCCAAATTCGAACACTTTGATTTTTCCCGAAAATCCACCAGATACCGAAAGAATTGAGTATAAGGTAACATGATTAAAAGGATTTAAATTCAAGGATTATAAGAGAGGATCATAAAAGGAATATAATGTATTGAGAAAGGTTAAGGGAACCTAAGTAATAAGATCCCGGGTATGATCCCTGAAACGATAAACGTGAATGAAAGTTAAGCGAACCGTATAACAGATCAGCGGTCATTAGCCAAGTAATTAAGAGCTAATCAAAGAGGTTAGTGATGATGATGTCACCACACCAACAAGAAGATGACAAGTGTGGGAAGATGACATAGGAGGATGATATAAGTATGACCAAAGGGAAGGTATTGTTGGTTGATTTCAAGCCACACAAATTTTACCATGGTTAAAAGGTAATTAACAAAACAAAAGGATATCAACCAAGCCTTTTATGCACAAAGATCAATAAAACAAAGCAAGCTTCTCTCTCCCCCCTTTTCATCTTCTTCATTTCGAATTTTTCACCAAAATGGTGAAGTAGAAATTCAAAACACAAGCTATACTCCATGGAAAATTATAAGGTTTGTTTCTTTGGATCCTATATTTCATAACTAAGAAGAGCAAGTAGTTTGAGTGCTTGAATCAAAGGTTTTCTATCTCAAACAAATCATTTTAGTTTAGGGTGAATAGTAACTTTCAAGAACAAATTTTTGATTCTTGATTTTATTTGCAAGGTCAAGGTAGCTTAAGCATATATTAAGGCTTCCATGGACATTCCAAGGATCTTTCATTGATTAAAAGCTTCAAGGAAGGTATAACTCTTCATGATCTTAGTATTAAGATTGTTTGATATAAATGATTATGATGATGGAATGATAGATTAAGTGTAGTAGTTGTTTTGTCATGTTGAGATCTTAGTGGTTAAGTGCTTTTGTTGATTTTGGAGTTAAAAAGTAGCACTAGTTGTTCTTGATGATTCATGGTGTGATTTGAGATTGGTTTAAATGGTTTAAAGTGGTTGAGGAGTGATATGGTCATATGGTTGTATTAGGATTGATTGGTGATGGTTTGGTGTTGAATTGGTTGGTAAAATTTTGGGAAATCGCGTAAACATAGCCGTCGTAATGTCCGATTTACTTTAGGCTGTTTTTGTTCTTAACATTAGGACCCGTGAACTCACTGCTAGGTTTTGACCATTGCCATTATTAGATAGTTCATGTTACGAGCTTCGTTTTGATATGTAGTTCGTTTGATTCCGATGTACGGTTTAGGAGAAACGACCGTTTTAAGTAACGGCATTTCGTGACCGAACCATTACCCCTCGCCTTACTTTGAAACCTTGGTTAAGGACCTTAAATGACTAATTGAGGTAAGAAACAATTATGTAAAGTGGATTAGGCAGTTGGTAAGGTACTCGCGAAAGAATCGCCTTAAAACCCTTAATGGTTAATTTATTAAAAATGGTGGAGCCGAGGGTACTCGAGCGACTTAAGTAAATCGTTAAGCGCGAAAGCGAACGTTAGGACTCTAAATGGTTAAAGTCTAGTTTCTTAAGCGACCGGGGTTTAATTCCGACTTATGTTGTTGTTCATAGGTTATCGGACCCACTCTAAGCTTAAGTCTATTCGGGAGCACTCAGGCAAGTTTTCTACCCGTTATACTGTTGTTGTGATGTATATGTGTATATGCATGATCTTGCGATAAATGCATATTTGTTATTAGCAAATTCTTGCGATATATTGTAGCATGTAATATGGTATATATGCATGCCTGTTTCATATTCTTGGATTATATATCTGTTGGTTCAAATGCTTATTCGTTGCATAATACCTATGCTAGAGATAAACGGTATTTGCGTATACCCTTACTATAGGGGATCAAAAGGTGAACTTTTTCTAAAACCGGGAGGCGAGGCTCCCGAGTATAATATATATTTATATATATATATTGATATAATTTTTCAAACTATTAATCGAATAAGGTTTATTCGATAACTTTATTTTATTTAATGAATATTATTACGAATATTCATTCGAGGACTTATGACTCCTTTTATTTTATTATTTGAATATTATTTGAATATTCATTCGAGGGCTTATGACTCTTTTATATTATTTATTGAATATTATTTGAATATTCATTCGAGGGCTTATGACTCAGTTTATATTATTTAATGAATATTATTTGAATATTCATTTGAGGATCTATGACTCCGATTATTCGCTGAGATATGTTCTTTATTTTATTAAAGAATAAGGTGTCGATAATCAAACTTATCTTTGATTATTCAAATAAAGATAGTACTTTCGTATAAGTATATCTTTGGTTATTTAATACTCATTTCAAGTATAAGTTTTAAAACTTCTACTTCAATTATTTTTATAAAGATTATTCTTTATGGGAATATTATTAAATAATAATATTCAGATATTTTCTAATATATTGGGACTGATTTATTTCATTAAATCAGCATTACTCCAAACACTCTTTAAAGTGTTTTCGAGTCTTCAAAATGATTTTTAAAAGTTAGAGCGGATCCCAAAACTCATTTTTATATTTAAGATCTTCCTTTTAAAGGGGATTTAAATACTCATTCAAAACTTGAGGGATCCGGCTCAGTGGTGTATTTTACATTCGCAACGAGGTTGCTGTTTTGAGAAAAAATCTTGATTACTTGCCCATCGTTCGGGAAGTAAGTTCATCTATTTGAGTCGGCATAAGCAACATGGGCTCAGTGGGCGTCCATGAAAGTGTAAGTGGCTCAGTGGGAGTCCATCAAATGCGTAAGTGGCTGAGTGGCAGTCCAGCATAAGGTCCTATTGCGGCCAGGGTGATGACCAGTGGGGAATTCGTCCATCTACTAGTAGAAAAGGTTACTTATTGGTATCTTTGCCTGATCAGCAAGATATCAGGTTTATGCCAAGGTTTTCTCCTTTCCAAATTCATTGGATATTGCAACTCTGTTTATAATTTTCATAACAGAGGTTTTCAAGGAGTGTATAAAATGTATATATATAGGTGTATATATATATCGGGATTTAATGAAGTATCTCGTAACTTCATTATTTATAATGATATTCAACATTGAATCTATTCAAATCTTGTCTTGTAGTCTCATCTATGTGATGAACTTTTGAACTGATTATAACTTGAACGGTGGTAGTTCAAGTAATATTTGGAAAAGATATAAGTATATTGGGGTATCTTGTAACTTCATATTTTCAACTTATATCTAGTTAATGATTATCTTATGCATATCAAAGATTTTCAGAAAAACGTTGAGACAAGGGTAGATATATGAGATCACCTTGCAACGATATTTGTATACAGTTATAAACTGGAACTCTGTGTATATTATGCATGGAAGAGGACTTCCAAGATTTTGAAAAGTATATATGTATATATACTGAATATTTTGCGACTTCATCGCATTAAGATATCAAACTTGGTTCATTTCTTTTGACCAAGACTTTCATGAGTACAATGAGAAGGCTCATATATTGTTAATCATTATACATATTATTTTGGTGGGCTTGCTGCTCACCCTTGTTTCTTCTTTCATCACACAACAACAGATAGAAAAGATGAACAGGACCAAGCTCCCGATTCGCAAGCAGTTAGAAAACATTCCGCAGTCTTCTTAAAGCGTTGATGCCGCCGTAGCTTAGGTAGGAGCTACCAATAGGCTAGGTTTTCAACTATTGATGAACCAGACTTATGTATAATATGAATTGTAATAATGGCAAGGAATATATAAATTTATTCAGAACCTTTTTAAGGTGTAACGGTTTATAATTGAGGAATATAAGGACTTGTGTTATTTTTGAGTGTTCATCTCTGAGACTATAACTTGTGGTGTGTGTGTTTATTGTGGGGTCACAGTACAGAGTAGTTGATTATTTATTAAGATTGGGTGTTATTAAGGGAAATGGAACTCGTGACAACCCGGATCCCCGACCCCGGATTTGGGGGTGTTACACCTTGTTTCTGGTAACTATAAAATTTTCATCCATCTTGTTCCTGAACACCCATTTTGTTCCAATAATGCTTCTATTCTTTGATGCAGGAACTAACACCCAAACTTTATTTCTTTCAAACTGATTAAGCTCCTCTTGCATTGCAGATATCCGATGCTTCTTCAGTTTTCTTAGGCTCTATTTGAGACAGAAAGCATGCATGTAGGCACTCATTAGCAGTTGCACTTCTAGTCCTCACAACAGCAGTAGGATCACCAATAATTGTTTCTCTAGTATGACTTCTATCCCACTTCCTTGTATGAGTTTGTTTACTTGTGCCTTCATCATTTTCTTCATTATTGGTATGACTGTTATATCCTTCTTCTCTTTCTCCCTCTGAGTTTGTGCTATCAAATTCAGGTGTTTGAGATGAGCTTCCATTCCCATGATTTTCCTGTTCAGTAGACTCTTCATTCAACATCTATTGTGCATTGACTTCATCTTCACATCAGAATCACTATCAATATTGAGGTTTTCAAATGCAAGGGCTTCAGCTTTATTTTCATCAAGACATTCCAAGCCTGGACACTTGTCATATTCAAAAGTCACATTTGTGTTTTCCATAATCTTCTTTTGATCAATCATATAGACCTTGTAGGCAGTTCTCTCCAATGAATATCCCAGAAAAATTACTTCAAAAGCTTTTGAGTCAAATTTTCCCACATATTCAGAGTTGTCTTTCAAAATGTAACACTTACTTCCAAACACATGAAGATTCTTTACAATAGGCTTTCTCTTAGACATGATTGGGTAAGGTGATTTTCCATGAGCCTTGTTGATGAGAAATCTGTTTTGAGTATAGCATGCAGTGTTAACAGCCTCTTCCCAAAAACTTGTTGGCAACTTGGCATCTTACAACATTGTTCTAGCATCTTCAACTAATGTTCTGTTCTTTTTCTCAACTACTCCATTTTGTTGAGGTGTTCTAGCAGCTGAAAATTCTTGTACAATGCCTTTGTTTTTGCAGAATTCACTCAATATTGCATTCCTGAATTCTGTTCCATTATCACTTCTCAATCTCTTTACAAAATTATGATCTTCAGCTTGTTTCTCTATCTTCTTGATATGCTCAATTATGATGTGTGGAGTCTCATCTTTAGAGTGCATGAACTATACCCAAGTGTATCTTGAGAAATCATCCACCATCACAAGTGCATATTTGTTCCTTGAAATTGATAAGATATTTACTGGTCCAAACAAATCCATGTGAATAAGTTGCAATGATGTACTTATAGAATTCACAGTTTTTGACTTGTGACTTGATCTTTTCATTTTTCCTTTCTGACAAGCTTCACAAACTTCAACTTGAGCAAACTCCAGATTAGGCATGTCTCTTACTAACTCCTTTTTGACCAAGATGTTAATTACCTTGAAATGCAAGTGAGATAACTTTTTATGCCATAGCTTGCTTTGTTCTTTTGATGCCTTGGTGTAGAAGTAACAAATACCATCCTTATTTGTTGAGTCCAAGTCTGCAACAAACAAGCTTCCTTTTCTTGCTCCTTTCAGAGCAACTTCACCATTTTTCTTGCCGATAAAAGTGCATTCTTTTTTGTTGAATAAAACTTCAAAGCCTTTATCTGCAAATTGGCTAATACTGAGAAGATTCACTTCAAGACCAGCTACCAAAGCTACATCATCAATGATAATATTTCCGGAAACAATCTTGCCATATCCTATTGTGAATCCTTTGTTGTTGTCTCCAAAGGTCACCAAAGGGCCAGCCTTCTCCTCAAACTGTGATAGCAGGGCCTTATCACCTGTCATATGTCTGGAACACCCACTGTCTATGATCCATATGACCTTCTTCATTTTTCCCTACACACAATGAGTATTAAGTGTGTTTAGAAACCCAAGCAGTGTTGGGTACTTTCTTCTTGTTAACTGATTTAGCAGAAGTAGAATGAGTTGTTTCAGATAAAATAGAATTCAATGATTGTTGTGCATTTTCCCTATCCACTGTAGACCCAATTTTTGTTTCTTTAAGGTCTACTCTCAGTTTGTGACAACTTTTCAACACTTTCAAGTTGCAAGGGATGCAGTCAAACTCGTCACAGAATGAGTAGGGATCATTTGCATCTGCTTCATTGTATCCGCAGGCTCCTTTAGCTGGCTTGCTAACAACCTTTCTACAAAGGTGAGTTAGGTGATTCACAGAGCCACATTTTTCACATTTCTTTTTGGAGCATCTACAATATAAGCAAAATTAAAGCTTTTATTTATCCCAATTTTCCCATTTTTTATTTTTCTTTTTCTTTATTGTATCTTCAGTTTTGGTTTCTTTGACAAATATCTTGGAACCTTGGTTATCCATGAGCTTCTCTTCAGCTTTGAAAGATTGAGTTGCTTTTGCATCTTTCTTCTCATTATCTTCATCAGCAATTTCTTGCTTGATAATCAACTCTTTTTCACTGAAGTTAACTTCACATGCCTTGAACATAGGTAAATCAACCTTTTTTAGAATTGTTGGAACATTTTCATTTTCTGTTGTTTTCCGTTTGTCACCTATATTTTACTTCATTCTGTTCAAGGTATCATAGTCAAGATCAATAGCAATATTTGCACATGGTTTATTTTTCTCATGGTATTGTCCAACCAACTCAGATGCATTCCTGAAGTACTTCAACTTCACCTCATTATTTTCCAGCTTCTCCCTTAACACTGCTTCAATCTCACTTGCACACTTGAGCTTGTTCTTCATATATGCATTTTCTTGTCTTACAGCTTCAAGCTCTACCAGCAACAAGTCAGCTTCTTGTTTCTCATTTTCAAACTTCTCATTTATCTTTGTCAGTCTGCTAACTTCTTTATTAGCAGCAACCATACTTGTATGTATATGAAACATTTATGTGCTCATCTTCTCTATGTTTTCCTTATATTGACTCACATTTAAATCAATGGTAGTGAGAGTTGGTACATATGATTTTGATGAGGACGACTCTCCTTGCTCCAAGACCATTAATGCATAATTTCCAACTTTCCCATCTTCATCATTATCAGAATCATCCCAACTTTTTCCCTCTGCAATATATGCTTTGCTTTGATATTTCTTCAGAAGAGCTTCATACTTTGCTTCAAATTCAAGATAAGCTTTGTCTTTCTTTGATTTCTTGGGTTTTCTGCATTCTGTAGCTGTAATAACCCCAATTTTTGGAATTTTTGAAACACGGATAAATAGTAACTTTTGCTGATGATGCTGATTAAGGAAACTTATCAGACCACGCTATATAGGAGTACTTTTATGGAAATTCTAAGATCATATTAGTATTCCATAAAGTAAATGAGTGATGTAAAGGTCGTTAGAATTCGAATCCGGACATTTTTCCCGAAAATCCACCAGATACCGAAAGAAATGAGTATAAGGTAACATGATTAAAAGGATTTAAATTCAAGGATTATAAGAGAGGATCATAAAAGGAATATAAAATATTGAGAAAGGTTTAGGGGAACCCAAGTAATAAGATCCCAGATATGATCCCTCAAACGACGAACGAGAACGAAAGTTAAGCGAACCGTAAAACAAATAAGCGACCAAGAGACAAGCTTGTACAAGAAGTCAAGGATTGTGACATCATCAAACCACAAGGAAAGGGCATGTATTAAAAAGGTGACACAAGCATGACAAAAAGAAGTGTGTTGTTGGTTGATTCTTGGCCATGCAAAAGTTACCATGGTAAAAGATCAAAATTTGCCAAGCCAAAAAGGAAATCAACCAAGCAAAATATCATAACACAAAAATTAAAAATTTGACTTTGCTCCCATGAAGAGAAGCTCTCGGCCAAAACAAACCCAGCAACTTGAAATTGTCATATCTCCTTCAATACTCACTCAAATGTTGTGTTCTATAGCTCGTTGGAAAGGTATTGAGATGGCCTACAACTCTTGATCACAAGTATCGTCCAAATAAGCATGGTAAAACCCTCATTTGTACAGTTCTTTCAATCATACTTTTAGAAATTTCAAAGCCTAACTTTGTGTTCTTGATTTCTTTGGAAAGATCAAGCTTGTAGGAGGCTCCCTAAGGCTTCCTAGCAACTTAACACCTACCAAGGAAGGTATAAACTTCAAACCATAGCCTTTACTTTTACTATTAGTGAGTTTGATGGTTGGTTTTCAAAATGAGAAGCATGATCTTTGATTATTATTAGTTTGATTTGAAATTGGAGTGATTTGGTGAATGAAACTTGTTGTAGTTAATAGAACTTGATTGTGATTGGTTGAGACGAAGAATCTGGAGAATAAGGACTGGTATAGTATTATGTAGTTGAGGTTTTGATGTGTTAATAATTGTGGGGTTGTTTGGTGAGGTTTTGGTGTAGTGAGAAACTTGGAAAACTCGTAAATATAGCCGTCGTAATGCCCATTTTCCTTAGACTGTTGTACATGAATCTCGGACCAGATAACTCACTGACCAATCTTTAAATTTGCCATGTTTAGCTAGATCATGTCGTAAGCTTCGTTTTGGTATGTGGCTCGCTTAGATCCTATTTACGGTTTTGGAGAAACGACCGTTTTAAGTAACGGCGTTTCACGAACGAACCTTTACCCCTCACTTTACTTTGAGACCTTGGTTAAGGCCCTTAAATGACTGATTGGAGTATGAAACAATTATGTAAAGTGGATTAGGCAGTTGGTAGAGTACTCGCGAAAGAATCACCTTAAAATTCTTAATGGTTAATTTATTAAAAATAGTGGAGCTGAGGGTACTCGAACGACTTATGTGATTCGTTAAGCGTAGGAGTGACCATAAGCGAACGTTAGGGTTCAATTGGTTAAAGTCTAGTTTCTTAAGCGACCGGGATTTAATTCCGACTTATGTTATTGTTCATAGGTTATCGGACCCACTCTAAGCTTACGTCTATCCGGGAACACTCAGGCAAGTTTTCTACCCGTTATACTGTTGTTGTGATGTATACATATGTATATGCATTATCTTGTGATAGATGCATGGTGGTTAATTAGCAAATCTTGTGATATATTGAAGCATGTGATATGGTATATATGCATGTCTATTTCATAATCTTGATATATATTGTTGATTCAATTGCTTATAAGTTGCATAATACCTATGCTAGAGATAAGCAGTAGTTGCGTATACCCTTAGTATAGGGGACCCAAATGTGAACATTTTCTAAAACCGGGAGTCGATGTTCCCGAGTATATTATATATATATTTATATATATATATAGATATAGTTTTCAAAACTATGAATCGAATAAGGTTTATTCGATAACTTTATTTTATTAATGGATATTATTTTGAATATTCATTCGAGGGCTTATGACTCCGTCTATTTTATTAATGAATATTATTTTGAATATTCATTCGAGGACATATGACTCCGTTTATTTTATTTAATGAATATTATTATTTGAATTTTCATTCGAGGACTTATGACTCCGATTATTTACTAACTATTATTATTTATTTTATTAAAGAATAATGTGTCGATAATCAAACTCACTTTTGATTATTCAAATAAAGATCCTACTTTCGTATAAGTATATCTTTGGTTATTTAATATTCATTTCAATTATGAGTTTTAAAACTCCTACCTCGATTATTTTTATAAGGATCACCCTTATGGGAATATTATTTAAATAATAATATTAAGATATTTTCTAATATATCGGGACTGATTTATTTTACTAAATCTGCATTACTCCAAACATTCTTAAAAATGTTTTCGAGTCTTCAAAATAATTTTTAAAGGTTAGGGCGGATCCCAAAACTCATTTTTTTATATTTAAGATCTTCCTTTCGAAGGGGATTTAAATACTCGCTCAAAACCTGAGGGATCCGGCTCTGTGGTGTATTTTATATTCGCAACAAGGTTGTTGTTTTGATAAAAGAGTTTTTGATTACTTACCCAACACTCGGGAAGTAAAATTCTTGGAACAAGTTAATCCATTAACAGGAACCGCCTGGGAAATATCGGTGAGTTTTCCTTTCCAACTAGATATGACTTCTTGGTGGGGCCGTATCAATAAGTTTCTACTTGGGGAAAGGGGGGACAAGCTTTACGTTTCAGAGTCATGGATTTCATCTGAACTAGAAGTGGCGTAAGTGGTCGAGTGGCGCCGGCCCAGCCTTATTGTAACATCCCCAAATTCGGGGTCGGGGATCTGGGTTGTCACGAGTTCCCTTAATAACACCCAATCTTAATAAATAATCAACTATTCTGTACTGTGACCCCACCATAAGCACAAACACCACAAGTTATAGTCTCAGAGATGAATATCCAAAAATAATCACAAGTCGTTTTATTCCACAATTATATGCCAATACACCTTAAAAGGGTTTCTGAATAAATTTACATTTCTTTGCCATTATTACAATTCATAAATATACATAAATCTGGTTCATCAATAGTTGAAAACCTAGCCTATTGGAAGCTCCAACCTCAGCTACGGCGGCATCAATGCTTCCAGCAAACTGCAGAACATTTTCTAACCGCTTGCGAATTGGAAGCTTGGTCCTGTTCATCTTGCCTAGCTGATGTTGTGTGATGAAAGAAGAAAGCAAGGGTGAGCAACAAGCCCACCAAAATAATATGTATAATGATTTACAATATATGAGCATTCTCATAGGACTCATGAAAGTCTTGGTCAAGAAGAAATGAACCAAGTTTGATATCTTACCGCGACCAAGTCGCAAAATATTCAGTATGTATGTACATATATACTTTTCACAATCTTTGAAATCCTCTGACATGTATAATATACACAGAGTTCCCGTTTATAACTGTATAAAATATCGTTGCAAGGTGATCTCATATATCTAACCTTGTCTCAAGGTTTTTCCGAAAATCTTTGACATGCACAAGATAATCATTTACTAGATATAAGTTTAAAAGATGAAGTTACAAGATACTCCAATATACTTATATCCGAATACTACTTGAACTATCACCGTTCAAGTTATAATCAGTTTCAAACGTTCATCACCCAGATGAGACTACAAGATAAGACTTGAATAGATTCAATCCTTGAAATATCATTATAAATAATGAAGTTACGAGATACTTCATTAAGTCCTGATATATATATACACCTATATATATATACATTTCATACACTCCTAGAAAACCTCTGTTATGAAAATTATAAACAGAGTTACAATATCCAATGAATTTTGGAAAGGAGAAAACCTTGGCATAAACCTGATATCTTGCTGATCAGGCAAATATACCAATAAGTAATCTTTTCTACTAGTAGATGGACGAATTCCCCACTGGTCATCACCCTGGTCACAATAGGACCTTATGATGGACTGCCACTCAGCCACTTACGCGTTTGATGGACTCCCACTGAGCCACTTACACTTTCATGGATGCCCACTGAGCCCATGTTGCTTATGCCGACACAATAGATGGACTTACTTCCCGAACGTTGGGTAAGTAATCAATTCATTTATCAAAACAGCAACCTCGTTGCGAATATAAAATATACCCCAGAGCCGGATCCTTTAGATTTTTGAACGAGTATTCAAGTCCCCTTCAAAAAGGGAGATCTTAAATTTTAAAACGAGTTTTGGGATCCGCTCTAAACTTTAAAAGTCATTTTGAAGACTCGAAAACATTTTTAAGAATGTTTGGGGTACTGCTGATTTATTAAAATAAATCAGTCTCAATATATTACAATATATCTGAATATTATTATTTAAATAATTTTCCCAAAAAGGATAATCTCTATAAAAATAATTGAAGTAGAAGTATTAAACTCATACTTGAAATGGGTATTAAATAACCAAAGATATACTTATACGAAAGTACTATCTTTATTTGAATAATCAAAAAAATAAGTTTGATTATCGACACCTTATTCTTTAATAAAATAAAGAATATATCTCAGAAAATAATCGGAGTCATAGGTCCTCATATGAATATTCAAATAATATTCATTAAATAATATAAACTAAGTCATAAGCCCTCGAATGAATATTCAAGTAATATTCATTAATAAATATAAAGTTATCGAATAAACCTTATTCGATTAATAGTTTTGAAAACTATATCAATATATATATATATAAATATATATATCATATACTCGGGAACATCTACTCCCGGTTTTAGAAAAGGGTTCACCTTTGGGTCCCCTATACTCAGGGTATACGCAACTACTGCTTATTTCTAGCATAGGTATTATGCAACTCATAAGCATTTGAACCAACAGATATATAAATCAAGAATACGAAATAGGCATGCATATATGCCATATCACATGCTACAATATATCGCAAGAATTTGCTAATATCAAATATGCATTTATCACAAGATCATGCATATACACATATACATCACAACAACAGTTATACGGGTAGAAAACTTGCCTGAGCGACTGGGGTTACAAATGGCTTGGGATGAGTCCGGTAACCTATAAACAACATATATGTTGGAATTAAACCAAAGTCACTTATAAATCTATACTTTAAGCAATTTAGACTCTAACGCTCGCTTTGCGCTTAACAATTCACTTAAGTCGCTCGAGTACCCTCGGCTCCACCATTTTTAATAAATTAACCATTATGAGTTTTAAGGCGATTCTTTCGCGAGTGTCTTACCAACTGCCTATTACACTTTACGTAAATGTTTCATACTCCAATTAGTCCTTTAAGGTCTTTAACCTATGTTTCAAAGTAAGGCGAGGGGTAATGGTTCGTTCGCGAAACGTCGTTACTTAAAACGGTCGTTTCTCCTAAACCGTACATCGGAATCAAACGAACCACATATCAAAACGAAGCTCGTAACATGAACTATCTAATCATGGCAATGGTCAAAACCTAGCAGGGAGTTCTCGGGTCCTAATGTTAAGAACAAAACAGCCTAAAGTAAATCGGACATTACGACGGCTATGTTTACGCGATTTCCCAAATTTAAAACACTCCAATTCAACCCACAATCAATCCACAATCACAGCCCAATCAAAACTCCATCCATACTACATCATAACAGCCCCAACAACTCAACATCAACAATTTATACTTATTCTTAAACTTGAATTTAACTACACTTAAGTTCATTAATCAACAATCCAAGAACTACCACTCCAAAAACTTCACAAAATCAACTAATCTCTACATTTACAACTAGTAAACCTCTCATGAATTATAAAAACAAACTAAACCTAATTGCTCAAATAAAGTTAGGGTTTGGAGGGGTTATACCTTCCTTGGAGAGTGGAGAATCAAGAGAATGGCTTGGAATCACCCTTAAAGTGCTTATCCAAGCTTAATCTAAACAAAACTTCAAGAATAAAAAATTTAGTTCTTGAAAAACACTATTCACCATCTTCTTCCATGATTTTTAGGAATAGATTGTGGATGATTTAGGAGCTCAAACTTATAGGATATTCATAACTATGCATAAGGAGTCTTAGATAATTACCTTGTAATTTAACAAAGCTTGGAACTATGATTTTGACTTTCTTGCTTTGGAAAAGAAGAAGAAGCCGAGAGCAAGGTGAAGAAAATGAAATAATCTTTGTGTTTTGGGTGAAATGATTGTTGGTTGGTTGTTTTTAGCTTGATTTTGGTTAATTACCTTTTTAACCATGAACTTTGTGTGGTTTTAAATCAACCACACCTCCTTCCCCCTTATGTCATGCTTATGTCACCTTGTTATGTCACCATCCCTTACTTTCCCTCTTCTCATTGGTTTGATGACATCATCCCCTCTAATCTCTTTGATTAGCTTTTAATTATTTGGCTAATGACCGCTGATCTGTTATACGGTTCGCTTAACTTTCGTTTTCGTTTATCGTTTGAGGGATCATACCCGGGATCTTATTACTTAGGTTTCCTTAACCTTTCTCAATACATTATTTTCCTTTTTATGATCCTCTCTTATAATCCTTGAATTTAAATCCTTTTTATTCTGTTACCTTATACTCAATTCTTTCGATATCTGGTGGATTTCCGGGAAAATCAAAGTGTTCGGATTTGGATTCTGGCGATCTTTACATACACTTATATACCACATAGAGTACTAATAATATCCTAGAAGATCAATAAAAGAACCCCTACATAGTGTGGCATGAAAAGTTTTCTTATTCAGCAAAACACTATTCATAAGGTTTTCAAAAATTCCAAAAATTGGGGTTATTACAGTCTCCCCTCCTTAAAAGGATTCCGTCCCGGAATTAGATAGAAAATGAGTATGGATACTTTCTTAGCATTGCACTTTCTAACTCTTACATAATTTTCCCACATTGTGGTTCTACTATCAAACTCTGACTAGTTTGATAACTCTTCTCCTAAGCATTTGTCCATTTTTGATCTATAACCCTTCCTGGTTGCTCCATGTAGGTTACGTCTGGTTGCATGTCTATGCACTCATATGCCCCTATTTGTCTGGCATCCGAATTACACTTCCTTAACATTGATATGTGGAACACGTTATGAACTTACTACATGTTCGGGGGTAGGGCTAGCTCATATGCTAACTTCCCCAATACGTCATAATACCTCAAAGGGTCCAACAATTCGTAGGCTTAGCTTTCCTTTCTTTTTGAACCTCATCAATCCTTTCCAAGGGATACCTTTAACATTACTAGGTCCCCTATTTCCTATTCTTTGTCCTTTCATGTCAAATTAACATATTTCTCATGTCCATCTTGGCCTACTACCAGCCGTCCTCTGATTAGATCTATCATATCCTTGGTCCTTTGGACCACTGCTGGTCCGAGCATCTTGCGCTCTATAACTTCCTCCTAACATAAGGGAGATCGACATTTTCTTCCCTCAAAGATCTCATAAGACGACATCTTGATACCTGACATATGATCTATTATCGTGAGAAAACTCAATCCGCGTTAAGTGATCATTCCAAATTCTCTCAAGTCTATTGCACAGACTCTCATTATAGCTTTTAGCATTAGAGCTTTTGCTTCTCAATACCCATTCTTTTCCAGTTCGTAATCGCTACTACCTTCTGTTCCTAATATTATACTTGTTATACTTTTGCTCGTTAGCGTTCTATAACCTTTTAATAACTACGTCAACCTTAGTATCACTAACGCGTTAGAATCGGAATACCATCATACTGATACTACTTCTTTTAGCTGCTTCCATCTTCGAAAGCTTGATCCATCATATAGAAGTAAAGGAATTTGTTGAGAGATCACTATGATCATTAACACTTGTTTTATTGCATAGTTAGTACAGAAGGTGGCCAGCCTTTAGCACTTGACAAGCAATTAAACGACATGTGGTATCCTACTAGGCTTCTATCACAAAGATAGATAGTCATTCGGCAATACCTCCCCTTCTGGAAGGGTTGTTCTTCTCAGCTTACATGAAATGAAAAGAAGAGAAAAGAACGAACTGAAGAGAATTGTATATATGTAAAATATTACCATAAAATATCTGGCTTGGAATCTACCTCTGAACTATAGAGGTTTGTCATACGAGAACAAAACATATATGTATTTATATCAACATCAAGTATTATAGCATCGTATTTCACATGCCTAAATATTTTTGCTATTCCGTCCATCATTCTATGGACCCATGCTCTTCCTCGAGCTTATACATAATCACCTTTGAAACTCCCTCGACATTGAAAATCGAATCCTGATCTCATTCTAGAACCCATCGTTACTAGAATTCTATGCTTGCATCGCAACCTTCCTCGTATAGTAATACGACTCTCTATTGATAAGAAGGAATAAATATTCAATAGGTAGATAATCTACTTAACCAGTCTATTCAAAGACAACTTATACATCACCACAACCCGATTAGGGGTACCCAATCTCAACATCCATTACACTACAACTCTCACGGTTGTAATCGGCTCATTATTCAAAGAATCGTTGCTGCATTACTAAGGTCCACCACTGACCTACTGTCGTCATTCATTTTCCTTGGAATCTTAATAGCTAACCATACGGAGTCCATACCTGTCGTATCAAATTCTTCTAAGGAGTTAACATAATTACCATTCATAATTCATGAAAAACACTCCAGATCCTGACGTACTTTCATGACATGAAGCAGATAAAATTGCAGAAGAGTTTCAATCAAAGCAACGATAGCAGGTTAATACCATTCTTAATCACATGCCTTCAATAGAAGACTTAACTCAAAGGTTCGTCTAGTCCTTTTTGAAACATGGTCCTGGCTTATCTCAAGATAGTACCTTCTGAGATAGATAGCCCGCTCAAGGCGATTACACGAATTAAACCTTTACCAACTACTATTACGGTTGGGTATTGCACAGACATCAGAAGGAATGTCAATCTTCCAAACCATAATACAACCTTCACAGCTTTAACCATCATCACTGTATTCCTTAGGCACAAGCGCCTATAATTATCCTCTTACCTTTAAAGTGTCAGCCACCTCTTTGGCCTTTCCTGATAGTAAAATTTCCTTACAGTCAATGTCATTTTAACCACCTCCAAATAAATTTTCTACCTCATTTCAATCACTGCTTATGTGAAGATGTTTTCCTTAAAATCTGATGAGTAAAAAAAAATATCACCATTTTTCCATAAGTTATTGCCTCAGTCTTTAGAGGTTAATCACTGTCACGACTGACTCTCAATCATACTTAGAACATTTTTTTTA